>NC_081826.1:102906250-103246666 GCF_030867095.1 Alligator mississippiensis | reverse complement strand
ATGTGATGTTGTGGCTAGTAAAGCAAGCAAAATGTTGGCTTGCATCCAGAGATGCTTCTCAAGCAAATCCCAGGATGTGATTCTCCTGTTGCACTCGGCCTTGGTGAGGCCGCAGCTGGAGTACTGCATCCAGTTTTGGTCTCCACAGTTCAAAAAGGATGTGGAGAAGCTTGAGAGAGTCCAGAGAAGAGCCACGCACATGATCAGAGGTGAGGAAAACAAACCTTACAACAACAGGCTGAGAGCTATGGGACTCTTTAGCCTGGAAAAGCGCAGGCTCAGGGGTGATCTGGTGGCCACCTATAAGTTTATCAAGGGTGTTCACCAAGATCTGGGGGAAAGATTGTTCCCCAGAGTGCCCCAGGGGATGACAAGGTCAAACGGGTATAAACTCCTGCAAGACCATTTCAGGCGGGACATAAGGAAGAATTTCCTCACTGTCTGAGCCCCCAAGGTCTGAAATAGCCTGCCACTGAAGGTGGTTCAAGCACCTACATTGAATGCCTTCAAGAGAAATTTGGATGCTTATCTGGCTGGGATCCTATGACCCCAGCTGACTTCCTGCCCCTGGGGCAGAGGGCTGAACTTGATGATCTTCCGAGGTCCCTTCCAGCCCTAATGGCTATGAAATCTGATATCTATGAAATCTTGGAGATGTTTCAAAGCCTTCCATTTCATTTGGATTCAGTGTTTTGGGCAATGAAATGGGGAGAAACACCTCCAAAATGAAATAGCGGCTGAAATTTCACACAGCCCTACAGGACAGAATTTAAAAGCAAAGATGTCTATGCTCATATGGTGACACAAACAGCCTGATGATGTAGAAAAGCATATATTATAATTTCATTTCTCACACTCTACTTTTCTCAGCCATTCAAACACCCATAATTTTGCTTTTGAATATAAAATTAAATTATTATTTAAGCTAGTATTATTTTAAGTGCTTTCCAGTGAAGGAGTAAGAACAACATTTTGGACATCATTTGGCTCACTTGCTGAGTAGGGCTTTATATTAGATCCTATGAGGAATGAAAATAAAAATATATCAGTCAATACTCAGGATCCAGAGATGAGGATTAGGAAAAGGGGCTACATTCTGGAAGAAGGATAGTAAACCATAAAAGGAGTAAAAAAAGATACAAAAAGGAAAATTGCAGGGCAGTCCACAAAGTATCTTCAATGCCTATACACCAATGCAAGGACCATGAGAAACAAAGGGCGCATGTAAACAAAGGGTGCATGTACACATGACCCTACGTCACTGTAGCGATGTGCTATGTCACCATACGATGACGCACTATGGCGATATAGTGATCACGTGAGTATATACGTGACCGGCAGCTACTTCACCATAGCAGCACATTGCCCCATTTTAGTACACCATTACAGAGCAGCAGTGGCTAAAACTGACCATGTGCCACACACAGGGCAGTACAGAAGTACTAAAGTACGGTGCAGTAACAACATTGCCATAGAGCGATATGCAGACATGCCTAAAAAGGATGATGATGAAGATGAGGGCATGTTACACAAAAAGAACTATGACTTAATTCTTATTACTAAAACTTGGTGGGATGAAGAGGAGGAAGGATTGCAATGCATGTCAAGATTGTATAAATGTGATCCTCAACCTAAGAGTAAGTAAATGGAAGCTCTATTGAGTGGATACATCTAAACATGTTATTCTGATATCAGGCCACAGTTCTTGAAGTTGGATACAAGAGGATGACATGCAGATAGAATAAGTGCGTTAACCTTATATCAGGCCAAAAGTTGGTAATTATAGAAGGCCTAAGGAATAATTTATGTACTTAATACAGTGTCCAAGGCTCTTATGATAGCTCCCTGAGTAGAGGAAATGAGTGACAATGGATCCAATCCAATATTATAAATATGGGTGATGCACCTTTTTGAGAACAAGTTGCATCTCCAAATAAGTGGCCTGTTTTCTCTCTGAAATAAACTTGAAGACATGTGTTGGTCTTGATTGAAGGTTTTAGACTTTCATGAAAATTTAATTATCTTTTTCTCATTGATAATAAGATGAAACTATGCACATGAGCAAAATTGCAAACATTTGAAATTCTTAGGCATTTCTGTGCAATAAAACTAGAAAATAAAATGAATGCTGACATCAACCCTCCAAACATTAACTGGTCAAAATAGACTGCAGCTAAGTGACATGTTATTCAGGTGTTTTGGTTTTGTTTTTTTAATCTTCCCTAAAGGCTATACCTATCAATAACTGAAGACCCAAATTAAAATCTGTTGTAAATATATACAGGTTAATCCAAACTGCTGTAGAGGAGAAAAAAATGCAAAGGTTGTTTGAAGCAGAAGTCATTCTTATTTGTTTGTATTAACATATTTCTTCTTCCAGGTGTTGTTAGTGGTCATTAGAACCATGTTCAGGTACGTAACGGGTATAACCTAGATATCTGGAAAAAACAACCTGGTATGGAGAGGAGAAAAAAGAAATAGAACAAATTTGGGAAAAAACCGGAACAAAATGCTAAGAACATCTAATATCTATATCAGTATCAATATAGATTCCATAGACATTAGGACTAGAAGGGACCTTGAAGGATCATCAGGTCCAGCCCACTGCCAAAGGGGCAGGAAGTCAGCTGGGGTCAGGTCACCCCAGCAAGATAAGCATCCAAGCATTTCTTAAAAGGTATCCAAAGTAGGTGCTTGCACCATTTCTATGGGGAATCTATTCCAGACTGGAGACTCAGACTGTAAAGAAGTTTTCTTTATGTCCAGTCTAAAATGGTCTTCCAGGCATTTGTGACGATTAGACCTTGTTTTCCCTTGGGGTGCCTTGATGAACAGATGTTCTCCCACTTCCTGATGTACACCCCTTATATACTTATAGGCTGCCACCAAGTCACCCCCGAGACTTTGCTTCTCTAAACTAAAAAGTTCCATGCCTCTCAGCCTCTCCTCAAAAGGCCTGTTCTCTTGACCTCTAATCATGCATGTGGCTCTCCTCTGGACTCAAGTGTGGAGCCCAGAATTGGATGCAGTACTCCAGCTGTGGCCTTACCAAGGCCAAGTAAAGTGGGAGGATGACTTCTTGTGTCTTGCTTGAGATGCATTGGTAGATGTAAGCCAAAGTTATATTTGCTTTGCTGGCTGCAACATCACATTGGTGGCTCATGTTCATCCTGTGGTCAATCACAACCCTAAAGTCTCTTTCGGTCATGGTGCTAGTGAGTGTAGCACTGCCAAGCCTAAAAGCATGATGTGGGTTTTTTCTTCTGAGGTGGAGCACCTTACATTTCTCAGTGTTGAATGTCATCAGGTTTTGAGCTGCCCACCTTGAGAATTTGTCCAGGTTGGCCTGAATCGCCAGCCTATCCTATAGTGTGACCGCACTTCCCCATAATTCGGTGTCGTCTGCGAACTTAGGCAGTCCACTTCTGACACCCAAATCCAGATCATGTATGAATATATTAAAGAGTACTGGTCCAAGTACTGAGCCCTGGGGGATGCCACTGGTCACCATGTGTCATGTTGACTCGGTTCCATTGACTTTCACTCTCCGGGTCTGACCACGGAGCCAGTTCCCCAGCTATCAGACTGTAAAGTTGTTGAGGCTGCAGTTCCCCAATTTTACCATGAGGATATAATGGTTTTTAGTGAGCTGGAGTGTTGAGGCATTCTTGCAAGGTGGCAGGTAAAAGCCAGATAAAATAGTGAAAATGTTTAAATTACTTGAAAATTTTGAAGAAAAATTAAAGAAATTTTGAATCTTCTCAAATCTCAGAGGAATAAAAAGTTCCTGTAAGTCTCAAAGGAGGCTGATTAATTCAATATACATATTCTGTGAAATCTTTACATTCTAGAGCTTTTGGTATCCTTCAGTTCATTCATCCCCAAAGAGGCAGTAGAGCAAGTAAAAAGAGATAAAAATGGGGGAAAAGATTTAAAGATAATTTTATCTTCTTTTTCCTATCTATTTATCATGTGTAATTGATTTATTATGTGATATAATGCCATATTTTCCTGCATACAGCATGCCTCCAAACAAACCACAAACTTTGTTTTTGGAAAGGCAGGATGAAGGGAAAAAAAAGTGATTTCAGCCAAGTTCTGGCTGCCTATAACAGGCACAGAGCCTAATCTTTAACTCACTCACCCTCCCTTTCCCACTTCACCAAAAACTGAAACCTTAGCTGCTGAAGAAGACTGGTTCCCATGGATGGATCTATGATTTTGAAAAAGAGAATACGAGTCTTCAGGGCTTTAGAATAAGAGGAGAGAGACTAGGAGCAGCTAGCAGATGCAAAATTGACTGTAGAAAGGTTAGCTTGACTAGTGGAACATCAAGAATATAAAAAGAAAAGGCTATTGTAAACATCTCTAGAGTGAAGATCTGCTTTTTTGATCAACTGACTCTCTCAGCTACCTGAATAGAAATGCCACTGTTGCTGCCCAGTGAAGCAGATATCATAATGTGATGCTTCTAGTTCAGGTAGCTTCCCCACTTAGCATATGCACCCCAGTTTTGGGGAGCTAATTTTGCGGGAAAGATGCATATGGTATTGAAGTAAATATAGTATTTGTAATACCATAGTATTATAGAGTCATAGATTCATAGATTGTAGAGTCGGAAGGGACCACAATGGATCATCATGTCCGACCCCCTGCCCCCGGCAGAAAAGAGGAGCGAGGTCAGATGACCCCAGCCAGGTGACTATCTAGCCTCTTCTTGAAGACATCCAAGCTAGGTGAAAGCACCACCTCTCTTGGAAGCCCATTTTAGAACCTAGCCACCCTTACTGTGAAAAATTTCTACCTAATATCTAACCTAAATCCACTCTCAACTAGGTTACACCCGTTATTCCTAGTCACTCCCTGGGGCGTCCTATAAGATCTCCCCTCAGCCGTCTCTTGTGAAGGCTGAAGAGATTCAGCTTTCTCAACCTCCCCCTGCAGGGTCTTTCCTGAAGGCCACTAATCATGTGAGTGGCCCTCCTCTGGACCCTCTCCAGATTCTCCGCATCCCTCTTAAAGTGTGGTGCCCAAAATTGGATACAGTATTCCAACTGCGGCCTGACCAGTGCTGCATAAAGGAGAAGCAACACCTCCTTTGATCAATTAGTCATGCACCTGCTAATGCATGACAAGGTGCAATTGGCCTTGTTGATGGCCTCATTACACTGCCAGCTCATGTTCATCTTGGAGTCAATTATGACTCCAAGATCCCCTTCTGCCTCCGAGCTGCTGAGGACACTCCCCAACCTATAGGTATGCTGGGGATTCCTCCTTCCCAGGTGGAGTACCTTAAATTTATCTTTATTAAACTGCATCCTATTTCTCTCTGCCCACTGATCCAACCTGTCCAGGTTGGTCTGAATCTGCTCCCTGCCCTCCAGTGTACTAACTACACTGCCCTCCAGTGTACTAACTACACTGCCCTCCAGTGTAACTAACTAACATATACTAATGCTAGGAGCATGGGGAACAAGCAGGATGAACTAACACTCCTGCTTGCAGAAAACACCTACAACTTAGTAGGGCTAACAGAAACCTGGTGGGATTCATCCCACGACTGGGCGGTACATATTGAGGGTTATAGGCTGTACAGAAAAGACAGGGTGGGGAATAAAGGGGGAGGGGTTGCGCTCTATGTCAATGAGCAATATACATCGACCCTCATCAAGATGGAATCAAAAGATGAGAAACTAGAAGGATTGTGGTTTAGGTTACATGGGGGGCAACGAGAAAGGGATTTGGTAGTAAGGTCTGGTACAGACCCCCTGTAACAAGTAACCTTTCTGGGCCGAGCTAAACTGTGACTCGCACACCTGTTCCTGAGGCAACCGCCCACCTTCTCGCCTGTCATGCCTTGCTGTTAATTAATTAGTTGATGTTAATTAGTGGGAGGCTGCCATTATACTGCCCCGTTGCCAGGGGACGCTATCTGCGGCTCCGTTTCCTCCCCTACACCGCAGTCCACACCTCACCGATGGAATAGCCATTGTCTCAGCTCTATCACTATCTGGCCCCTTCTGGGGCTCTCTGGGCCCTACTTCCTTGGATACACGCTCCCTCCGGTGCTAGGGCTCTCCCCGGCCCTATCTCACCTTGTGCCCTCTTCTCCTGGCTTCATCTATACTGCGGCCCCCGCTCTGGGGTCATCTGCACCCACACTGGGGCTCCTCAATAATTTGGCCCTCTCCTGGAGCTCTCAGTGCCCACACTGGGACTCCTAAATAATGTGGCCTTCTCCTGGGGCTCTCCGTGCCCACACTGGGGCTTCACAATAGTGCCCCCTTTCTCCGGGGTTCGCCACACCCACACTAGGGCTTCTCAATAGGGCCCCCTCTCTGGGGCTCGCCACGCACACACTAGGGCTTCTCAAACGCCCCTCTCTGGGGGCTAGGGTCTACACACCCCCTATGCTGCAGCCTCACTGGCGCTGGGGTCCTCACACTCCACTGTAAGTCTCCTATGAGGCCTCCTCCATCCCCTTATAGCCTTAGCCAAACCACCGGTTATAAACAACAAAGCAGAACACAAACTCAAGCCTCTTGGCTACAACTTAAATATAAGCCGCCTGGCTATAACAATGTTACTCGGACATCATACAGCTGCAACCCTTTACTCAGCTGGACCTGTACCTGCAGTCAGGCTGCTTCTTGCATCTTAACTCCAGGAGCTCCTGCCCCTCTGGCTGCTGGCAGGGAACTGCCTCTGGCCTCCTGTCTGCGCTTTAGATAGGAGCCAGGCCCTGCCCATTTCAGTCAGCTGACCTCCTGGTTGCCCTGGCAACCGCCAGCTGGGCTCCTTATTCCTTGCTAGGGCTCTCTCCCTGGCAGTTTTCCCCTCTCTAGGAACAGGGCACCTCCGTGCTCTGTGACACCCCCACACCAAGGGGGGGAACTAGATTCAGGGCTCCTGAGGCAGCTCTCGGAGACCATAAAAACTAAGGAGGCGGTAGTCATGGGGGTCCTAAACTACCCAGACATCTGCTGGGAGATACAGATAGCAAAGTCCCACCATTCATGCAGGTTCCTAACCTGTGTACAGGACCTCCGCCTGACGCAGGAGGTACACGGTCCCACTAGGGGGATTGCCTTACTGGACCTGGTACTGGCAACGGGGGATGATATGGTAGGGGACCTACAGATCAGTGGTCATCTGGGGGACAGTGAGCACCAAATAATAGAATTCTTTATAAGATGTCGAGTGGGTAAGGTAACTAGTAGGGTGAAAGTGCTAGACTTTAGGAAAGCTGATTTCAATTAACTCAGGCGATTAGTCAAGGATGCACTGCAGAGTAGGAGTTTTGAAGAGATGGGAGCCCAGGAAGGGTGGCTGTGCCTTAAGGAAATGATCCTTCGGGCACAGAGGGAGACGATCCCGACGCGAGGAAAAAGAGGGAAAGGGGCCAGGAGGCTTCCTTGGCTGACCAGAGAAATCCAGGGCAGCCTACGGGCCAAAAGGGGGGCACATAAAAAGTGGAAACAGGGAGAGATCACCAAAGAGGAGTATACCTCTGCTCGCGCATGTAGGGAGGCAGTTAGATGGGCCAAAGCTACCATGGAGCTGAGGATGGCACCCCAAGTTAAGGATAACAAAAAATTGTTTTTCAGATATATAGGGAGTAAAAGGAAGGCCCAGGGAGGAATAGGACCCCTGCTAAATGGGCAGAAGCAATTGGTGACAGACGGGGGACAAGGCTGAACTCCTCAACGAGTTCTTTGCCTCAGTGTTCCTAAGTGAGGGGCACGACAAGTCTCTCACTGAGATTGTAGATAGGCAGCAGCAAGGCGCCAGACTACCATGCGTAGACCCTGAGATGGTACAGAGTCACTTGGAGAAACTGGATGCATTTAAGTCGGCAGGCCCGGATGAGCTCCATCCAAGGGTGCTGAAGGCACTGGCGGACGTTATTGCACAGCCACTTGCGGGAATATTCGAACGCTTGTGGCGCACAGGCCAAGTCCCGGAGGACTGGAAAAGGGCCAATGTGGTCCCCATTTTCAAGAAGGGGAGGAAGGAGTACCCAGGCAACTATAGGCCAGTCAGTCTCACCTCCATCCTAGGCAAAGTCTTTGAAAAAATTATCAAGACCCACATTTGCGAGAGCCCGGCAGGACAAATTATGCTGAGGGGAAACCAGCATGGGTTCGTAGCAGGCAGATTGTGCCTGACTAATCTAGTCACTTTTTATGATCAGGTTACAAAACGCCTGGACGCAGGAGTAGGGGTGGATGTCGTATACTTACTCTTCAGGAAGGCCTTCAATACGGTATCCCACCCCATACTGGTGAACAAGTTAAGAGGCTGTGACTTGGATGACTACGCAGTCCGGTGGGTGGTGAATTGGCTAGAGGGTCGCACCCGGAGAGTCATAGTGGATGGGTCGGTTTCGACCTGGAAGGGTGTGGGCAGTGAGGTCCCGCAGGGCTAGGTCCTTGGACCGATACTCTTCAATGTCTTCATCAGCGACTTGGACGAGGGAGTGAAGTGTACTCTGTCCAAGTTTGTGGATGACACAAAACTGTGGAGAGAAGTGGACACGCCGGAGGGCAGGGAACAGCTACAAGCAGACCTGGACAGGTTAGACAAACGGGCAGAAAACAACAGAATGCAATTCAGGAAGGAGAATTGTAAAGTGCTGCACCTAGGGAGGAAAAATGTCCAGCATATCTACTACCTAGGAAATTACCTGCTTGGTGGCATGGAAACAGAAAGGGATCTTGGAGTCCTAGTGGACTCTAAGATGAACGTGAGTCGTCAGTGTGACGAAGCCATCAGAAAAGCTAATGGCACTTTATCGTGCATCAGCAGATGCATGACGAATAGATCCAAGGAGGTGATACTTCCCCTCTATCGGGCACTGGTCAGACCGCAGTTGGAGTACTACGTGCAATTCTGGGCACTGAACTTCAAAAGAGATGTGGATAACCTGGAGAGGGTCCAGAGAAGGGCCCCTCGTATGGTTAAGGGCTTGTAGGCCAAGCCCTATGAGGAGAGACTAGAGAACCTGGACCTTTTTCAGCCTCCGCAAGAGAAGGTTGAGAGGCGACCTTGTGGCTGCCTATAAGTTCATCACGGGGGCACAGAAGTGAATTGGTGAGGTTTTATTCACCAAGGCGCCCCCGGGGGTTACAAGAAATAATGGCCACAAGAGAGCAGATTTAGACTAGACATTAGGAAGAACTTCTTCACAGTTAGAGTGGCCAAGGTCTGGAATGGGCTCCCAAGGGAGGTGGTGCTCTCCCCTACCCTGGGGGTCTTCAAGAGGAGGTTAGATAGGCATCTAGCTGGGGTCATCTAAACCCAGCACTCTTTCCTGCCTATGCAGGGGGTCGGACTCGATGATCTATTGAGGTCCCTTCCGACCCTAACATCTATGAATCTATGAACTTTGCCCCATAACTTGGTATCATCAGCGAACTTGGAGAGGGTGCTCTCCACATCCTCGTCCAAATCGCTGATGAAGTTATTAAATAATACCGGTCTGAGGACAGAACCCTGCGGGACCCCACTGCCCACCTCCCTCCAGGCCGAGAAGGAACCATCCACCACCACTCTCTGGTTGTGGTCCCTAAGCCAGTTGGCCACCCACCCAACCATGTAGGCATCATGTGAAGTGGAGATAGAAATATTCTACTGGTGACATTTTGAAGTTGTTGTGTGTGTTTGTTTCAGTAAGGAATTTTATAATGTTACCTTTTATAAGAATTTAAGGTGGTGTTAAAAATAATTACTTACTGAAGCAAGGTGGCTCTGAGTATCTGACTTTGAGTTGCATGATCTAGTCGCAACTGTTTCAAAGACTAAGAAATCAGATTTGAGACAAAAAAGACTATTTTTCCAGGAATATACATGCATTTACCTCATACAATAGGATTAAGTTTCCTCTATACCTGTGGCTATTTCTAACTTAGGAACCAAGCTATCAAGTTAAATAGTAGAATATTTTAAAACCAAAACTATGTGGATCTAATCACAATTTTAATCAAACATAAGATGTTCAATTGTATTATGACCAGGTTAACTCAACTATACATAAAAGACAAAAAATAAATAAAAATACTGTATGTTTCTGGAATATTTGGAATACAATACATTTTAGTCAGGCCTGATATCCAAATAAATTTGTAGATTCTTTAATCGGATATAAAAAAAATGAGATATACCATTGATGTTATTGAGCTATAACTTTCTGCATGTTGATTCTTTAAGAAGTATAACTATTCTGTGCCAACGGGAATGACATACGGAATAAATCTGGCTATTAAATGTATTCCTGTATTGATATACACATGCAACTTCCATTACCATTAATGATTGTTATGTATGTTCACAGAGGGGGACTAGACAACTCTAGACATATAAGAAGCATAAATTAATCAAATCTACCTATGTCTTGAAGAGCATGTCTGTTTCACAGGAAGCAATAGTGTGATTTTCACTCACAAGCATTCTTATAATGATACAAACACCTAATGTTTGCTGTTTGCTTTTTTTTCCTTATTGATTTTCTACGATCATTTCTGAACACAGCCAAATATCACCGATGCACATAATGGCCTTACCAAATACATAAACCTAGGATGTGTGTTACAGGTGATTTAAAATCAATCTCATTATTTTGGCATGTCTACTCTCTATTAGGGGCATCCAAATTTCACATCTGGCTAAGAAACAGTGATTGCTGTTTTATAAATTTAAATGAAACGGAAACATGACCTAGTAACCCCAGGTTATTAATCTTTTCAGTTTAAACACTGCATTGGACTGGAAAATATTCTCAGTGTATACATGTGCAGAGTACCCTTGAAGGCAGATTTAATACCAATCTCTCTAAAACTTCCCCTCTATAAAAAAGGGACTGCCATTTCCAGCCTCACATTTTCCTTCCACTTGAACTCTATCATCCTACAAAGTCCCCTCCTTTTGGGTATCTGTGAAAATAATTTTGCAAGGTTTTTCTGGCACAGATGCAATCTGGAGGAAACAGAGAAGGGTACAAATTACCCTTGTGAAACAGTCTCCTGCAGTCATCTTTGCCTTACAGCCAGAAACCTAGTCAGTTTATACTGCCAGTAGAGTTACTAAGGCTCATTAAAAGATCCTCAGGATTGTCATTGTGCAGCTGCGTGAATATCATGCTAATGGTTGAGCTTTGCTAGCAGGAAGAACAGAGCTGTCACAAGATGGGTACTGGTTAAATCTATAAAGCAGTCCTTTCTCTGGCTATTTCCACATTAGGAATCTTCACCTTCCATAATTCAGACCCTCCCTTTCTCCCCACCATCTCTGCCAGAGAATGAAAAACCCAAACAAAAACACTACTAATTTCATGGGGAAAGATAAATTTACATGAACAAACTAAGGACTGAAGGAATCCTTGGGAGAGTTTCTTACTCCTGAGATTAATTCCAGGTTGCATCTAAACAGGGTAAATATAGTTAAATTATACATGTGTAACAGTGTATTTACACTAAACAAAATCTTATCTCTGCTAGTCTACTTTCAAGCAATACACCTCAGATATAGCTAACAGTCAGATAATGAGTGTGAGAATACTTTAACCTGTCAGCCCAAATACTTCCATCTCAACACCACACAAACACACACACACACACACACACCTGTTGTCCTAAATTATCTCAAAATATTCTTCACGTTTTATATAGACAGGAATTGTTTTACTCACAATCGCAACCCGTTGATCATTATTTAACAGCATGAAGTGTATAAGGAGTCAGGCAATGGAGAAAATACTAAGTCTAACTGAAACTAGACAGGAATTTGACCAACACAATTTGCTCATGGCCATCCATTTTCTTCTACAAAGATTATGGGATAATTAATGGATATCAGTTCCGAGGATCTTGGTTATATTTGATTTCACCTTCAAGAAATCACTTTTAAGCATGCTCTCCCAACCATACTCATGACAACAGCTTTTCAATAAACACTCTAAGTCTGTGTCTTCACTGTTTTGCACCTCATAATTCCATATACCAGCACAAAGAAAATAGTAGCAGTAGGGCCTGGAGAATTTGACCTCTATTTTCATCTGACATGTTTATTATTCAAGTACTTCCCAAATAGAAAATTACTTAGCTGGGCAAATCACAATCCAAATTGACAAAATTTGGAATTTATATTACACACACAAACTATATTATATTATTAAATATTAGATTATATTAAATATCAGATGGTTTCAATTTCCATTACAAAATTACAAAATGAACTAAAACTACTAAAAGTCAAGAGATTGCTGCTGAGTATTTAACAATATTATCTATTACATTAAAAAAACTAAATAAGCTTTCAAGGGGTGTAGAAACGGGCTGCTTGACAGAAGACTTCAGATAATTTTAGGAATTGTTGGTGTAGAGCTCAGGGAATTTATACAGATTGTACCATATAGCACACCTGTCCGATTAAAAATCAAGCATAGCTTTACTGGCCACACCTCCCCCCCAAGAATGCTACACACCTTACAGTGAATCTAACCACACTGCAACAGTCTTGGGTGCATTTAACAAGTACTCAATCAGTTGACCATGCTGAGGTGATGCTCCCAGGTTCCTGTCTGCATTGGTCACCCAATGTTTCTTGGGATGCAGTCCAGCAGAGACAACTTTGTTGTCCTTTGCTGTTTCTTTTATGACTTGGTGTGACAACATCATTGCTAGGCAGTTGCTAGGTACTTTTGCTATCCTATTTTATTTCTCTAAGTACTTCTATCTTTCTAAGCAATATTTACAATTAGTCACGAGCTTAGATACCACAAACCTGTTTCTTGTTTTCTCTTTACTCAGACTTCTTGACCTGACTTTTTCCCTATCTGCTGTTTGTTCGTTCTGCTAAGTCTCCGGGTCTAAGTGCAAAACTGCACATCAGCTATTTGAGCCAATCTGGGGTTCATCCAGAGGATTCTGGGAGTTCTGGCTACTCATATCAACTAGCTGCAATGAGCCTGTATTTTCCTCTCTACAGGAATTACTGAAAAATATTTTTTCCTCCCTGAAAGCACATATTTAAGATTTATCCCAATTTTTTCTGGTTATAATACTATTAAAAGTTTAGGATAGGGGAAATGGAAACTGCAAGCGACTCTTAATGGGTTGTTCCGATAAAGCAATTTAAAACGAGTTTACATTACTTATATTCAAAAAGTGCTGGAGTCAAGGAGAGTTTTGTCAGATTAAAGTTCTTAGAATTTGCCCTAGTGAGAATAAAACTAACTCATCAAAATAAAACAAAACAAATACAATTTCATATTTTTCTCTCTCCCAGGCCTAAAAGGTCCCCAAACTTATTTTGGGGACACATTAGTTCCTGGGACCATGATTTATTTATCTGATGAAAAAACATAAATCAGGTTTCTGCAGAATAGCTCTTTGCAGGTATGCATTACCATATTAGTATAACAAAACACTGATGAAAAACATGTTGTAGGAAGAAAGACTTTTACATTTCCAATTAAAAGTTATTTTTCTTATGAATCGGTTAAACATATGTTTAAAGGCAGCTGAAATTTCTGTTCTCTGTTGTCTAGGGCTTTGTATCAATAAAAAGTGTCCTGGGATAAATCCCAACATATATGCCTTCATTCCAAACACATTAAAGACATCACTTCTGCCAACCTTTTTTTAAGACTGGACACATATGCTTTAGTGATTTCAAATGCTATTTTGCTTTCTTGTAGGAATAAATATAGGCTAACTTTTGGTGGGGTCGAGTTGGGAATAAGAGCTGGATGGGGTCGGGTTGGGGAGGGAATGTAAGCAGTTTTACCTAGCTCCACATGGCTTCATAGTGCTGGATTGTCTACATCAGCTTCTATGATATTTCATTTAGAAATCTTCTAGTTTAGTAAAATTATTTTTATTAGAAGACAATTTTTATTGAGTCTAACTGGTAAACCTCAGGAGTCTGACTCTATTTGATTCTATACCTATATCAATGCACCATTGAACTACTCACATTACTGAAGTTACTTGTAGAAGTGTTTTCAGTATCAGACATTATATTTTAATAATAAACATGTGATTACAGTCTGAGGTACATATTACATCTGCCTTGTGCAGATAATCAGAGAATGGAACCTCAACTTCCCTGTGTGATTGCAGCAAATAAAGTAAAAAAGAATAACAACAAAAATCTACAAGCAAATAATGGTTTATAATAATTGAGGCAGAGTTCTATACTATAAAGATAAAAAAATTGAGGAAGTCTAATTCACTAACTGCGTTCAGGCTAAACTCTAAATCTAGGTACAGACACTTGGATAAATTAGTGGGAATTTAGGACACATTAAAAATGGCCACCTGATTTATGTCACCCAGGCGTAGACCTTACACTTAGATACATAGTTAGGTAAATCTAAGTGTGAACTGTACAGAAGTTCAGGAAGGTTAGATTGTTCTATAACAGCCAACCTGATCTAAGTTAATTGAATCTCAGAGGTAGTCTAATTTGGGTCCAGCGAGACCAATCTAATTGTACTTCTGTGTAGTTCTCAGTGCAATCCCAAAACTAAGAAAGCCCAGCCACTGGCCCCACCCTGGGGCTGTGGTTTTCCTAGCAACCACCTGGCACTGGGCTATTTTTAGCCCCCCAGATTCCCCTCACTTCTAGATGGACAACTTGTCCCATGAACCAGCCAGCTTCCCTTCCCCAAACCTGCCAAACTCCATGATGATCCTGCAAGCTGCTCCTAGTGCTGGTTTTATCAGTATTTACTGGTGCCTGGAGCCAATGGAAGTAAGTTGGGATGTGGGGAGGGGTGGGTGGGATCAGCAGGGGAGAAGTAGTTCACTGAAGGGAGAGTTGTTCTTTGGGAGTGGGGAAGCCTCAAGGGGGTAAAATGGCCCCTGGTCCAGGGGGCCTCCCCATCCTGCCAACTCACCTCATGGAGCTGTCAGCCCTTCTGATCCACCCACCCCCTCCCTGACATTTTTTGGTCTTTCCTGATCTCTACAGTTCTTAAGGCAGTGGCTAGGGTCATTAGTCCCATGTGTATCAGACTGGATTTTGCAGAGATAAGTTGAGAGCTCTAAGCCCTGCATTCAATCTATAGTTCTTTGTCAAATTCTCCTAAACTTCAAGACTACCTTTCCTGAGCCTTCAAATACTCATAGAACAGTTGGTTTTCCATTCTAAAGTAGTGGCTATGGCAATTGAAGCAAAATACCTGCACTTCATTCACGGTGTACATTCAATGAAGAGGTAAACAGGGGCTCCTGCTCAGTCATTGTCTAGTGGTGGACAACTAACCAGAAAGATGCTAATAAAAACTACAGCTCAGCTGAGGCTGATCAGAAAGAAAGTACAGTGGTAGGATTTTCAGTGTATAAGAAAGCTGCCTAGTGTATAATTAGGTTCACCAGAGCCTCCATAATAGAAGAGGGACCTAACAGAACCCAAAATACAGCCTGCCAGGCCATTCTATCCGGGCCACAGCAACCCTCCAAAAAACAATAATTACTGGCCCATGACTGTTCCTCTGAAAGTCAGTGGGAGGTGGACTTTCAGAGGTCACGTGTCATTGGACCGGTAGGCTCTGTGCTTCCAACTCTGTGGGGCTCCCAGCACTCCAGCTGGGAACCCCATGTTGAGACACCAAGTGCGACGGTGCAAATTGGACAGCCAGTGAGTGGGGAAGAGAGCTCCTGCTTGCAGGAGGAAGGGTTCTCTGTGGGGTTTGTGGGTGGGTGTGGGACCCCTGCCACATGCCCCCCCCTCCATAAAACACTGCCCCCACCACCAGCAGCAGTAGCAACATCAGGTGATGGGCTCTCAGGGCACTCATGGCAGGCAGAGTCCCCCGGTAGTGCATGGCTCTGGCTGAGTCCCAGAATCTGCATGTGGCAGCACAGAGCTGGCCTGGCCTGTGCCTTCAAATCAAACCAGGGTGGCTCTGTGCCAGCACAAGGGGGTTCTGGCACTGACAGCAGGAGCCATGCACCATCAGGCCAGGCTGAACAATCTCAATGCTGCCACTTGGGGTTTCAAGCACTCCAGTTGGGAACTGTATGTGGAGGCACAGAGCCTGCCCAGCCCGATGGCATGTGGACTGGGAACCACAGGTTGTTGCATGCCATTGGGCTGAGATGGCTCCATGCCTCCACATGCAGATCCTTGCTGGAGTGCTGGAAGCCCCATGTGGAGGCATGAAGCCAGCTTGGCCCAATGGTGCAGTTCCAGCTGTATCTTAGGAACTGCACATGGCAGCATGGAGACAGCCCGGTCAGGCTCAAAGACATATGCCAGCTGGCTGGGACGGGTCAGCTCCATGCCACCATGTGCAGCTTCTAGAACTCAGCCAGAGCCATGCACTGCCAGAGGGCTCTGCCTGCCATGGGCCCTGAGATCCTTGAGGGTCGCTGCCTGCTGCTACTGCCAGCAGTGAGGGCTGTGCACCATGGGTCGGAACATGTGATGGGGGGCCTACATCCACCCACACACAACCCCACACCCCACAAAACCCATACCCACCCACATGCATTTCCACACCCATACCCACCCCCAGAAACCCCACACCCCCAAACATACCCACACACACCACACCCCTTCACATCCCCCCTCCACACACCCAACACCCCTTCATAAACTCTAGACACACGCACGCGTACAAAAATCCCACACATATATAAACACACACACTCTCACAACCACCCCCCTACCCCCTCACACACACGCAATATATGGAAGTAAGCCATTATTGGAGCTATTATGCAATCAGCTCAATATACACTATGTAAATTAGGACAAAAATATTTTCTGAAATAAAATTAAAATAAGTTATAGTAGATGTTTGGTCTTTAGCATATGATTTGTTTTTCTGGTTCCCAGATGGCAACCCCCTCTCCCAAAACAAGTATTTCTGGGGGCAATGGGAGGGACTTCTGGTGGCAAAGTTCAGAGATTAGGGGTGGGACTTCCAGTCCCAAGATGGCAATCAGGTGGTAGGGCAACTGTCACGGGGGGGGGGGCGGGGTTACCCTTGCAGCCCTCAACAGCTCACTGCATCATTAAGTGGCCCTCTAGCCAAAATAACTGCCCACCCCTGTAATAGAATCATAGAAAATTTGGGTAGGAAGAGACTACAGGAGGTCATCTAGTCCACCCCTGCCCAAAGAAGGACCATCCCCAACTAGATCATTCCAACCAAGGCTTTGTCCACCCAGGTCTTAAAAACTTCTAAGGATGCAGATTCTACAACCTCTCTGGGTAAACTGTTCCAGTGCTTTACTACCCTCCTTGTGAGAATGAATTTTCCCTAGTATCCAAACTAAACCTCCCTTGCTGCAACTAGAGACCACAGCTCCTTATTTTGTCAGGGCACCACTGAGAACAATCTAGCCCCATCCTTTTTGGAACCACCCTTCAGATAATTGAAGGTTGCTATTAAATCCCCCCTCAGTCTTCTCTTTGCCATATTAAATAAGCCCAGTTCACTCAGCCTCTCCTCACAAGTCATGTGCCCCAGCCCCCTAGCCATTTTTGTTGCCCTCCACTGGACTCTCTCCAATTTGTTCACATCCTTTCTGTAATAGGAGGCCCAAAAATGGACACAGTACTCCAGATGTGGCCTCACCAGCGCTGAGTAGAGTGGAATAATCACTTCCTTTGATCTGCTGGCAACACTCCTAGTAATGCAGCCCAGTATGCTGTTAGCTTTCTTCTCAAAAAGGGCACTGTTGGCTCATATTCAGCTTACTGTCCACTGTGACCCCAACATCAGTTTCTGCAAAACTGCTGCTTAGCCATCAGTCCCCAGTTTGTACTAGTGCATGGGATTGTTTTGTGCTAAGTGCAGGACTTTGCACTTGTCCTTATTGAACCTCATGAGATTCCTTTTTGTCCAAGACTCCAATTTGTCTAGGTCACTCTGAATCCTAGGCCTGCCATCTACTATTCACCCCAGCTTGGTGTCACCTGCAAACTTGCTGGCAGTGCACTTCATCCCATCTTCCAGGGCGCTGATGAAAATATTGAAAAAAAAAAACAGTCCCAGTACCAACCCCTGAGAACTCCACTTGATACTGGCTGCCAACCAGACATCAAGCTATTGATTACTACCCTTTGATCCTGACAATCCAGCCAGTTTTCTAATCACTGTAAGTCCATTCATCCAACTCATACATCCTTAGCTTGCTTATGAGAATGTTGTGTGAGATGGTATCAAAAGCCTCGCTAAAGTCACAAGATATATCACAACCATGGCTCTCCCCACATCCACAGAGCCAGTCATCTCATCATAGAAGACAATCAGCTTGGTCAGGCATGACTTGCCCTTGGTGAATACATGCTGACTGTTCCTAATCACCACCTTCTCTTCCAAGTGCTTAGAAATGGATTCCTTGAAGACCGGTTCCATGATTTTTCCAGGGACTAAAGGTGAGGCTGACAGGTCTGTAGTTTTCAGGATGCTCCTTATTCCCTTTCTTAAAGATGGACACTATATTTCACTTTTCCAATCATCCAGAATCTCTCCCATTCACCAAGAATTTTCAAAGATAATGACCAGCAGTTCTGCAATCATATCAGCCAACTCCCTCAGCACTCTCAGGTGCATTTCATCCAGCCCCAAGGACTTGTGCACATCTAACTTTTCTAAATAATCCCTAACATGTTCTTTTGTCACTGTTAGCTGCTCACCTCCTCCCTAAACTGTGCTGCTAGGTGCAGTAGTCTGGTAACTGACTTTGGCTATGAAGACTGTGGTAAAAAAGGCATCGAGTAATTCAGCCGTTTCCTCATCATTTGTCACTAGGTTGGTGGATCTACACTTTGCCTGAGCTTCCTCTTGTTGCTGACATATTTGTAGAAACCTTTCTTGTTACCTTTCACACCCCTTGCTAGCTGCAACTCCAGTTGCACTTCGGCCTTCCCAAGTTCATCCCTGCATGCCCGAGCAATACTCTTATACTCCACCCTAGTCATTTGTCCAGATTTCCACATCTTTTAAGACTGTTTTTTGTTTGTTTGTTTGTTTGTTTTAGCTGATTGAAAAATTTGCTGCTAAGCCAACCTGGTCTTCTGTCATACTTGCTACTCATCCTGTAGGTGTGCCACTGCTACTTGTCCCTGAGGAAAAAAAATCCATGCTTGTGCGGATGCAGCCTTAGGGTGCAAACAGACATAACATTTGAACCATTGCAAGAATCTCCTTGGTTGGAAACCGGTTCACAATTGTCCCAAATCAGAGATGCGTGCTTGTACACAAAGGGTTCTAAGAACCAACACCACATTTTAGGCATTGCAGTGCTCTTGAACCACCATTACAGGGCGGTAGTGAGTATTCAGTCTACTGAGTTCAGTAAAGACCCAGTCTGAACCTTAATGATATCTACATGGTGATACCTTGACTCAGAGTACCTAGGTGTTGGTAGGGTGGGGCAGGCTTCCTGGACCCTTGCTCCAGGTTTCCTGGAAACTGGGTACTCTGAACCTGCCAGAGCTTTTGTAGCTTTTAAAGAGCACTTTCTCCCAAATCACAAGTTTACTTAAATTCCTGGAAACTGACCAGGGGTTTGGCACATCCCTGAATGATTTGGGGTAGAGACTCCAAGGGGCTACCCAAGGACTCCACTGGAAGGGAATTGACTAGATCCTTAAAGGTAGTAAGAAGCTGCATTGTAAGCCCCGAGCACCCAAAAACAGGAGTCCAGGCAGCATTTTCCCTTGGCTACCTCCCACCCCAAATAAACTTGGGATGCACAAAAACCTAGTTAACTGCCATCATCACAAGGAAACTGACCAGCTCTTGAAAAGCCAAGCAGAGCTGCCTCAGGGCTTCTCACCAGAGTCAATGAAATCAAGTCCAAGCAATAGAGGTTGGGGCACTAAAGTTATGGCAATATATCAAAGCAGCCAGTTGTTGAAGGGGGTTGCGAGGGAGAACGGGGGCAAACAGTGTAATGGGAAGCTGGCAGGATCAATCAGGCACTAATCACAGAAAGCCTGCACATAACATTGAACCGGCTCACAGAAAACAGGTTAAAAATAAAATGTGGTTATCCATTTACATTTTATAATGGTTCAGGAGGTTTAAACAGTTCTAATCTGGCTTGTACATCTGGACATTTGTGTTTTACACTGCATTTAAACCAGTCTATGTGTTGTCTGACAACACCATTAAAAAGTTAGAGATGATACCTGTGGAGTTAAGAGGGGTTATCAGAAGTAGCTACAAACCAAGTAAAGGGTAATTGATAGAGATAAACCTAATCAGGTAAAAGAATTAAAGCATTCAAAAAAGGGTGTCGTTTACAAGAGAGGTTACCTACAAGAGCTTATGCATTTCTCAATGAGTTAGTCAATAAGGTGCCATCCTGTCTTGCCCTCTGTGAATTACAGAAAGGTTAATAAAGGAAGCAGGTAAAGTGTAATGAGCTACTTATATAAAGAACTTGCTACAGTTGGTGTCTACCTGAGAATCAAGGTAAAAAGATAAGACCAGTGGGACTGAAGGTTCTGCCCTGCCCCCCTGCCCCTTTTCCTCCTCCTCCAGTTTGCATTAATGTTGGACTTTGATTCTGATACTCCAGAAAGGGCTGGAATTCAAGTGGCTAAAAATTCTGTTGGGGCCTGTGAGGTAGAAATACTTCAATGTTATTCTATCAGGTATCAGGGATGGCACATCTGCCACATAAGATGCTACTTAATGGACTATGGTGAAGCAATAGTGGCAATGAATTAGAATCATGGAAAATGGGGGTTGGAAAGGACTTTGGGAGGTCATCTAGTCCAACCCCCTGCTCAAAGCAGTACCATCTGCAACTAGATCATTCTAGCCAGGGCTTTGTTGAGCCAGGCCTTACTGCCCTCCAAGGATTGAGATTCCACCACCTCTCTAGGTAAACTATTCCAGTGCTTCACCACCCTCTAGTCAGAATGTTTTTTCCAATATCCAATTTAAACTTCCATTGCTGCAACTTGAGACCATTGCTCCTTGTTCTGTCATCTGCGACTACTGAGAACAGTCTAGCTCCATCCTCTTTGGAACCACCCTTCAGATAGCTGAAGGCTGCTATCAAAGCCCTCCCTCAGTCTTTTCTTCTGTAGACTAAATAAACCCAATTCCCTCATCTTCTCATAAGTCATGTGCCCCAGCCCCCTGACCATTTTTGTTGCCCTCCACCGGACTCTCTCCAATTTGTCCACATCCTTTCTGTAATAGGAGGCCGAAAACTGGACACTAACTCCAGATGTGTCCTCAGCAGTGCTGAACAGAGGGGAACAATCACTTCCCTTGATCTGCTAGCAACGCTCCTAGTAATGCAGCCCAGTATGCTGTTAGCCTTCTTGGCAGCAAGAACACACTATCAACGTATTGTGCCTTATTGTCTACTGTTACCCCTAGGTCCTCTGCTGCACAGCTACTGCTTAGCCAGTCAGTCCCTAAGCTGTCATAGATTCATAGATTCATAGATGTTAGGGTCGGAAGGGACCTCAATAGATCATCAAGTCCGACCCCCTGCATAAGCAGGAAAGAGTGCTGGGTCTAGATGACCCCAGCTAGATACTCGTCTAACCTCCTCTTGAAGACCCCCAGGGTAGGGGAGAGCACCACCTCCCTTGGGAGCCCTTTCCAGACCTTGGCTACTCGAAATGTCAAGAAGTTCTTCCTAATGTCCAGTCTAAATCTGCTCTCTGCTAGCTTGTGGCCATTGTTTCTTGTAACCCCCGGGGGCGCCTTGGTGAATAAATCCTCACCAATTCCCTTCTGTGCCCCCGTGATGAACTTATAGGCAGCCACAAGGTCGCCTCTCAACCTTCTCTTGCGGAGGCTGAAAAGGTCCAGTTTCTCTAGTCTCTCCTCGTAGGGCTTGGTCTGCAGGCCCTTGACCATACGAGTGGCCCTTCTCTGGACCCTCTCCAGGTTATCCGCATCCTTCTTGAAGTGTGGCGCCCAGAATTGCACGCAGTCCAACTGCGGTCTGACCAACGCCCTATAGAGGGGAAGTATCACCTCCCTGGACCTATTCGTCATGCATCTGCTGATGCACGATAAAGTGCCATTGGCTTTTCTGATGGCTTCGTCACACTGCCGGCTCATGTTCATCTTGGAGTCCACTAGGACTCCAAGATCCCTTTCCACCTCTGTGCCACCCAGCAGGTCATTCCCTAGGCTGTAGGTGTGCTGGACATTTTTCCTCCCTAGGTGCAGCACTTTGCATTTCTCCTTGTTGAACTGCATCCTGTTGTTTTCAGCCCACTTGTGCAACCTATCCAGGTCTGCCTGCAGCTGTTCCCTGCCCTCCGGCGTGTCCACTTCTCCCCATAGCTTTGTGTCATCTGCAAACTTGGACAGAGTACATTTCACTCCCTCGTCCAAGTCGCTGATGAAGACATTAAAGAGTATCGGTCCAAGGACCGAACCCTGCGGGACCCCACTGCCCACACCCTTCCAGGTCGAGACCGACCCATCTACCACGACTCTTTGGGTGTGACCCTCTAGCCAATTCGCCACCCACCGGACTGTGCAGTCATCCACATCACAGCCTCTTAACTTGTTCACCAGTATGGGGTGGGATACCGTATCGAAGGCCTTCCTGAAGTCTAAGTATACGACATCCACCCCTCCTCCTGTGTCCAGGTGTTTCGTAACCTGGTCATAGAAAGAGACTAGGTTGGTCAGGCACGATCTGCCCGCCACAAACCCGTGCTGGTTTCCCCTCAGCATAATTTGCCCTGCCGGGCTCTCACAAATGTGAGCCTTGATAATTTTTTCAAAGACTTTACCAAGGATGGAGGTGAGACTGACCGGCCTATAGTTGCCCGGGTCCTCCTTCCTCCCCTTTTTGAAAATGGGGACCACGTTAGCCCTTTTCCAGTCCTCTGGGACTTGGCCCATGCGCCACGAGCGTTCGAATATTCCCGCCAGTGGCTCTGCAATGATGTCGGCCAGTGCCTTCAGCATCCTCGGATGAAGCCCATCCGGGCCAGCCGACTTAAAGGCATCCAGTTCTTCCAAGTGACTCTGCACCACCTCAGGATCTACGTATGGAAGTCTGGTGCCTTGCTGCTGTCTCTCTACAACCCCAGTGAGAGACTTGTCATGCCCCTCGCTTAGGAACACTGAGGCAAAGAACTCGTTGAGGAGTTCAGCCTTGTCCCCCCTGTCTGTCACCAATTGTTTCTGCCCATTTAGCAGCGGTCCTATTCCTCCCTGGGCCTTCCTTTTACTCCCAATATATCTAAAAAACAATTTCTTGTTGTCCTTTACTTGGGTTGCCATCCTCAGCTCCATGGTAGCTTTGGCCCGCCTAACTGCCTCCCTACAAGCACGAGCAGAGGAGGTATATTCATCTTTAGTGATCTCACCCTGTTTCCACTTTTTATGTGCTCCCCTTTTGGCCCTTAGGCTGCCCTGGATTTCTCTGGTCAGCCATGGAAGCCTCCTGGCCCCTTTCCCTCTTTTGCCTTGCTCAGGGATCATCTTGCTTTGTGCCCGAAGGATCGTTTCCTTTAGACACAGCCACCCTTCTTGGGCTCCCATCCCATCAAAACTCCTACTCTGCAGTCATAGTACATGGGATTCTTCCATTTAAGTGTAGCACTTTGCATATGTCCTTGTGGAACCTCATGAGATTTCTTTTGGTCCTATACTCCAATTTGTCTAGGTCACTCTGAATCCTAGCCCTACCCTCCAGTGTATCTACTACACCCCCCAGCTTGATGTCATCCACCTGCTTGCTGAGAGTGCAATCCATCCCATTTCTAGATTGTTAATGAAAATATTAAACAAAACCAGCCAAAGGACCAACCCCTGGGGCACTCCACTTGATACTGGCTGCCAGCTAGAGAGTGAGCCATTGACTACTACCCATTGAACCCAACAATCCAGCTAGCTTTCTAGCCACCTTACAGTCAATTCATCCAACCCATACTTCCTCAGCTTGCTTGCAAGAATTCTGTATTACATCCATTACTTTCCCTGCATTCATAGAGCCCAGTGGCAGACTGACCGGGGGGGACGGATGGACAGGAGAGGGCCATGGCCCCCAGGCACTGGCTGGGGGTTGGGGGCGCTGGCCAGGCCCTTCAGAGTTCTCATTGTGTGACATGACTAAGTATTGCTATGAGAAGGATGGGGGAGGGGGGCCTAAATGCAAGCATTGGCCTCCAGGTGCCAGACACCCACAGTATGTCATTGATAGAGCCAGTTCAGTTATCTCATCATAGAAGGCAATCAGGTTGGTCAGACATGACTTGCCCTTGGTGAATCCATGCTAACTGTTCTTGATCACTGTCTTCTCCTACAGAAGAAAATGCTTAGAAATGGATTCTTTGGGGACCTGCTTCATAATTTTTCCAGGGACTGAGGTGAGGCTGACTAGTCTGTAGTTTCCTGGATCTTCCTTGTTCCCTTTCTAAAAGATGGGCATTAACTAACTATATTTGCCCTCTTCCAATTGTCTGGGACCTCCCCCGATCACCCTGAGTTTTCAAAGATAATGGCCAGCGGCTCCGCAGTTACATCAGCCGACTCCCTCTGCACCCTTGGTGCATTGCATCCGGCCCCATGGACTTGTACATGTCCAGATTTTCTAAATAGTGCCTAAACTGTTCTGTCACCACTGAGGGCTGCTCACCTTCTCCTGAAACCAAGCTGCTCAGTGCAGTAGTCTGGGAGCTGACCTTGCTTGTGAAGACCAAGGTAATAAAAGGCCTTGGGTACTTCAGTCTTTTCTTCATCATCTGTCACTAGGCTGCTTTCCTTATTCAGTAAGGATCCCACAAAATCCCCTGACTTTTCTCTTGTTGCTGACATACTTATAGAAACCCTTTATGTCCCTTGCTAGCTACACATCCAATTGCACTATAGCCTTCCTGACTTAATCCTTGCAAGCCCAATCAATATTCTTATACTCCTCCCAAGTTGTCTGTCCAAGCTTCTACTTCTTATAAGCTTCCTTTTTGTGTTTAAGAAGTTTTATGATGAAGAGGTTTTTCTTTTTCACTACCATTGTATCTGCAAAAAGCCATTCAGTGGACCTTTTCCAGGTGGTGAATGGTCTGATTCATCTGAGATGTCTCCACCTGGAAACTGTCTTCTATGATTTGCTGTGACAAGTTTGCCACCTACTTTGGAGACTAAATCATCTCTATTGGGTACTGGTTTGGGACTATCACATTTCCTGCAGCATCAGAGGTCAGGGTTGGCATGGTTCTGTCTGATCTGGTTTATATGGACCAGTTTCAATTGCTGTCACCCACTGATGTAGAGGATGCACTTGTGCGGAGTAAGTGGGAGACCTTTTGTCAACAGGACTAAGATGCATCCTAGATTGCAAAAGCCATCTGAGGAAGATAGGGGTCATTGCTGGAGAAGTTTGTCAGTGCCTCCCTTTGTGGGCTGGGGCAGCATGCCAGACTTTCTTAAGTCTGCAATTATCTGGCCTCTACTCAACAAAAAAATCTCTTCATTACAACTCTCCAGCCAGCTATCCCCCCTTCTCTTTTTGTAGAAGTCATTGAATGGGTGGTCCCTAACCACTCCAGGCACATCTGGATACAATTCAATTCCTGGATCCCCGTCAGTCTATCATCCTGGATAGAGCACAGAGACTTCACTTATTGCTTTGGTCAACAATCTAGTGACTCACAGGGCTAAGTAAAACAACAATAAGGTTGCATTAACTCAGGAATGGTTTTGCAGCAGTGGCAGTTTTCTGTCTGGACAGGCTGAAAGCTGCCAATGCTAAAAAGCTAGACATTATCATCAGTACTCAACATTGTGTCAATCATCTGAATTAGCACTGTAGGGAAGCATATCCTTAGAAGGCTGTGGAGAGCAGATGGGGGTCGGATTTCACCTTGATAACTACCTTTGTTGTTGCTATTGTTGTTATCCCCTCTACAGCTCCTTTACAGATGGAAAAAAACTGAGGTACAAAGATAAGGTGATTTATAAATTGCAAAGTTTCAGATAGAGCTTCAAATTACACCTATGCGAAGCAGCTAGTATTCGCTTCAGATTTGGCTGATTTGGCAGACAGTGATTTGATTCAGTGATTCGAATCACTGTCCCAAGTCAATTTGGCCGAATCTGATTCAGACCAAATCAGCTGAATCTCCAAATCACATAGGCCTCATCCCCCGCCTGCTCTCCCAGTCCTGCCCGCCTCAGCTGCCGGGTCTTTGGGAAAAAAAAAAAAAGCCCGCAGTCACCGGCTGCTGCCAGGCAGGGGGTGATCCCCACTGCCCCACACCACGTGGGGGGCTCTGCCACGAGCTCTCCGACCCCCATCTGCTCTCCCAGCCCCCTCCCCATGGCTGCCCCACCCACCCCAGCTCCTGGCCCTTTAAAAACAAACAAACAAACAAAAAAACCCCTGAACTCACTGGCTGCTGCCAGGTGGGGGAGGGTAATCCCTGCTGCCCCCCACTTCCTCACACTGTGTGGTGGGCTCTGCCACAAGCCCCCCAAGGCCCCAAGGCCACTGCAGCAGGTGAGTATGGGGTTTTTTGTTTTTCTTTTAAAGGGCCAGGATCTAGGGCAAGTGGGGCAACCATGGCAGGGGGCTGGGAGAGGGAGCAGGGAGCTTGTGGCAGAGCCCCCATGTGGTGTGGGGCAGTGGGGGACAACAGGGATCACCCCACCCACCTGGCAGCAGCCGGTAAGTGGAGGCTTTTTTTTTTTTTAAACAACTGAGAGCTGGGACTGGGTAGGGCAGAGCATCCATGCGGGGGGGAGGGGGGGGTTGGGACAGCGGGCAGGGGCCAGGGGGCACTGGGGGAGCAGCCAGGGGATAGGGCTTGGTGGGGGTCCCCCCATGGTCCCCTCCTCCCTTCTCCAGCCCCCCCTCACCATCCCAACTTACCAGCATGGAGCCTTGGTCCAGGTCCCTGCTGCAGCCAGCGGGGACTGCCCGAATCACCAAAGCTCTCTGAATCTTTTCCAAATAGATTTAGAGAGCTTTGAATCAATTTGGACCTTTTAATTGGTCCCCGATTTGATTTGGATTCGGAGATTCGGCCGCCAAATCAGGCCGAATCTCCTCCGAATAGAATCAGCGCCCAAAGCTTCACATAGCCCTAGTGCAAATTGAAGAGATCTCTTAAATCCTTGCTCAGAGTTTTTTCTTATCTTATTGCAAAATGAGTAGCTTTATTATGCGGAAGGGCATTATTATAAGATGTAAAGGGTATTATTGATCAACTTGTATATATGAAAATGCCTATGCTTATTACAACTGAAGAAAGGAATACTGTGACACTATCTTACATACACTGAAATCTGCAGAAGTTTGCACTAAGGTGTGGTAAAGGGAGATTAAAGTAACTTAATTCTATCAGGAGTTACCTACAATATTGTAACTTGCCATACCTGTCCAGAGCTCCCCGCTCAGGCTTTTCTAATCGCCCCAAGCCAACCGTGGTCCTGTGCACCAACAGTTCGTCCCAGTACCAGTTACCTAGCCCAACAAAGCTTCTCACCTGCCACATCTTTGATGGAAATTTTAACCTTGGGGATTGCTATTACTCCCAGTTCAGTGGTGGCTTGCTAAGGTCACTTATTAGCGTGAGGATCTTGGGGCTCCACCTTCTCTACATCCTACCCAGTGCCAACCCATTGGTACTTTGGTGTTGTACGGGATGCAGTGTTGTTACCAGTCGTCGTTCTCATTCTGTTTTGTAGGTCTATCATTGTCCTCTTGGCTCTCTCCACAGTAGGGCTTCCAGGTCTCCTCCTCTAGTACGTCTATTGACTCCGCCGAGTTGGTGCATGGGGGCAGCTCTCCACACAGGGGTTGCCACCTACCATCACCCTCTGGAGCTCCACTCAGCCCACAGCTGCCAGGGACTTCCTTCTGGTCCCGTTGTTGGATGAGCACACGGGTCTTTTATCGGTGTCTCGCTGCCCCACACTGTGAATCAGTGCCAGCACACACTTACAAAGCACATCTATGCTGGTGCCAGGTTTTTTTCTTCATCCAATCTCCGGGCTCCTGCTGGCTGCAGCTTGGGACACCGCTGGGTTGTTGGTAAGCTTTGCAGTGTGGTGAAACGACTGCCGCCATCCTGCTCCTGGGTCTTAGGGGGCTGGGCTGTTGCCAGCGCGGCCATTCTGCCCCTGCTGCCTCCTTCCTGTGGCTTCGCATGCTGCAGGTTTGCTGGCATTGCTGGTGGCATGGTGATCCTGCCACCATGGTCCTGCTGCTCACCATTCAGCAGTGCTGCCAGTGAGCTCAGTGGCATGAGGCTTTCACTGTTGCTCCCAGATCCCTGTGGCTCAGTGGTTCCCTCACCCCTGCCACAAATATATTCAATTTTCCCCCAACATCCAACACTCTTCTGCATCAGGTAATAAATTCCTTAGCTTTAAAAAATGGAGTTTTACTTCTAAAGGCTTTATCTCATATTGTTATTCGCTGCAATGCAGGAAATAACTATGATTCATATGTAGCTCTGGCTTGTCTAACTATAATTCAAAGCCAATATAAATATACCCAGGGTGCAGTTTTAATTATATGCTTAGTTTATTGTTCTGAGGAAATGTTCTGAATAATGCAATTTTGCATTTATATTATGATACTTTTCATCCAAGGATCTCTGTGTGCTTTACAAACATTAAGCTTCACAACATCCCTATAATGTTGTAATATATTATGCTCTTTTGCAGATGAAGTAACATATCCAGAGAGAGGCCAAGCCACTTAACCAGGGTCATACAGGAAATAAATGACAAATTTCCTGAAATTCAGGAGTCCAGACTCATAGCCCCTGTCAGCTATGTTATAAAAAGTTTTCTGGGAGCTGGAATCCTTTAAAAACATTAAATGTGATATATAAAATAGAAAGAGCTCCAAAGTAACTAATGAAATTGGAAGGGATATAAATACAAATAGAATGCTGGGAATTCATTTTTTAATGCAAACAATTTTTTCATGCCTATGTAGAAATTCATACAACATTTTCAATTTCACAGTAATTTATCACCTGGACAAAGGAACGGGGCCACAAGAAGAACAGTGCCCTGGAAATGGCAGCTGATAATCAATTAGTCCCTTATTTTTTAGCTCCTTCTGCTGCTCAGGGGGCTATATGTCTGTAGTCAGCTGCTGCCAGTTTAAGCAAACCGTGGTAAATGTGTTATAATTAAAAGTCCCAAGATGTTGACAGACCAGCTGACAAGCCAACAAAACATTACTTTGTTTTACAGCTTCAAAGCCTGAAAGGAGGACAAACAGTTCTGTAAAAATCAGTGGGATGCTAAAGATTGGGTTCAGTAAGTTGCTGCCTATGGGGATATCACAGAACTTCAGCAAAACATCTGGCAACAAGGTTGTTTTCCACACAGGCTGCAAAGTATAGCTTGAGAAATATTTTCCAAGCGGCCTCTGCCTGGCATCCATTTGTACAGACAATTTTGCACACGAGCATTCATGTACCTGTGATATAATTTACATGAATAAATACTAGTTTGTGACTATTTGTTTGCCTATAATCAGTGGTTTTCAACCTTTTTAGACTCAAGGTACCCTTTGAAAAAGTCAAGGCACTGACATCACAGCTCCTAGGGTACATGCAGATTTTCCCAGGACCCAATTTACAAGCACACAGTTTATTTTAAGCTGTGTGATCTATATCAGGTCCCATCCGTGCAGATGTTTAGAGGTACTGGGAGCCATGCCAGGAACATGATCTAAGTCAGGTCGAGGGAAGAGCAGGCAGAATCAGGAGGGGCTAGAGGATCTATAGGGACACTGGGGACATTGCTCGTGCCCAGCGTAACTTAGTATACCTCCTCAGGTAAACACAGCGACACCTACGTCCAATGATTTTGGGACCTAATCATAGAAGGCAATCAGGTTGGTCTGACAGGACCTGCCCCTAATGAAACCATGCTGGTTGCCCCTGAGCATCATTCCCGTTGCTGGCCCTTTACAGATGTCCTCCTTGATAATCTTCTCAAAGAGCTTCCCCAGGATCGAAGTAAGACTAATGGGCCTATAGTTGCCCAGGTCTTCCCTTCTCCCTTTTTTGAAGATGGGGACCACACTGGCCCTCTTCCAGTACTTCAGTACCTGGCCAGAGCACCACAAGTATTTGTAAAGCCATACCAGGAGCCCCATGATAACCCTTACAATTCCCTCAACACCCCGGGGTGGAGAGCATCTGGACCTGCTGATTTGAACATGTCTAGCTCCTTCAGAAGTTCTCTAACTCGGTCCTCCCTGACCCTAGGCCTGGTGGAGTCTCTTCTGAGTCCATCCTGAATCTCAGTGGGGGAGCCCCAGTCCCTGCACAAAAAAATGGAGGCAAAGAAATTGTTAAAAAGGTTTGCTTTTTCTTCTGGTGCAACCACCAGATTGCCTAGCATATCCTGCAGGGGCCCCACATTACCACGTACCTTGTTCATACTCCCCGTGTATTTAAAAAAGGATTTTTTGTTGTCCTTGATCCTTCATGCTAGCCCTAGTTCTGTATCTGCCTTAGCTTTCCTAACAGTCCCCCTACAGACCCGAGTGATGGAGGTATACTCTTCTTTGGTGATAGCCCATCCCTTCCACTGGGTGTACGCCTCCTTTTTGGCAATCAGGCATTCCCGAATGCCCTTGGTGAGCCAGGGGGACTTTTGAGCACTCTTTCCCCCTTTGATTCTCGTTGGGATTGTCACCCCTTGGGCTCTGAGTATCGTCTTCTTAAGGAACGACCACTCATCTTGGGCACCCAGTTCCCCTACTCTACTGGACCCCAATGCCTCTCCTACCAATCTCCTCAACTCATTGAAGTTGGCCCTCTTGAAGTCAAGGGCTACTGCCTTGCTGCAAGCCCTTGACACCCTGTGCTGGATGGTGAATTCCAGCAGGCAATGATCACTGTCGCCCAGGTGGTCAAGAACCTGGAGTCCCCTCACCAGGTCGTCGCCTGTGGCCAGGACCAGGTCCAGCAGGGCATTTCCCCTGCTGGGACTGTGCACCTCCTGGGTTAAGTGGAGGTCCTGTATCTCAGCAAGGAACCTTCATGAGCATTCTGACCTGGCTGACTGCTCCTTCCAGCAGATGTCTGGGTAATTTAGATTACCCATGACAACTACATCCCTCGCCTTAAGTGCCTCCACAAGCTGACCCGAGAATTCATGGTCCAGCTCTTCCCCTTGGTTGGGAGGTCTGTAGTAGACCCCCACCATTAAGTCCCTTTCCCCATGACCCCCCTGTATTCTGACCCACAGCACTTCAGCCTGTCCCTCCTCTGACCCCATCCTGCTAGTTGAGGATGTGTATTGCTCTTTGACATAGAGCGCCATACCCCCACCTTTCCTCACCCACTCTATCCCGCCTGTATAGTCTATAGCCCCTATAAGTTAACCACCCAGTCATGGGATGAATCCCACCAGGATGAATCCCACCCTACTATATTTGAGTTTGTACTAGCTATCTGGAGGGCGAGTTCCGCCTGCTTATTCCCCATACTAATACTTAATAGTAGTAACTAATACTAATACTTAATAGTGGTAACAGGTATGGCATGCTGTAGCATTCATGAAAGGATCTCAAGGTATGGAAAATATTGAGCAGTTGGCATTCCTCACTTCTGCTCTGTCCCTTCAGGATAAGATTTCATAGATTTCATAGACATTAGGGCTGGAAGGGACCTCAGAAGATCATCGAGTCCAGCCCCCTGCCCAAAGGGCAGGAAGTCAGCTGGGGTCATAGGATCCCAGCAAGATGAGCAAGATGAGCATCCAGTTTGCTTTTGAAGGTGTTCAATGTGGGCGCTTGAACCACCTCCGGTGGCAGGCTGTTCCAGACCTTGGGGCTCGGACAATAAAGAAATTCTTCCTTATGTCCAGCCTAAAACGGTCTTGTAGTAGTTTATGACCATTCAACCTAGTCGTCATCCCTTGGGGCGCTCTGGTGAACAAACGTTCCCCCAGATACTGGTGGTCACCCCTGATAAACTTATAGGTGGCCATCAGATCACCCCTGAACCTGCGCTTTTCCAGGCTAAAGAGCCCCAGGGCTCTCAGCCTGTCATCGTAGGGTCTGCTTCCCTGACCTCTGATCATGCGCGTGGCTCTTCTCTGGACTCTCTCAAGCTTCTCCACATCCTTTTTGAATTGTGGAGCCCAAAACTAGACGCAGTACTCCAGCTGCAGCCTCACTAAGGCCGAGTACAAGCGGAGAATGACGTCCCGGGATTTGCTTGAGAAGCATCTATGGATGCAAGCCAGCATTTTGGTCGCTTTACTAGCCGCAGCATCGCACTGCAGGCTCATGTTCATCTTGTGGTCAATGATGACCCCCAAGTCTCTTTCCTGCATAGTGTTAGCCAGCATAGCACTGCTGAGCCTATAAGGATGCTGCGGGTTTTTCTTCCCAAGGTGGAAAACCTTGCATTTATCGGCGTTGAACACCATCAGATTCTTGTCCGCCCACTTGCTGAGCCTGTCCAGGTCAGCCTGGATCACCCGCCTGTCTTCTGGTGTGGATGCTTTTCCCCAAAGTTTGGTGTCATCAGCGAACTTGGCCAGTCCACTTCTGACTCCAGTGTCCACATCATTAATGAAGATGTTGAACAGTATGGGTCCAAAGACAGAGCCTTGGGGGACACCACTGGTCACAGGACACCACGATGAGTGACTTCCATCAATTACTACCCTCTGGGTCTGACCCCGGAGCCAGTTTTCCAGCCAGTGGATCATGGAGGACAAAGGCAACAATTGGCCAGTTTCTCTAAGAGGTGATTATGGGAAACCAGGTCAAAGGCTTTTTTGAAGTCAAGATATATGACATCAATCTCTTCTCCCTTGTCCAGGTGATAGGTCACCTGGTTGTAGAAGGAAATGAGATTGGTCAAGCAAGACCTACCCGCAACAAACCCGTGCTGGCTATCCCTTACGATGTTGGCGTCGGCCAGTCCATTAAGGATGGCCTCTTTAATAAACTTTTCTAAGATCTTCCCCGGGATAGAGGTCAGGTTAATGGGCCTATAGTTTGCCGGATCCACTTTCCTCCCTTTCTTGAAGATAGACACCACATTGGCCTTCTTCCAGTCTTCGGGCACTACACCAGAGTGCCCAGAGTTTTCAAAGATCCGCGCTAGAGCCTGGGCTATGATGCTCACCAGCTTCTTGAGTACCCTGGGGTGAAGATTGTCAGGGCTGGCTGACTTGAAGGTATCCAGCTTCTCAAGATGTTCCTTCACGAAGTCAGCATCAATGGAGGGCAGGGGATCACCCTCATCCGGACTTCCCTGTCCCGTAGCGGGCATGGGCATCCCATGGGACATCTAGATAAGGGGCATCTAGAAACAAGAAGTAGGAAGGAACATAATGCTTCTTAAACTGAGAATAGATTTTTGCTCTAGAGGTCTACCTGCCAGAATGTGCTTGGCTATTAAATAAAATTACTCAAATTTTTAAATACTGTGGAGTCCTATGCTTTTCTTCTCTCCTCCCCCTCCCTCCCAGCCATACAGAGTAATCAAACTTTTAATCTAATGCCTTATATCTACATAAAAAAGTTGAAAGGATATTTTTTAAAGTTTTTAAAAAGTAATGCCATGGACAAATGGACAGCATTAGGTACATGCTCCTAAGAACATACAAAGACTGAAAGAAATGACCACCAAATGGCAACTACCCTAGCTATTTTTGGTAGTTGGTCCATATATGCCATAAGAGAAAGTGTATGGGGCATGTTTTCACGGTGACACTCCTTAGCTTGGTCACAAGCAGGCAATTATGGCTTATATTTTAGATTAAGGAAAATAAAACTAAACTCTTCATAATAAAGAGCTCACTGCATGTGCATCAACTCTGCCTCACAAAATGAAAACTGAACAATACAGGCAGCAAACCTAGAGATTCAGCACACAGAAAAGAAGGTCACAGTGCCGCAACTGTTAATGAAACATTATTTTTTAATTATCATGTCTGTTTTTCATCACATCGGAGCAATAATCACATTTGCACCTACAATCAAGTTACATCCTTCAGGCTCTACATGAAGCAATCTCTACAGATGTTTCCTGTTCTGTAATTTAGAAATAGTTCACCAACAAAAAAACCCTTGGGAAATACTCACCTTCTTTCTGAAAAGGCCCTAGTAAAAGCAAGAGTGTCAACATAAGTGCGATGAATTGAGACCTCTTCACATTCAAAACAATATTCTTTTTCAATGCCAAATGTTTTTGATTGTGTCAAAAATAATAGTGACACATTTGTTCCTTAAGAAATATCTTCATGTCCTGAATTACTTATAAGAGGAGGAGGAAAAATACTTTAAGTATTCAGCAATAACAGCGCAGGTATAGTCTGAGTATAGCAAAAAACTTAATTTAATTTTTACCCTACATCATTGTCGACACATAGGGGGTGCACATGGGTGCACGTGTACCCCCTGAGATTGGCCATGCACCCCCTGGAAGTGCCAGCCATGAAACCAGTGGTTCTGTGCTTGGCAATCGGCTGCTGGGGGATCCGGCACCCCCTGGTCAGCAATTGACCATGGGGGACTGCCACCCCATCAGCCATCTGGTGCCTCCCCAGATACAGGAGGCACCAGTTGGCCATGCCCTATGTTACATTTATGTTGTAATTAATGTGTTCGTAAGTTAATTGTAACAGGGAGCTTTCTCGGGACCAGTCTGACATTGGCCTACCCACCTGTTCCTGCACTAACCACCTGCCTCACTCACCTGCCATGCCTTGTTGTTTCATAATTGGTTCTAATTAGACAGGAGACTGCCTGTTCTTGCCCCGATGCCGGGGGCACTCTCTGCTACTCTGATCCTTCCCTACACCACAGCCCAAGCCTTCCAGATGGCATCCAGGTGACACAACACTCCCAACCTACAGCCAGACCAAGCTTAGCTCTCATTATCAGGCCTCATTCATACACACACACATACTGCCCTCCTCTCAGGACATCCCATGCTGCACCCCGTCTTTCACGCATCGACAACTTATCCCGCCTTGCTCCCTCTCAGAGCAGCCCTCTTAGGCCATATGCTTTATCTACTGCACACCTTGGGTGGCAGATGTAACATCTTTTGGGCCTCCCGTGACCCTCACTAGGGTAGTGGACAGCCAGTTACCCAACCTGGGCCAAGCTTGTTCTGGCCATTCCCAGGGCAACTCTACACACACACACAGAGCTCCCAAGCCCTCTGGTTTCCCCCCTTCACTGGGCCTCCACTTCCACCCCCACCCCCCTACTGGGGCTCCATATCTACCCCCTCACTGGGACTACAAGGCTTCTCTCCTCAGTGGAGATTCAGGTGGCCATAGCCATACCTGGCCCTGACTTCTACCTACAGTGATGTGGGAGCTAGGGGCTATTGAGGCCACCTTCCACCGACCGAGGTGGTAACTGGCCTGGTATTTCCTGGGGGCTCCTGCACCACTGGGAGCCCCACCAGACCACCCACTCCCAGCAGGATGCAGTTTTAAGTCATGCCCAGGACCAAGAGCCTCCTGCTCCTACCTGCAGACGTTCCATTCAGCAGTTCAACCAGGCAATGTTTCTGCCTGCCCTGTCAACAGCAATCTTCTCTGTTTATATAGGCAGCCAGTGTCTCAAAATGGCTGCCGCAATCAAGCGCCTGATGGCTGTTTGGCTCAGCCCTTAAAGTGGCAGGCACCAAGAGCGCCTTGCAACATTAATCACAGAATAAATAGGTACAATATGCAGGGGTGTAGGTTGTAGCCGTGTTGGTCTAAGTACATAGGCAGACAAGGTTCCTTGGGTGAATCTGATATCTTCTATTAGATCAACCCAAATAGTTGGAGAATAGTTATTAAAGCAAGCTTTCAGGTTCAAAAACCCTTTGTCAGGCTAAGGAAGTTTCAGCAGTTGGTGTGTGCTCTTCCTGGATGGAATGAAAAGTAAAGAAGCCAGAGGCTGGGCTGGGGAGTCAGTTGTCAGGCAGATTATAATGTGTCATAAATCCAATGTCTATATTTAGTCCATGATTTTTAGTATCCAGGAGGTTGATGAAGTGCAGCTCATAGCCTCATCTCTGGGAAGTGTTGTGTAAGTTTGCTTTGAGGATCAGGACTGAGAGATTGGAGAGACAGTGGTTTTCTTGTGAGAAATGTGTGCCCACAGGTAATTGGGTATTTCTGTCTTTGATAGATTTCCAGTGTGCGTTCATTCTGGTGTGCAGTTGTTGTTTGGTCTCTCCTATATATTTTCCATCAGGGCATTTGGTGCATTGGATAAGGTATATTACATTTCTGGAGGTGCAGCTGTAAGATCCAGGAATGCTGATGGCTCTGCATTCCTGTGGGAATAGTGGGGTATGGTTGTGGGGTGTAATAATAGTGGGGGTGGTGGAGATGTGTTGGCAGGTTTTGCATTTCTTGTCATGGCACGGTCTGGATCCTTTTGGTGTGTTCTGGGCTTGAGGAAGTTTGCTTATGGTGATGAGGTTAGCGAGGTTCGGTGCTTGTTTGAAGGCTAGGATGGGTGGCTCTGGGAAAATCTTTTTAAGAATAGGGTCTCTTTCTAGTATGGGTTGCAATTGTTTGAGGATTTTTCATGCAGGCTCAAGGGAGGGGTGATATGTCATAACCAGTGGTGTGCGATTTGTGGGGGGAGAGAGGGGGGGTTCTGTACTGCAGCAGTTCTTCACGTGGTACCCGGGTGGCTCTTTCAAACGTGTGATCTCTCTCTCTGGAGGAGTGTCCTTGTTGGGTGAAAGCCTTTTTAAGATTGGTGAGGTGGCAATCCCAGGTGTTCTCTTCAGTACAAATGCGGTGGCTGTATATCATATCTGAGGGCTTGGCTGTATATCATAGCTTTTTTGGTGTGTTTAGGGTGATTGCTGGTTCTGTGCAGATATGTATGTTGGTCTGTGGGATGACATCTTCCTCATTTGGACTGAAAACCTAAAATCTCTGATTGAGTTCCATCAGAAATTCAACAATCAGCATCCCTCCATCCAGCTTTCTCTAGATTACTCCAGCACCAGCATCTCCTTTTTAGACACGATGATCAGTATCCAGAATGATAAAATACAGCCCACGTTATACAAGAAACCCACAGACGAACATACATATATATCTGCACAGAACCAGCAATCACCCTAAACACACCAAAAAAGCTGTGCTATACAGCCAAGCCCTCAGATACCACCGCATTTATACTGAAGAGAACACGTGGGATTGCCACCTCACCAATCTTAAAAAGGCTTTCACCCAACAAGGACACTGCTCCAGTCCTTTATGAACTTCACTTCATAAATCTACTGGATACAAATCATGAACTATATATAGACACTGAATTTATGGCACATCATAACCTGCCTGACATCTGATAACCCCAGGTAACCTCTCTATATTTTATCAGCTACATTCTACCACCAGGTTAACATTCCCCCCCTTGCCACCTACCTGTCTCGCACCTATTTACTCCTACTAATTCCTGTCCCCTTCTGAACTTCCCTGCCACACGCTAGCATTTTCACAGACCTGCATTTTGCATATTGGCTTAAGCTCCTTTTCCATTCAGGAGAATACACAAACATTAGCACACTATTCCTATGCCTGAAGAAGTATGCCCGAAAGCTTATAAAGAACAATTTTTCCAAATACATAGCCGGTCTAATAAAAAATATGACATATACCCAAAACCTAGTCTGTCTACATAGAATGCTGAATTTCTTTGTGGTTGGTTTGAATGATGCCTTAAACTTAACACATGACTCGGGCCAACAATTAGCTGATTGTTTGTCCTGGAGCCAGGACCGCATAAGGATCTGGAACCAACCCAAGGACTGACACTTAGCTGATTGTCAACCCTATCCAAGAAGCTGAAGGGCTTTCCACACCGGGGGTTTTAAATGCCAAGCAGGGCAACTCTAGTTGGGCTTCTGGGTACAGGGGATAAGAGGATCCCACCAGAGTAACTGAAGGATTTCCTCACTGCAGATTTTAAACTTTAAGTCTCTAAATCCCCACAACTGACAGCCAGAGCAGAGCTGCCCTCTGCAGCATTTTGACAACCAGCTGATTGCGAGTCCTTGCCATATAGCCCCAGATCCAGTTCAAGAACCAGGGCTGTCAAAGGACGAGGACCGTCAATCAGTTGATTGTCAGCTCCTGCCCTGGCACTACACAAAGGTCTCAACAATCAACTGCTTCTTGGCTCTGGTCCCAAATGTATTAACTTGCCAGGATCTCCAGTCCCAAAATTGTGTTCTGCCATACACATGCAGCATGGCAGAAGACATGATTGTTGGAATTGGGGGTCAGATCCCATGTATCCCTTATCGTAAGCAGCCCTGATTTTTGTTGGAAATGGTGGCATAAAAATCAAACAAATAGTAATGACAGTGAGAAATGTATTTTTTAAATGATATGGTGTAATGAGAAAGTGTAAGATATCAAGCTTTAATTTTCCTTCTGGTGCATGTTCACGGGGAGCTGTGTAAATAAGTTGTTCATTTCATAACCATTCCCTTATTAGGTGAACAACAATAATGTAAACCTACACTCTGATTAGAGAGCTGGTACAGTTTCATTGAGTTAAAGAAAATTGCTTGATGAATATGAGTGATGCAAGCTCCAGAGCTGGTATTGTTTCTTTGGCTCCGAGTCTGCTGACACTGTTAATGAAAACAAAACAAAGCAAATATACACATTCAGTTCTCCATATCTAAAAATCTACTGAAGTTGGTAGGAGTCTTTCCATTTATTTCAATAAATTTTGAATCAAGCCCTAAGGATTAATTGACAGTTTAGTCTGAATATCCTTTCAGCCCTTTGTTTTTCCACTGATCGGCCAAAGTAGATAACATCATTTAATTTAAATGAACGTGAAGTGGTAACACTTTCTAATATGTTTTTATTTATACCATCATCTACATTATTTGAAAGCAATTCAGAATACATTTATTTTTGTTTTCCCATTCCTCTGTCTTATGTCTAGTGTATTTCAGCCTAAGTAAGAGTTTACATCACAGACAGCAAAAGTGTAGAGACCACAGAAGTAGAAGAGTTTCCTGTATTTGCTCTCTCTCCAAAAAATGCCTTGAATTTGTGATTGGTGCCATAATCAAAATTATTTATACATTTTCAACAGCTATCAGGGTAGTATAAGATTAAAATTAATAAAGTTATACAAATCTTGTATGAAATAGCTCCATGGAGTTTCAAAAGCGCAAGCCTTGTATATTTCTTTTTTTATAAAATATCCTCATGGTGTTTCAAATTGTGTTGTAGCACACTGGAAATCATTGCTTTGAGAAAAACAGATTCAGCAATTTCACTGTAACGCTGCATAAATCATTTAAAGTATCTGTAAATACTTTTCCTAAAAAATACCCCCCTACCAATACAGCAACTTGATATCATAGGCAAATGTGTTTAATACATGCCAAGTTATACATAATTTAAAATCAGAAACAGACTTTATAAATAGCAGTAACTAAAAATATTATTTGCACATCCTTTCTATAAAGTCTGAACAGTCAAGGACAATAAGAAGTCCTTCTTTAGGTATATAGGGAACAGGAGGAAGACTAAGTGAAACACAGGGCCCTTGCAGAATGGAATGGGACAGCTGATAACAGACAGTCAGGAGAAATCTGAACTCTTTAATGAATACTTTGCATTGGTGTTCCTGCATACAAATGGTAGTTGCCCACCTGGTCAGATACTGTACAGATATGGGAGGGGACGGGGGGAGGAATTGCCAGCAGTGAACTAGTGAGGGAGCAAGTAGAGTGGCTGAATGTCTTCAAGTCAGCAGGACTGGACAGACTACACCCAAGAGCGCTGAGGGAATTGCCTGGAGTCATTGCAGGACCATTGGCAAAGGCATTTGAAGACTCATGGTGTTCAGGAGAGGTCCCAGAAGACTGGATAAGGGCCAATGTGTCCCAAGCTTTAAGAAGGGGGAGAGGGTGGATCCAGGAAACTAAAGGCTGGTCAGTTTGACCTCAATACTGGGTAAAATTTGGAAAAAATTATCAAGAAGTTCATTTGTGAGAGTGGCAGAATGCTGAGGGACAGCCAACATGGTTTCTTTGCAGGCAGGTCATGTCTGACAAACCTCATCTCCTTCTATGATAAAGTAATAGATGTGGAAGACGTGGTTGATCTCAGATACTTGGATTTTTAAAAGACCTTCAATATGGTCTCCCATGATGCTCTTATAAAAAAAATACAGAATTGTAGGCTAGCAGTACCCAAAGCCAGGTGGGTATGAAACTGACTAAGTGGTTGAACCCAAAGAGTGTTAGTGGATGGATCCACCTTGGAGGGAGGCAGCCAGTGGTGTCCCACAGGGTTCTGTTCTTGGCCCTGTGCTGTTCAATATCTTTATCAACAATTTAGATGAGCACATGGAAAACACTGGCCAAGTTTGCAGATTATACTAAGTTATGGGAAAAAGCAGTCATGTTAGGGGATTGGATGAGGATCCAAGTGGACCTTGACAAGCTGGAAATGTGGGCAGAGGGAAACTGGATGCAGTTAAGTAAGGATAAATCCAGAGTGCTTCATCTGGGAAGAAGTAACCGGCGACATGAATACAGGTTAGGAAGAGATGTTCTGGACAGCAGGATAGCTGAAAGGGACCTCGGGGTTAAGGGGGATCACAGGATGAACATGAGCCATCACTACGACACTGTAGTCAGCACAGCTAACAGCATACTGGGATACATTAGCCGATGCGTCACAAGCAGGGCTAAGGAAGTGATGCTTCTTCTCTACTTAAACTTGATCTTTTGAGGTCCCTTCCAGCCCTTCATTTCTATGATTCTATGAATAAAACAGTATTTTAAATAGAAATTGGAATATTTCCATTTTTTAAAATGGAAATGAATTTTAATTTAAAGTTAATTTTTGTTCTTAATCAGAGCTTGAAGAAATATGAAACAAAGTACAGGTATTCAGAATTTTAAATTTACTCAAGTATATACGAAAGATTAGGGCTGTGTACAGACATTAGACTTTTATACTGGTATAAATGATCATAAACAAATCTATACTTTGAACAGAACAAAAGTTCAGTGCACAGACTGGTTTAAACATGGCAAAACCTGGTCTAGGATGAACCTGGATCAGATTTAGATTGGTCTAACCTAAATCAATTATCAAACTTCTGTACCAGATCCCCTACCGACTCAAGTTAGAGCACTGCCCTCCGACATCCCAGGTGCCTCTGTGGTCTCCACCTAACCCTCCCTCACAGGGAGGTACACTAGCAGCTGGCCTGCGGTTGACTACTCTGGCTCTGTAATGGCTAGAAAATTACATTTAGAAATTGGCTAGTAGGAAGATATATTGCATTAGAATAACAGTCCAGGGAAATGGCAAGGCTTAATTGGTTTCTAGAGTCTGTTTGTGGCAGAGATTTATGTTCTCAGCATTTCACTATCCAAGAGTCCAAAGTTAGCAGACAGACAGGCACATACATCCTGGGAAATTAGAAACATGCAGAATAACCATAATGTTCCCTTAAAACCCATAATAAAATAGAAGCATGCAGAATTAGCATCACGTCACATGGCAAACCCTGGGATTCCCGGTTTTGGTGGAATGATCAAATTAGGAGACCAGGAGTAACCAAATTAGGATGTGTACACATGATGTGTTTAAAGAAACAAAAGATTAGGCTGACAGGGCAGAATGTGGACAGCATAATAACCACAGGGAAATCGACAGTACCTGGAAATGAAGAGTCATCAGGAGAAAAAGAATACAAAAGGAGGAATCTTCAGGACAACAATTTGGGGCATTGTCCCCCAACCTCCAAGGCTGCTGACATCCTGATCTGAGCAAGAACTATGAGGTGGTATTCGCGTACTGGCCAGATGTACCATCTCCTTGTGAAACCCTAGAACTGGGAAATACGTAGAACTCTATGTAGTCATTTTGCTTGCTTTGCTTGCATTGGTCTTATTTACTGTCTGTGGGCATGTCTACAAAAGATACTACATCACCATAGTGACAATCTATGGTGATGTAGCATCTAAAAATAATTGTGTCACTGAGACTGCGCAGTACCAAATATGCAGTCAAGGGCACATGTAGACATGCCCACTGTGTATTAATAAGATTCTCCTATTATCAAACTGAGGTGTCACGGTTGGTCTCAGAAAGGTCATGCCCATCCAAAACAAAGTATCATGAGTGGTTAGTAAATCCAGTACCAACACCTAGCTGGGTCCGCCCCCAGGCTCTCACAGCCTGGTCAGCATAGCAGCTGATGCTGCTAGGGGAAGTTGGGGATGCTTTCAGTTGTGTCTGGCAGCCCACTCCTCCCTGGGGTTGTGCCTGCTTGCAAACACCTTGGGATTCCTGGATGGGTGTGCAGAAGCAGATCTAGGGATACCCTTGCTGCCGTGAGTGGGCACTGCCCCAGGGAGCAGGACTGGGCTGCCATGCACAGCTAAGCAGGGTTGCTTCCACTGCATGCTAGCAGTTGTCATGCCTGTGGCTGACGCTGCTGAGGAAGGTGGGGGCCATGGGAAAGATAGGCTCGGCCATGCTCGGCAACAGCCAATCAAGGGTGGCCTAACCAGTCAGATGAACATTGCTACACTCAGCAGGCTCTGGCAACCTGGGGAACCCATTGGAAGGCATGCAGGAGTGCCCCCAATCTGCTGGTCTCCCCCAACGTGGACAGCCTGTGTACCCCAGCAATCAAAGGGCAAATGTGTATTCTGTTTGCTACCAGTATAACCTAGGGTGCTTAGGATAAAGCAACTTAAATCACTTCCATCTCAGGCTTTTTGAACACCTGTACCTGGCTTAGAAAAGTCTAAGGAGTTTTGATGGTTTGGTTAATTAGCAATGACAAACATGGACTTTTAACTCCAGGTCACAAATTCAGACACGGTCTACACAGCATTTTTCTATTAAATGACCAAATGTGCTCCCAGGTGCTAAGATCCAAAACATGCATTAACATTTACTATAAATCAACAGTTATAACAACATGAACATAAATATACCCAGAACATCTACTTCAACTGATTATTTATTTAAAAGTATGTATTATGTATGATCTGGTGAACGATGTGAGAAACCTGGGCTTTAGGGCCCTTCTACATGTGCAGATAAAGATGCAATAGGATCTAATGAGAGATCCACACAACTGGGCCTCCTGCCATGCCACACGTACATGGCAGGAGCCACAACTTTTGGATCATGCACCCATTGCACCCTATTGCCAGTGCAGGAAGAGCCTGAGATCATGATCCTGGGCCCCCACTGCACTGGCTCCTGCTGCTACAAGCCCTGCAGCTGACAGAACTTGGTGGGGCTTGCAGCTTAGGCAGCATCCCCTACACTGCTCCCCACTGTGAGCCCAGCAGCTGACATGTGCTGCATGGCTCGTAGTACTGGCAGCACCAGAAACACTTCCACCATTACAAGCCTCATAAAGTGAAGGGCTTACAGTGGGGAGAACACAGACATCACTGTGAGCCTCATCTAGTGCAAGGCTCACAGCAGCAGAAACAGCATTTCCCAGGCTGACCCTGTTGCGAGTCCTGCAGCCCACATCACATGGAGCACTGCCATGGCTGCAAGCCCCACACCTCACAAGGTTCTCAACCACAACAGTGTTCTCCCTTTGGCCTCGCAGCTCACAAGGCTCGAAGGAGATGCAGCATTCTCCCTGCTGCAAGCCCTGCAGCTGACTGCTGCCACCATTGTGAACCTTGTCAGCTGTGGGGCTGTCAGTGGGTGGTGTGTCCCTGTAGCGAGGAGACCCTCGGTTGGTGGGGTCCCCAGCCGCAGGGGAGCACTTGGTTACATATTCGATTAATGGCACGATTAGAACAAGCTACAAAGTTATTATGCCTTTTTTGTGGAATAACTTATTGTTTGTTTTATCATACAATTAAGTGGTTGAACGTGTTGCTGGGTCACAATTAAAGGCATTATTACCTTGTTAATCACAACTGAGGTGTAAGGTGTAGAGAGGACCTTATTCTCCTTAAATTTACAATGCATTAAGTACATTTAAATCAGCAAAATTATATCAGTATAAGTAAGATTAGAACTGTCCCCCCAACCTTGATTTTTCTGACTTGCATACACATTTCAATATGACATTTTTAATTGGAGTTTACAATAGAGTGCATCGCATTCCCTGCTACTGAAATGCAAACATTTAGGTGAAATGCAAAACTGTAGATAATTTTTGAGTGCCAAGTAGCCTACAAGAGAACAAAGTAGAAAAAAAGAATGAATTGTTCCTTTAATACCTCCAGAGAAAATCTGATAAACAAGATTATCTGAGTTAGACCTTGACATACATATAGAACAACAGTATTGTGATGAAATAAAAGATAATTCCAGAACACATATACTTTGGTTCAGAGTCAAATTGCATCTGAACTCTGCTTTGTTTTCTTTTTTTTTTTTACTATATGCATTGTTTTCTGTTAATAACAGGGATCAGAAATGTCTCTTGTCTTCTTAGACGGTTCTTTTACATCACCTATTAGTCACCCCAATAATTTCACTCTCTAAACCAAAATCTCATTATGCAAAAGGAATACTGATAGCAATTTGAAAGCTTGGCTTACTACAGAACCTGCCAGCTTGACTTTTTAGAAGGGTAGAGTGGTAAAAGCATAGAGTTATATATACAATCATACAAAATTAGGAATTGAAGTCCTAAATCTGGTAGCTAACAGCAGGCTACCAGAAGTGGCATGGGGCATGACCTGCCACAGAATCTGCAGTTCCTGTGCCTCAGTGGACATGGCCATTAGTGGCAGGAAGGCAAGTACGGGCTACACCAACAAAGCCTCGTTTCACTCTGAGGCCACTGGTCCCACGGCTGCTTGCTCTACCACACAAATCCCACTGCAGTCATTGCCACCTTTGCTGCTGTCTGCCACAGCCACTATCATCCCCACAACAACTACCACGATTCTTGCAGGAGCCATCACCACCACCTTGTGCTTCAGACTGGGTCTGGCCCATGAAGGAGCCCTGCAGTCCAGATTTGCACAGGGTGATTTTGACACCCATGACTGAATTCAACTATGTAGGTATATTCCATCTTGGCTTTCATTGCTGCATATACTGAATAAAATTCAAGATTCTGGTTTGTCTGCCAAACTAGCCCCTCTCCTCTCTGAGATCAACTTATTAGTTGCAGACATCTTAACTCAGTATAATTGCAGAGTTCCTACAATTAATCATATTGGCAAATACGATATATGCAGAAAAACTTAGGTACAAAAAGACTTAGATTTGCAAGTCTGACTCTGAAATCTGGTCCCTTAACTATGCAACTATAAACAAGAATATTTTGGTTCCAATTCTTTTACTTTGCATGACTTTGGTGAGTTCATTTAATATTTATCTGTCTAAAAAAATACAATGTTACAAAATATAACTGAATACAAAACACAAAACAAAACAACAAAACAAAAATCCTGATACCTGTAGCAACAGGATGGAAAAAAAAAAATCCTTCCTGACCCTACGGGTCAGCCAGCAAAGTCCAGAAACATGGGATAAGGAGACCTTCTCCACTGCAGTCTGCGATCTATAACTTGGGGTGTGTTGGTCACACACCTTGCCTGGAAAGCCAGAATTCCCTTTTCTATCATCCTGTCTCAGACATAAACTTATCCCAGATCCTTTAATCTTCTTTCATAACCAAGGTCTTTGTGGAGCTCTGCTTCATTCTTCTACTTCTGAACATGGTCTGCTCCAATTTCTACCTGCTCTGGCTGAAAAGCTCTTCTTGTGGTCTCTAAGTCTAGGGACAAACATTACACATAAACTGGTTTAAGTGATCAGAAACTGTTTTAAACCTGTAACAGAACAGATATTCAGTGTACATAAACCAGTTTGAAAATGGTCAAAACCAGTTTGAGATAAACCTGGTTGAATGTAGTATCAGACTTAACTGATTTGGCTCAAACCAGTTTATGCAACAACATTTATCCCAGACCCCTTAATGGTTTAAATTAAATCAGAGACCCCCAACATCCTGCCATGCTCTCTGGGCTGGGCTCTGCTCCAGAGAGCTGGGCTGGCCCCTCCCTTCTGCTTTCTAGCTGGTGCAGGGGTGTGGCATGGCCAGACCTTGGCCTGCCATGGCCCCCAAAGCAATTCCTCCCTCCATCTCTTCTCCCCCCTGATGGCAAACCCTGTGGACCACAGCTGGGGTTTGCCAGCCCCAGCCATACCTCCATGGCTTTCCTGCAGCCAGGCAAAGACAGAGTTAATTCCTCTCTCTGTCCAGCTTACCTGCAGCCAGGGAGGGGATTAATTCCACAGCAGTCCTGGAGTGGTGGGTGAGGCAAAGTAGTCCCGGGTGCAGATCCAAGACCTGCACCTGTGAGTCCAGAGCTAAGACCTACAGGACCAGAGAGAGATGGGAAGCCTTGGCAAAGACCTGACAATCATCACACATATGTGCTGGAGATAGAGTTAAGAGAAAATGCAGACAGTTTCTGCTTGAAAGCTGCAGACCAAAGAATGCAGAAAGCTACATTTACATTATAAAGCAGAACCTGTAAAACCTAAACAAAGCTTTTCTGAATGCCTGGCTGTAAGGAGACACTCTGCCCTCAGGATTAGTAACACTTATGCCAGGCTTTCTCTTGTCTTCCTGTTTTACATGTTAAATTAGACTAAGTTGTGTATGTTGTGTTTCACTGGGTTGTATCTTAGTTTAGGCAAAGATTTTTTGGTAGTTCCCTGTTGTATGCTTTGCAAACTGCTGTGTTCAATACATGCTTACTTCAAAGAAAATACTTTTTTCCCCATCCCCACTCCTCAGTCTGGCAGCAGCTCTTCCCTCCCCCCCGCCCCCAATCCCCCAAACTGGTGGCTGGAATCCTTTGTGTCCTGCAAGTCCTGGCTGGTGCCTGGACACACCCCCTCCACTCCAGCAGGGAGGGATGAGAGCTTTGGAGGGCATCTCTCTTTCTTCCCTTTTGGCAGTGGCTAGCAGGCATGCTCTAGTGCCCCCCAGCTTGTGGCTTTAGCCACTGCAGTCACATGCCTGCATTTCCTCACTTAAAAGAGAACATACTTCTAGTTACTAATCAGTTTAAGATGCACAGCTTAAACTAACCTGCAAAGAGTGAATCAATTCAGGCTCAGGCTTTTTGTCCCTAGCCAAAATGGCCAAAACCGGTTTGAGATAAACCTGGTTGAATGTAGTATCAGACTTAACTGATTGAGCTCAAATCAGTTTATGCAATGTCTGTCCCAGACCTTTTCCTGGTTTAACCTAAACTAGAATCTCCCAGCATCCCAGCATGCTCTCTGGGCTGGGCTCTCTGTTCCAGTGGAGCAAAGCTGGCCCCATCCCTCTGCTCCCCAGCTATGCAGCGATAGGCATCCGGCCAAAGAGGGGTTTCATAGTTGGTAGGGTCGGAAGGGACCTGAGCAGATCATCAAGTCCAACCCCCTGCCATGGCAGGAAAGAGTACTGGGGTCAAATGACCCCGGCCAGGTGTTCATCCAGCCTCCTCTTAAAGACTCCCAGGGTAGGAGCCAGCACCACTTCTCCTGGAAGTTGGTTCCAGATCCTAGCCGTCCTGACAGTGAAGTAGCACCTTCTGATATCTAGCCTGAATCTACCCTCTGCTAGCTTGTGACCGTTATTTCTTGTCACTCCTGGGAGTGCTTGAGAGAACAGGGACTCTCCCAATGCCTGCTGGTCCCCCCTTGACTAGTTTGTAAACAGCTACTAGATCCCCCCTCAGTCTTCCCTTGTGAAGGCTGAACAGGTTCAGGCACATTGCCAGAGCACCATGTGTGCTCGTAAAGCCGTGCCAGAAGTACCACAATAACCTCTGCTAGTTCCCTCAGCACTCTGGGGTGGAGATTGTCAGAACCTACTGATTTAAGTATGTACAGTTCCTCCAGAAGTTCCCTGACCAGGTCCTCACTGACCCTAGCCCTGGGTGTGCCTCCCATGGGGCCTACAGGGGTCTCACTGCAGGGGATGACCAGGTCCCTACTCAGAAAAACAGAGGCAAAGACATTGTTCAATAGGTTAGCTTTGCTGTCTGATATGATGACCAGATATCCTAGCGTGTCCTGCAGAGGCCCCACGTTCCCTGGTACCTTCTTTTTTACCCTCTATGTATTTAAAAAAGGACTTCTTGTTGTCCTTGATCTGGGTAGCTAGTCCCAGTTCCATCTCTGCCTTGGCCTTCCTGACCGCCCTGCTACAGTCCCAAGCAACAGAGGTATAGTCCTCCTTGGTGATGGCCCCTCCCTTCCAATGGGTGTACGCCTCCTTTTTAGCTTGGAGACGTTTCCAGATGATTTTGGTGAGCCATGGTGGCCTTTGCGCCATATTGCCACCTTTGATCCATGTAGGGATTACCTCCCTTTGGGCTTGGAGGATCGTCTCATAGATTCATAGACGTTAGGGTCGGAAGGGACCTCAATAGATCATCAAGTCCGACCCCCTGCATAAGCAGGAAAGAGTGCTGGGTCTAGACGACCCCAGCTAGATACTCGTCTAACCTCCTCTTGAAGACCCACAGGGTAGGGGAGAGCACCACCTCCCTTGGGAGCCCGTTCCAGACCTTGGCCACTCGAACTGTCAAGAAGTTCTTCCTAATGTCCAATCTGAATCTGCTCTCTGCTAGCTTGTGGCCATTGTTTCTTGTAACCCCCGGGGACGCCTTGGTGAATAAATCCTCACCAATTCCCTTCTGTGCCCCCGTGATGAACTTATAGGCAGCCACAAGGTCGCCTCTCAACCTTCTCTTGTGGAGGCTGAAAAGGTCCAGTTTCTCTAGTCTCTCCTCGTAGGGCTTGGTCTGCAGGCCCTTGACCATACGAGTTGCCCTTCGCTGTACCCTCTCCAGGTTATCCGCATCCTTCTTGAAGTGTGGCGCCCAGAATTGCACGCAGTACTCCAACTGCGGTCTGACCAACACCCTACAGAGGGGAAGTATCAACTCCCTGGACCTATTTGTCATGCATCTGCTGATGCACGATAAAGTGCCATTGGCTTTTCTGATGGCTTCGTCACACTGCCGGCTCATGTTCATCTTGGAGTCCACTAGGACTCCAAGATCCCTTTCCACCTCTGTGCCACCCAGCAGGTCATTCCCTAGGCTGTAGGTGTGCTGGACATTTTTCTTCCCTAGGTGCAGCACTTTGCATTTCTCCTTGTTGAACTGCATCCTGTTGTTTTCTGCCCACTTGTGCAACCTATCCAGGTCTGCCTGCAGCTGTTCCCTGCCCTCCGGCGTGTCCACTTCTCCCCATAGCTTTGTGTCGTCTGCAAACTTGGACAGAGTACATTTCACTCCCTCGTCCAAGTCGCTGATGAAGACATTAAAGAGTATCGGTCCAAGGACCGAGCCCTGCGGGACCCCACTGCCCACACCCTTCCAGGTCGAGACCGACCCATCTACCACGACTCTTTGGGTGCGACCCTCTAGCCAATTCGTCACCCACCGGACCGTGCAGTCATCCACATCACAGCCTCTTAACTTGTTCACCAGTATGGGGTGGGATACCGTATCGAAGGCCTTCCTGAAGTCTAAGTATACGACATCCACCCCTCCTCCTGTGTCCAGGCGTATCGTAACCTGGTCATAGAAAGAGACTAGGAACAACCACTCTTCTTAGACACCCAACTCCACCCCCCCCCCCGGGACCTCAGTGTCTCCCCGACTATTCTCCTTACCTCAATTAAATCCTCCCTCCTGAAGTCCAGGGCTGCTGCCTTGCTGCAGGCCTTCGCCACCTTGCGAAGGGTTTAATTCCCTCCTCCGTGTCCCACTAGCAAAGACCTGAGCAGGGTCTGCCAGATGCTCTCCCCTTGCTCCTGCAGCAGCAGGCCAGCATGGTCCCCGAAACAGAGGGGGCAGGGCGAGGTGCTATTTCTCCCTCTACCCCCACTACCCTCAGGGCAGCCAGGTCTGCCCACCACCACATGTTCCCTGCTTGATGCAAGTGGCAGAATAATCCCCCTACTACTCCCTGAGCCAGATGGCAAAGGAATAACCCTGTCCCTGCACCTCACCTAAGGCCTCTGCTGGAGCAGCAAGGGGGCAGGGCCCTTGATGGGTGCAGCAGCTGCATCATATTGTTGGGGAGCACGAGCCCCTTCCTGGTGGGAGGGCCTACTGTAGGGCTGGCAGAGCTTTGGCCAACTGCACATCGAAGCACCAGGGCTCAGAGGGGGCCACAGCCCCTCCCAGCACCATTGCGGTCAGCTGCAGCTTTCCCTGCCCCACAGCATGGCTCCCCACTAGGAAGAGGATTCCATGACAGGGGCTCCTGCCCCAAACACAGTCACTCCCCCCTCACCACTCCAGCAGCTGGGCGGGTCAGAGCTAGAGCCCAGCTGGCAGGGCCCCTTAGGTGGGGGTGGGGCAGGGAAGGGGTTTATTCCCCCCTCTGCCCCTGAGGCACCACAGCAGGGTCTGCCTGCCCCAGTCGCCACTCGCTTTGTGCCTGAGGCAAGTCCCCTTTACCAGAGGGAGTGTAGCAGAAGGGGGCTTATTCCACCACTTGCCCTGAGCACACAGCAAGCAGCAGTGGCCAGGCTGGCCAGACCCTGCTGTGGTGCCCCGGGGGCAGAGCAGGGACTAGCCCCTCTCCCTGTCCCCTGCCTAAGGGGCCCTGCTGGCCGGGCTCTGGCCCCAGCCCTGCCTGGCCGCTGGAGCGACAATAGGGGAAAGACCATGATGGGGGCATCAGCCCCTGGTATGGTTTGCCCAAGCGAGCCCCTTCCCGGAGGGGAGCCATATTGTGGAGTGGGGAAAGCTGCTACAGACCCTGGTGGTAACAGCACGGCAGGGAGAGATGGCTCCCTCCAATCCCTGATGCTGCTGCGCACAGTCCATCACAGCTCTGCCCGTCCCGCAGTGGGGCCCCCCCACCAGGAAGGGGCTCGCATTCCCCAACAGTATGACAGGGCTCCTGCCCCCATAAAGGGCCCTGCCCCCTCACTGTTGCAGCAGCCAGGTGGGGGTGTGGCCAGATGCCAGCTCGCAGGGCCCCTTAGGCAGGGGGCAGGGATAGGGGTTTTTCCGCCTCCCTCCAGCATCCAGCACAGGGGCCAGTAGGGGGCTTATTCCACCACTTGCTCCAAGCAGGGAGCAAATGGCAGTGGTGACAGTCAGGGTGGGCAGACCCAGCTGTGGTCCCCTGAGGGCAGTGGGGGTAAAGTGAGGAATAACTCCCCTCCTTGCCCCCTCTGCTTCAGGGGCCATGCTGGCCCACCACTGCAGCAGTGAGGGGGGAAGCACCCAGCAGACTCAGCTTGGGTCCTTGCTGGTGGGACAGGGAAGGGTGAATTAAACACCTCCATGACCAGTTTAGACAAAACTGGTGCCCAGGCTGGCCATGCCCCCCCGCCCCAGCACAGGTTCCCTACAGCCAAGGGCATGCTCTAACTCACCTGGTCTGAGCAACTGCAGGCATGCTCCCACATTTACTCAGTCCAGAGGCAATGTCTGTGCTATTAAAAAAATCAGTTCAACCTAGGCAGGTTAGATTAGCCTGCAAAGACTGAATCAGTTCAGACACCAGGTTTTTCAAAGTCTGCCCCTAGTCCAAGAGATGAGGGGAGATCTCCTGGGCTTCTAATTGTTGCTCTTCCAGCACACTCCCGGCATTGTTACTCTTAAATCTTCCTTAACAAATACTTATCCAACCTGAACACCTTCAGTAAAGGAAATCCAGAACCTCCCTAGGCAGTATATTCCACTTCCTTACTGTTCTACCAGTGAAGATGTATTTTTCTGATGTCCAATCTAAATGTACTTTGCAGCAACTTAAAGCTATTGCTTGAAATTTAAGAGTCTGTGCTTTTGGATATGTGCACAAAACCAGTTTTAGGAGGTTTTTTTCCTAGAAGTTATTTTAAGTCTATCAAAATTGTGACAAAAAAACTTCAGTTTTTAGTGATGCAAAGACCATGACAAAAGTGATGAGCAACAAATGTTGAATAAAATGGCAAAAATATTCACTTTGTTTAGCCAGGTTTAAAAATACTCAACGCCCTTCCTTTTGTTTTGGAGGTTTGGAGGTTTTTTTGAAGGAAAAGAATAAAAATCAATTCATCAGCAAAAATAAGATAATATTTATCAATATTATCAATATCAATATTCAGTATATGCTTGTTTGTACCAAAAGATTTTGAATGTGTTTCAAATTATATAATTATACAGCTTACTTTGAAGAGTATACATCACGAATGATATATTTCAATGGTAAAAGAAACTTTCCATAATGGACACATAGAAGGAACAAGGAAAATAGCATTTTGTAAATAAGCCCAGAGACCACAAGATGTCTCTCTAATATAAGGAATGAATACTTAATGCAAAACAGCTAACACTTAGAAGATTAACTTTTTATACTGTTAACTCAAATATGAGCCAAAGTCTCACAAAAACAGTGCTGAAGCCACATTACTAGATTGTGATCAATATTATTTGCTGGAGACTCTAGTTCAGTGTCTGAATGAGGAAGAAGTGAGAGTAAAGAACCAGATAGAATTGTTAACTGCATAGAGAAACCTTTACTACTACAGAAAAAGCTCTGTTATCCAGCATCCCCCAGGAATGGGAGATGCCAGATAACAAAATAAGCCAGTTAATTGAGTGGCCGGACCAGGCATCCTTCCCTTTTCGGGCCACTGCTTCTCCTGCTGCGTCCAGGATGTTGCTGCCCCTCTTGCGGCATCGCCACCCCTCCCGCAGGCCCTGCGGGTCCCCCAGGACAGGGAGGCAGTCTGTTATGCCTCTGAGCCATGGGGGCTTGGCAGCGCAGCCGTGTGGGCTCGGAGACACTGGAAGTGTCATGGTGGGCACTTCCAGTTTCACTTTACCTTACAAGTCAGCATGCCGGTTAATACAGCATGCCGGCTTGTAAGGTGCCGGTTAGCGGAGCTTTTCCTGTATATTATAACCAGTTTGAATATAGCTCAAGTTAACAGTAATTACATTAGCTTCCAATTGTGTTTAGAAGTTCATGTGAAATAGGCTATTAACTCAAGGCATACCTCAGAAAATACCAAGTCCTAACTTTCTTTTGTTTTTTTGGGTATGGAAAAATAAAACAATTCTTTGTTGCAAAGACCACAGAAAGATCACAACAGATCAGCACAGGAATTAATATTTTTTTAAAATATTTGAAATCTCTGGGTTAATCGTGATGGCACACCTCAGAGTACCACATCCTCCAAAGGATCTCAAGGCACCTCAGATTTCTACATTTACTTGTCTAAATGTAAAGGGATTGGTATACTTAAAGAGTGATACAAATCCTCTAGTATGGTTGCAATTATAACAAAATGGAAGTGTTTTATACAGTTAATCTATTGCTGTAGTGGAAAAAGGATAATCTATATAAGCAGAACTATGTTTAATCTTAGGTATAAACCTCAATTTTCTGTAAAAACAACAATTATGATGATTGATGATAGACTATTAGGAGCTCACCTTAAGTAAATTTAAAGAATGCATAATTATTTTTAATTACATGCTCAGGGCCTTATTTCATTACTAATTTTGGGCAGTTCCTGGAGCTCAACACCTAGACTGACCACACAATACCTGAAACTAGTTTCAAGAACCCATTATGCAGCTCAAAGTTACACCACTCCAAGGCAGGGCAAAGTTGCGCAACTCCAAAGAGTTATAGCCTCTACTCTAGGCTACACCCTAGTGTAAACTCTATACCTGCTCCCACCCTCCCAATCAAGTGCCCTGATGGAAAATACGTTGAGACACCAAGCAACAACTGTGCACCAGAATGAGCGCACACTGAAAATCTATCAAAGAACAGAACACCACCTGTCTCCAATCTCTCAGACCCAATCTTCAAAGCGAATTTCCAAATCCCGTTACTAGCCTGCCCAGTGGTCCCACACCAGAGGGGACCAGGGTGGGGTCCCCAGACCAACAGTCTGATCTTGTTGGAGACCACGTGAAAACCCCCCAGGGTTCCAGCTCTGCCCTGACATCTTGTGAGGGAACACAACCCTCGCTCCCATCCCAAGGGGCTGCAGAGCTCTCCCAATCACAGCCAAAGTCCGGGGTCTTAGCAGACTGGGGGGTTCAGACAGTACCTAAGAAGCCCGCTAAACCCCAGGACCAGGAGGAGGACACCCGAGAACCAGCAGGCTCCACAGAGCCTGCAGACCTCTCAGTCTCGGCAGTCCTTAAGGAATTTCCCAACCAAACTCACAATGATCTCAATCATCTGGCCACAAGCTAGCAGAGAGCAGATTTAGACTGGACATTAGGAAGAACTTCTTCACAGTTAGAGTGGCCAAGGTCTGGAACAGGCTCCCAAGGGAGGTGGTGCTCTCCCCTACCCTGGGGGTCTTCAAGAGGAGGTTGGATATGCATCTAGCTGGGGTCATCTAGACCCAGCACTCTTTCCTGCCTATGCAGGGGGTCGGACTCGATGATCTATTGAGGTCCCTTCCGACCCTAACATCTATGAATCTCTCCAAACAGTGTTCAGAGGAAGACTTAATACATTTTAAAGGACTATTAAAGCTAAAGACTCTCTTATAGAATGACGGACATTTTAGAAATTATTTTAAAGCTAAAGGCCTTTTTATACACAAAGTAAATGTGTTTGGATATATTTGAAATAGGAGTTGAAATTGTATTAAACCTTGTGTCACGGCGGGGTCCTCGCGGAGGGCCGTGATCTCCTTGAGGCCCTCTCACCGCGCTACTCCGGCCCGAGGGCACCCTCCATTCTCGCCCGCCACGTCTTGATGTAATATGTAATAGGGAGGCTGCCTTGTGTTTCCTCGGGCCTGTCAGCTCCTGGACCCCTCGTGGGTCTCCCCGTACAATGGCGCTACCTAAGCGCCCCAGCCTTATGGGCTATGCGTGGCTCCTACCTCCCCGATACCACGCCCCAAGCCTCGCAGATGTAATAGATGTTGTTTGGTCTATACGCCCACTTGGCGGGCCTCCTCTCTCATGTGGCCCACTCTGGGCTCTCTCTCTCGTGCCCAGCCTCTTGCTGGGACTCCCGTCTAGCCCACTCTGGGCCTCCCCTGCCGGTGTGGTTCCGCTCCGGGACTCTCTAGCGGGCCTCCGGTCCTATGGGCCAACCGCACGGATACCCTCCCTGACTCTGGCTCACTGCGCTGCTACTCCCTGTCTTCTCAGGGGCAACCGCAGCGCCCTGCCTTGGTCTGAGGGGGATTGCCGCACTAGCCTGCGGCCGGGCTCGCTATGCCCGTGCGCCCACACTGGGCTACTCAAGAAAACCCAATGGCGTTCCCCCTCTCTGGGGCTCGCCGCGCCCGCACTGGGCTACTCAATAACGTACAAGGGCGTTCCCCCTCTCTGGGGCTCGCCGCGCCCACACTGGGCTATTCAATAACGTACAAGGGCGTTCCCCCTCTTCCTGGGGCTCGCCGCGCCCACACTGGGCTATTCAATAACGTACAAGGGCGTTCCCCCTCTTCCTGGGGCTCGCCGCGCCCACACTGGGCTACTCAATAATGTACAAAGGCGTTCCCCCTCTCTGGGGCTCGCCGCGCCCACACTGGGCTACTCAATAATGTACAAAGGCGTTCCCCCTCTCTGGGGCTCGCCGCGCCCACACTGGGCTACTCAATAATGTACAAAGGCGTTCCCCCTCTCTGGGGCTCGCCGCGCCCACACTGGGCTACTCAATAATACACAAGGGCGTTCCCCCTCTCTGGGGGCTCACCGCGCCCCCACTGGGCTGCTCAATAAAATACAATGGCGTTCCCCCTCTCTGGGGCTCGCCGCGCCCACACTGGGCTCCTCAGTAATACCGCCCCTTTCCTGGGGCCGGGGGCTATGTTCCCCCACACGCAATCCGGGGTCTCGGTCCCCGTCCGCAACCTACGGGTTGCGCCCGCGACCCACTGGCCGCCCTCCTCGCCGCCAGCTGCTCGGGCAGTGGCGTGCGAGCTGCGCCTTTGCTGGCGCTATACAGGGGCTATGTTCCCCCACACGCAATCCGGGCTCTAGGTCCCTGTCTGCAACCTACGGGTTGCACCCGTGACCTACTGGCTGCGCTCCTCGCCGCCAGCTGCTCGCGCAGTGGCGTGCGAGCTGCGCCTTCCCTGGCGCTATGAAAATAATGCGCCCTCTTGGCGCTAGGGCATTCCACACTCTCTGGGGTCCCTGTGATTGAGGCCTCCTCCAACCCCTACAGCCTCACCCAAGCCTCCGGGTGTAATAATACAAACACAAAGCAAAACCACAAGCCCTTAGGCTGTAACACAAATGCAAGCCGCCTGGCCATAACTCCTCATCATAGCTCAAGCCTCCAAGGCTATCATGAGCTGCACTTGCGACTTAAGCTCCTTCCCATCTCTTGGCTGAGGGAGCTCCTGCCTCTCCGGCTGCTGGCAGAGAACTGCCAGCCTAGCCTCAGCCCTGAGCTTTATAAGGGCCAGGCCCTGCCCCCTACAGGCAGCTGGCTCCCCTTAGTTGCTCCAGCAACCCACAGCTGTGCTCACTTAGTTCTGCCAGGGCTCTCTCCCTGGCAGTTTCTCCACTCTTAGGAGCAGGCCCTAAGGTGCCCTGCGACACCTTGAAATGAAAGGATTATCTCAAAAAAAAAAAAAAAAAAGAAAAGAAAAAACCCAATGTACATAAAACAGAATAAGGTTTCCACTTCAAAGATATTCTAAGAATTCTCTCTCTGGTATCACCTGTGGCATGTGCACTAACAAACTTAATTTTGAAAAGTTCAGAGGCTGCCAGGGCCATACATGAAAGTGGGAAGCCAACGAAAGCATGACAGTAATAATATTTAAATCCAGCCAAGCCCTGTAGGATACTTATTTCTTGTAAAAATATAAATCTCATCATATTAAACAAGCACTATATTCTCATGTTGTACTATTTCCTTTCTTTAAAGCAAGGAAGAAGGCCAAAAAGCCATACAAGCTGCAGGAAGCAACTGCTTCTGCTGCATGTTATCACTGAGACATCAACAGCAAAAACAAAAATTTGCCAAACTACTGGCAAGGAATTTGAAACTTTGTTTTATTTTGGTTTTTAATTATTTTCATGGAATATTAAACTGCTATTGGAAATTCACGTGGTAATTGCTTCTTCACTTAAATATCAAAATGGTTTAAATTATATTACCATAACGGAGACCTACTTTGATATAGTAACAGAAACATCAATTCAAAATGTTTGCAGTGTGTCATATTGAATGTAATAGTTTGAATGTTTGTAATAGTTGCCCATTAGCCAGTTTAGAAAAAGACAAGATTCATCTTCTTATCTAGGCCATTGTTTTGGCCTACGTGCGGAAGGTTCGGGCTTTGCTCAAAATCTTAACTCTTGAATTTTATCTCTAGAGGCCTTTAAAAAGGTTAACCTAAAAATGACCCTTAAGCAAACATCCCGAGAGATCAAACCCTAGGAGCCTTCGAAAAGAGGTTGGAAAGAAAGGTCACTGCAGTGGTGTGGAATTTCCCGAAAGAAACTGATTACCAAGCAAAAGAATCTGTTAAGAAAGATCCGAGCCCAAATTTGGGAGTAGTGATAGTTTTGGGTAGGAGGGGCCAAGACGGCAACTCACTCAATAAAAACTGTAACCTACTGTCCCAATTTGGAGGTAACCTCACTTGCAGAACATCAAAGGAAGAATTGCAAGTGTAGGCCAGATCAGACTGATCACCTGAACCACGATCTCTGTGAACATGAATCTCTTAGTTCACGCTGAAGCCTAGGAGCACCTGAAGGGGACTTGTTCCTGTCACTGCTGAGACCAACCCTAAAACCATAACTAAAGAATGAAGGTATACCTGGGGATATGGTTTCTCGGAATTCTAGGATTGTAAGTATATTATGAAAAATAATAGTATTGATTCAAAATTAACTTTGAGTTGTAATTGTATTTGTTTTTGTAATACTAATTCTTATAGCATTGTTTGGGAAGGAAGTGCATTTGGAGCATTGTTTCTAATATATGTAGTTACTGTGTTCTTAATGTTTGTGGTATTTCTTAAAGCAAAGCAGTGTTATATGCATAGCAAAGAATTTTAAAATAAAATTGTGTTGTATGAATTAAGTGTGCAATCATTGTGAAATCGTGCAAGTAGCTAAAAATTTCCCCAGCCAGTGCATCAAATGAATCAGTAAGTTGTGTGGGATCTTCTCTATTCCATAACCCACTAGAGACACAGTGTAGACTGAGTAATGTTTCACTGGAAGATCATAGGAAACGTATGAAAATAGGGCTCAAAGGGACCACCCCAGCCAAGTGGAAGATAAAACTGCATAAAAAGCTTGACTTTTATCCCAAATACATACCTCTTATTCCTTTTACTTTTCTTATTCTAGCAGTGGTCAACCAAGGAAACAATCAAAGATTTTGCTTAATATTGGATTTAAGCATGCATTAATTAATTATGCATGCAACCAGTTAACTGTTTTTCCAGGTAGGTCTCTCTAAATCTTTTAATACAGCTTTAAGAACCATTTTGGATACATTTCACTCTCTGAAACCACTTAAATAATATTTCCATTAATATCTCCTTTATAATAATTACCATAATAATCAATTATAGTTTTCTTTGAAAAGAAAATGGATATTAGAAAACAGCAATATGATTAATACATCCTTTAAAATTCAAAGTTGATGTTGAATCAACTTGCCTAAATCATACCTTTTTGTTTCATGTTCCATGTTTCTGTTTCATGGAATAATGTACACAAAAATGTGGTGATACTGAGGTCTGTTTGGTTTCACATTCTTTAACAGTAGTATATAGCAACAATGAAAGAGGTTTCTCTCCCCTCCCACACCCAATGCCCCCCAAAAAGCTGAAGACAGGTTTTCAAAGAAAATACCATGTGCATTTGAAATACTGGAAACTGAGATATTCCCTTCTCAGTACCCCTTCTCTCACAAAGCACAACCAACTTCATTTTCTTTTATCATTCAATATAAAACAAAACAATAAAACCAAAACTTACTGGGCTTTAACTGGACTCTACAGCTTTTTTGCAGCTCCTAGTTTCTGTCAAAAATTAAATAAAATAGAAATGAATAAATGAAAACAAGTCCTAATTTTACATCTTTTCTGGCTGCTCCTCTCCTGTTCTTCATTGCTTACTTATTTCTCACATAATCAACTCCAAAACATGTTCTAATGACTTCCTTTTTATATAATTTTCTGAATCATCTCTCTCATTTCTGTCCTAGTTTTTTTATTGCCATGATGCTGGATTGCCTTCCTATCTCACACAATTCACCCCTAAAACAATAACCTTCATTGTTTTTGCTCACTACAATATTCTCCACCTGTTTCTGTCTCCCTAAGATGCCTTTTTTCTTGCTCATTTCTTTATTCCTCCTCCTAGGCTTTCAGTCTGTTCCTGTGCTATTGCTTGTCAATGGGCACATCTACACATTCATTAATGTGACATAATTACAGCACAATATGTTTAGTACCTGTAAGAACAAGTACTAACTCAATGTACCGTAATCAGCACTATTGCACAGCAGTACAGATGAACGCTTTGTGTGATGCATAATATTCATTGGACTAGATCAGCCTTGTCCAAAATATGGCCCACGGGCCGCCATGCAGCCGCCAAGCCATTTTATCTGGCCTGAGGTGGTGGCGGTGGAGCAAGGAGCTGCGGCGCCGAGGGCCTTGGCGAGGTGGGCAGGGCCGGCCCATGGGCCCCAGCCAGCAGCGAGGAGAGGGGAGCTGCTTACCCCTGCACGAGCGGCCCCACGCGGGAGGCCAAGCAGCGGCCGCTGGCACTGCCAGCCCGCGTCTGCCTCCTCACCTGCTCGCTTCAAGCCAGCCCCGCTGCCCTGCCCCACAGCAAGGCGGCGCCTGCTCCCCCGGCTAGTCTCCCCCCAGGCCCAGCTGCCCACACGCGAGGTCCCAAGGGGGCCGCTTCTCACGTGCTGCTGGGGACGGGAGAAGCCCAGCTGGGTCTGCACCGGCCAGCAGAAGCGGAGGTGGAGCCATGTGCCACTTGGGATGGGACGAGCCTGCACCAGATGGGTTGACCGCTGTTGCCAAAACGGCTAGTTTCGTTCCCCTGGAGGCTTGTTCAATTACCCTCAAGGAGAGAGTCACACATACAGGCTGGGTCCATTTAGGTTTATTGTCTGCAAACAGTTCGGCCGGGGAGCAGAGAGCTCAAATCAGGGCCGACGATGAGTCTGGCCTGGAATTACATTTTTATGGCTTACATTCAACAGAGTCTTGACAAATTAGAAGTTTATTGGCTGCAGTACCAGTTCCTAATTGTGACATCTTATCTTGTAGGCTGTACTTAACTAGTTATTGGTTAATGTGACTTATCAGGGTTAGTACGTGCGCACTCAAAGGTAGAATTGCAGCATGTTCAGAAGAAAAGAGCAATTTCAACAAAGTTAGTTAAACTTTAGTAACTTCCTATCTTAATGTAACCTTGAGGCACTGGACAGAGATGATTTCAAAATGCAAGGCAAGCAGTAAGAACCACAGACCACAGCTTGGACGTTAGACCTCCTGATCTTTACACAAAAGGGTCATAAGATGGTCATAAGACACTTCTATCATACGGTTGTTGCTCAAGCATTACTGCAAAATTATGGGGGCTAACGTCTTTTTACTACACCGCTTCTGCTGGCCGGCCTCCTCCCATCCCCAGCAGCACATGGGAAGCCGGCTTCAGCTGCATGCTGCTTCTCCTGGCCGGTGCAACCTGGTTCTGCCCAGGCGGGTCCTGCAGCACCATGTCAACCCGGGCATGGCACTGGCAGGCCTGGCAGGCCCCAGGTTAACCCCGGCCTGGCCCTGTGGCTTCTTGAGCACCAGGTCAACCCAGCTATAGCCAAGCAGCTCCTGCAACACCAGGTCAACCTGGGCATGCATGCCATATCAACCAGCACCATGTCAACCCCTGCAACCTCATTGGTGTCAAAGATCACGTGACATCACTTCCTGATATGATACCACTTCCTCTGACGTCTTTGAATATGGCTCGCCAGCCCACTGGGTGATAAAGTTTGTGATCCGGCCCCACATTAAAAAAGGTTGGACACCCCTGGACTAGATCAACTGCACATTAGCAGTTTTTGCCAGCTGCACTAATGTGCAGTAGAATTAGTTCAATGAGCTTTAAGCATCTCGTGTAGACATGCCTGGCATGTCTATTTAAGCTACTCTGAGTAGACTTTCCAGTCTATTTTAATTATCTGTAACATCTCAAAACAAACCCTGAGCGCTGCATAACATAATATGTAAGGACACATTTAATAGTCTTTAAAAAGCTTATCTTGTGCATGCAATATTTAACTGATACTCAGAAGAAGCTCGGTTGGAATGGTTAGAGATTCTCACATACTATGTTAAATGGGAAGGGTTTATTTCTGCTGTAACAAAAAAATACAGTAATTCTACTGCACAGACTACAACAGCAGTAAAGTTATGCTATTGGAGCATTTGCATTCAGATGAACTGTTGGGGAATCTAATGCTTAGCTTGCAAATTTGTATCAAAATGGCTGTGTTAGATACATTTTCCTTAAATTATCCAGTGTTACTTCACATTCATTCAGATATAATGTGGTTTACATACAAAGTGAGCAAGCAAGTTTTGACTTGGTGTTACTGATAAGCATCAGAAAACCCTAGGTAAGTGCAATTCATAAAGTGTTGTCACAGGAAGTGAACCAGTTAGAGAAAAATCTACATGGCTTATATTATGCCCTATGCTAAAAACCCCAGTTTTCAAACTTCTAGTAAAAAACACAATAAAACAGAAGATTAAGTGGGTTTTCCAAGCCTGTGGGTTTCTGTAGACAGACTTTGTTCCCTGAAGAGCTCCTCAACTAGCTCTTCCAAATAAAAGCACAGTCTTTGAATAAGAAACAACAAAAACTAATATACCCACCTCCTCTACTTGGCTCCAACTACTAGAAAAGGAATCCTTTGGTTCTGACCCCCAGCATACCAGCCTTGTCATCCCCACAATAGCCTTACTTACTTTTCTCAAAGATTGCCTGCTACTTACAAATTACCCTCCCACCATTTACTAACTTTCTGCTGTCTCCTCTAGGAGTTTTAAGCTACCAGAAAGACATACCTTCATTACCTAAATACCTTACACCTCGGCTTTCTCCAGGGGGAAGACTGTTCCCTGTTGAAGGCACAGACCACGCGTACAAAAAACAAAACACCTGAAGGTCGCTGGAAATAGGAGCTGTGCTCTGTCTAGTTTATTAGAGCTATAATCTGTTGCAGCATAAGAATCTGAAAAATCTTCAAGTGCATAGGCAACTGGTAGGGAGAACACTGGGGAGAGCATGTACCCCACCCCTGCCCCCCCGACAGAGCTGTCCCCGCCACCAGCCATATCTGTGGGTGCTCACCAGCTCCATCCCTGCTACCGACACCGCCGGCAGTGTCTGCAGGTGCCCCCCCAGACTCAGGAGCCACCAGTCACCCATGCCCAGGTGTAGCAGATCCCCACTTAGTCCCCATTGCAAGGAAAAGGGGGAAGGGTCCTTTATGAGAGATACCAGGTAAGGCTGGGAGGTCCTACACTTTAGACAGTAGATCTCAACTTTTTCATACTTAAGGTAAATTTCAGCTCTGAACTTTCACTTATTTCTTGACTACAGAAAAACCACAGTGATTTTTTGTTGGGGAGAAAAACTCAGAAAGAATGCATCAGGCCAGAAATGTTTTTGCAACTGTTTAAAATCCCTAGGTTTATCTTGTGAATTATGTAGGTACTTGCATATCTAATACTAGGCTACACTTAAAAAGGTCTGTCAACATCCTGGTAGAGAATCATTGCTTTAGAGGGATACAAGGGAAGGGCCTGAGCAGCAAAAAGAAGAGGAGCTTGGAGGTTTTGCTAAAAAAAGACATGCTCAGGTAACTGACTGTAAGAGGTTTGGGGAAAACTAAGTCCAAGCAGGCTGTAAGGAAAGCTAGGTCTGTTCTGAAGATCCTATCCTACGCAGGAATTTCTTAAGTTTGAGTAGAAGGGGCTGAACTGGGGAAAAACCTGGCTGAGAAAGGAGCTGTTGGAAAGGAGTCCAGCAAGGACAGGTAACAAGTCCTAGAAGACAACTCATAAAGGAAAGTCAACTGTGTGTTCTTTGTGGCAGGAGACCCAAAGGAGTCTTGTAAACCTGGAATGGTACTGTACTTTCCCAGAAAGTGCCTGTGTCTTGCCTTTACTAATAATATACAAAGGCATGAAAGGTGGGTCAAGTAGAGACACCTGGGGTAAGAGGAAGACTTGAGCAGTTCAGGAAGCATGTGGATTCTGAGCTGGGAGCAGGGGTGAACAGCTAGACAAGCCATCAGAACTTACTCTCTAAAGCAGCATCAATGACACCCAGGGAGCAGGGTATGCTGATTTCATAATGTGTATCATGCTTCCTCCTCCTCTCCACCAGGCTCAAAAGGTCTCAGTATCTCTACTGAGCAGCAGTCTCAGTTCTACCTACCACTCTTTGTGGCAGGAGACTTCATGGATTCCTGTATATACATTTAGTCACTTCTGATTCCTGTATATACATTTAGTCACGTCTGAAACTTAAATTCAATTTTTCAATTTTCATTTGCTGTTGCTTCTCCTTAATTTTGACCATTAATTCTTGCTGTAACCCTTCAGGTGCTCTGCCTTACACTCTCTGCATTAAGCTTCTGACCCTATTCTACCCTCCCTCCCTATTACTGCTTCTTCTGGTTTCCATCTACACAATTCCTGCCACTATTCCTACAGTCCTCCCTACCATTCCTCTCCTTTCATTGAACCCCAATAAATAAAGCAACCAAAATTTATAGGCATTTCAACAAGAACATCTACTCTTACAAACAGGCACATCAGTGCACTAATGCATTTATGTCATTTCTGTTTGGGGGTGGGGATAAAGCCAGTGAGATGTGTATGGCGTTGACTCTGAAATTGCTTGACTGCTTCAGCTACATTTATAGCTGAAATGTAATTTTTTTTTTCTTCAACAAATCATGATTTTTTAAATTGCTCTAAAAAACAAAGGGCATTTTCTTGAAGCTGGGACTATCCTAGCTACACTGAAGTATTTGGGTAACTTTACCAAAAAACAGTTCCGTCAGCCATCCTAATATCAGGTTTGCAAAGTCAAGTATACAGCCTTTTCCTCTTCTCTTAATTAAATTAAGACTACCTATGTGACAGTGTGTGTGTGTGTGTTGTTTGTTTGTTTGTGGGGTTGTTTTGCTTTCACGTTCCATGCTCTTCAATTGCGCCTTGCCTACCGTGTTGTTTGTTTGTTCTCACAAACAGAGCCTATATCTTTCCATTTATCACAATGTGAGCAAATGTTAGCACTACTTAAATGTAAGCATCTTAGAGAAAATATATTGGAGGGGGTAGCACAATTGGCTGTCAATTAGACAGAAGTAAGAACTTTGATTTCAAAATAGTGAATTTAGCTTTTGCAACAGAGTACTACAAGTGCAGAATTTTGTTTTTAAAAAGCAATAAATAGCAAAATCACAACAGTAACTTTAAAGCTAGAGGAATTTGATTTCTGTTGTTTCAGAGATATGCAAATAGTTCTTTGATCAAATATATACTTGGGCTATATAAAAATGTTGTTTCCACTTTTAAAATGATTTAAAGTGAACTGAATCTTGTATGCCTAAAGGGACAAGGAACAGGTTAATTCAATAACAATTTAGCCATTCCTAGCCGCTTCTGTGCAGAATCTTGCAGTAAGGGATTGATGAGGTAAATTCTTTCCATTGTCTCAGTCTAGACAGTGGCCAGTTTAGAATCAAAACTGATGTCAGTTCTTATTAGCCCAAGCATGGATAGTAATATATAGCCAACTGCAATATACAAAAAATGGAAATGTAGGACCAGAAAAGGTTCTACATATTTAATAAAAAAATTATCATGGATCCTACCATACAATCATTACTTAATACATCTTAATTGGTTTTTCATGTCTGTAAAATATAAGAAGTATCTAAAATTATAAAATAAAGTGTCTGGTATATGGAACATTGCATCATATTTAGCTCAAACCAAAAACTAGAGAAAGATGTATTGTTTGAAAATAAGCCACTCTTAATTTCTAAGATCTGCTGAAAAATTGAGGCCTTCAAGTTTTGACCTTATTGTGCAAGGCCAGCCAAATTTTCAGAACCTAGTAATCTTTTTAGGTTTGTATCAAGGCAGGCTGCCCTCCTTAAGATCTAGGAGCCTTGCAGTTGGCCAATTGTCAGTTGTTCAATTAGCCTTCTGTGTTCCATCTGATATGTTGGATTTTAAAAGAAAAATACTCAATGTGCGAGGTGGGGGGCAGTAATTAGTTAAGAGGTCTGATAATTAGGAACTGAGTCAAAAGATACAGGGAAGCAGCTAGAAAGAAGTTTGCTGCTAGGATCTAACCTGTAGAGCATGGGTGAGTGGTGCCACCTTAGTGTGGGGGCACATGCCTCCCCCAGCAACCAGTCAGTGACTGGGGGGGATGGGTCACCCAGCGTCCAATCTCACCAACTGTGGGGACATCCCCCGTGGCTGAGCTTACCAATGGGGGGGGGGGGGAGGTGTCCCCCTGTGGCTGATGGCAAAGCGCCCACTGCGCTCCCACTCCCTGGCTGGCCCTCACAGGGGGTGCACTGGCACTCCCACCTGCCCCCCTCCCCACCTGTCACCTAAGCAGCAAGCGCAGCCTGTCTGGGAGTGTATGTGCACCCCTATCCACTCCCTACGTGTCGCCACTTCTGTAATGGTTCTCAACTTTTTTTTTGTAGTCAAGACATCCCTCCACCATTTTTTTAAGATGGTAGCAGCCCCAATAAAGAACTACTGGTGGTGCTGCCTCACCTTACCTCAGTACTTCTCAAATGGGCACTGCTGCATCCAAGTAAACCTGCCCTCTGTACCTGCTGCATAGCCACAGGACTGGCTGTGGCACATGCGCACAGTAAGGCTCCTACATTTACAGCTCTCTGATAACTCTAAAGCAGAACAAGATACAAATTCAAGTTGTAGCCCTTGGAGAGCATGGTGGGTTTTACCTGAAGGGGACAGAGCCTAAGCTAGCTCTCCTGTCTCACTTTAAGGTTGTTAGAGGATCCTAATGCAACAGGTGTGCATATGTGCCACAGCCTACACACTGGGTAATTTTCCTATGGCGATAGAACCTGTGTTGTGGCACCTCTTAGCAGAACGGTTGCTATAGGGCCTCTCATGCCAGGCTTGGAAGGGTTGTCTGTACATGAAGAAGAAAGGAATCTCAGGATGGTGAAGTGATGGTGAATTCAAGTTGCTGGTGAATAGCTTGAGGCAGTCTTGCCACAGTATCACACCCTGATAAACAGGTTGCTAGTGAGTGAAGGATGGCCAAGTGTCATATGGTAGGTTCTGAATCTACTTGCGCTCCCCTATCAGTGCTGGACACTGCCTGGTGGACCTATGCTTCTTTGCACTGGCCCTGCTGTTCAGATGTAAAAGGTACTGTTAGCATAATGTTGCAGCCATAGTTGTTTAGGGCAGGAGTGCTCAGCCTCCAGCCCACAGGCCAGATGTGGCTTGAGGAGCCACAGTTTCTGGCCCACAGGGCTCCCTGCAGGTCCAGTAATTTGGCAACAGGGGAAAAGTGGCAATTAATATGGACACACTCCCCTGCTGTCACGTTCCCAAATCCAAAGTCCTGTAGTTCCCTCTCCAGTACAGATAGACAGGGGCCAGATGATACCTCCCCCAACCCCATACTGGATCAGGACTAGGCTTGGGTCCTGCTGTGGCCATCCCAGGTGCCAATTTGGGATCACCAGTTAGATCTGGCCCATGAACAGAACAGGCACTGCCCACGTGGCCTGGCAGCCAAAAAGGCTGAGCATCACTGACCTAGGAAATTATGTTAAACAACCTACACCCGTTAAACATGAGGCTTTCTTTGCGTGACAGCTTTTATTGCACCACCTGCCTAGTTGCAATAGTTAAGCTTCTGAACAAGGTCTGGACCTCAAAGGGCTCCAGCCTGAAATGGACCTGAAGGCCCGAAGAAGAGCCCTGCCTTCAAGAAAGCTTGTCATGCTCTGTCACCAGCCACACAGTAGACGCAGTGCAAGAGACCACCCGAAGAAAGCCTCACCTCTCGTAGTCACGGAAGGAAAAACCAGCAGGATTTCAATTAGAGAGGAACTGGGGGGGAAGGGGTGAGCACCCCATTAAAAGATAAGAGCCCCTCTTTTAAGATTTAAAAATCATAATGGGGGCAGCATGTCTCTGATCCTATTAGGGCACTGTGATGGGTGTGTTTTGTTTTGTTTTTTTGCAGACCCTGCCAAGTCACCTTGAAGCCTGGATACTGGCCCATCCTGCCTTTCCCATACAGCTGCCAGCTCTGCCTTTGCATCCCCCTGAAGCAGAATCTGCCTCCCCCAACTGCCCCGGGGGGCAGCACCTAACCACAGCTACTCTTTGCCTCTCCCTTCCCCTCCCCCACGCAAGCACACAGGGCCAGAGGATTACCAGCTGCCTTCACCAGCAGGAGTGCTGACAGCCTGGCTACTGCGAGAAGAACAGAAGCCTGCCTGTGTCCCGCGACGCGCCCAAACCACCAAATAGACCCCGCCCCCCAGAGCACAGAGCCGCTGAAATGCTCCAGGCCCCGCCCCTCTTTCACTGGGCGCGCACGTAACAGTTGCCGCCAACGTCCACCGAACGGCGGGGGCGTGCCGTCTCGCCCTTGCCCGGCGCCGCCGCTTGCTCCCATTGGGCCACTGGGGATGGGGGGGCGGGGCCTGCAGGCGCCACCACCCGCCCGTTTTGGCCTTGAATGAAGAGCGGCAATAGCACCTGCTTGCTTTCCATGCGCATGCGTATGCTTGGCGGTGTCGCCACGTGCCGCTTCCCCTTCCGGCCGGGCGGCGGGAGGCTCCTGGCAACATGGCAGCGGCGGGCCGGCGGCTCCTCTGGGCGGCAGGTAACCGGGCACAGGGCTCCCGGGGGAAGCTGGGGGTGGTAGGCAGCGTCGCTCGGCTCCGGGCCCTGCCGGGGGGGGTGGGCTCCGCCGGGCCTGACCTGATCCCTCCGTCTCCCCGACAGTGTCTGCGCTGGTCCTGGCCTCGGAAGCGGCGGCCGTCTTAGAGCTGGACGACTCGTGAGTACCTTCAAGCCCGACCGCGCTGCTTCCCGGGGGTGGGTGGGGTCCGCTTCTTGCGGGGGGCCAAGGCGGGGGCGCCTCTTCCGCCTCGCAGCCGAGGCATCATCCTGCGGACATCGGGACAACGTTGTCAGGTCTTAACTATGACAGGATCGTTGTGGAAGCGCGAAACTATCTCATTTGGTGCAAAGCAATACGCTGGGGGGGAAAATTGTGAATGAGCATATAAATGAGTCATCTTATTTACTTCATATTGCTGGCTACAACTCGCTGGTGAGTGAGTGAGACCCGGGTCATCCAAGTGGAAGCCTTTCTTTATTTCGAGGCAAACAGTCATGAGGATGCGCTGACGGCAAGCCCAAAAGTTGGTTAAGGCTCTCTGAGAGCGACTCGGGTTTCACATCTGCTGCATCAATGAACTGCCCAAAAGGTCGTATGTTCTGAACACTTTTGATGTAACTTGTACAAGGCGTGAAATTATCATGCAAATACAATAATTTATTGTACACCTGGCAATGCTGCATTGGGATGTTGGAACAGGGGGTGCAGGGCTTGGGTTCATGAAGGCAGAGTCTTTGGGCATTTTTACACGTTACTGATGATGTGGAGCTGGGTGCTTTAATTAGCGAGCCGTGCTAATTTAAAAGTGCCCACACATCGTGTGTATCGGCAGCACAGCAATCGTCACACTGAAAAAATAGCAATGGTATGCTTTGAACTAAAGCACATCAAACCTGTTTTAGTTCAGAGTGCACCGCTACCATTTTCTCAGTGCAGAGGCGCGCTGCGCCACTGATGCACATGATGCACAAATTGTTTTGTGGCTTGTTACTTGACCTGGTTGGGTGTCAAAAAGGAAACATACAGCAGCCGTCCTCCTGCCCATGACAGGGAGTATTGCTGATGTTTCTTCTATCTCATCTCCTGCATTTAAAAATCCAGCAGCAAGTGGTAGCATGGGTCCAGTGGAGTTATGCTGTTTGTAGAAGTCCTATCCTGCAAGGTAGGCATCACAATAACCTGTTACAGCTCTTGTCTGCACCCTCTTGAGGACTAACTAGATGAGAAGGAACAAAGTTGTATAGCAAGACAGTGGCATAGGTACAGATAGAAAGTAGATCTCCATGTTTGCAACCAGAAGCAGATGCAGGATTTCCCAAGTGGGGTGTGGAAGCCATAACCAGTGCTGCAGGGGTGATTGTGCCCACTGTTCCCACCCTTCTCCCTGACCGGGGCAAGGAGACAACATCATGGGAACAGCAGTCGGGGACTCTCGGGTTCCCAAAGCAGGTAACAATTCCTCCCTTTGCTGAGGCACTTCCTCTCCCCTTCCCTACCTCTTGCTGCTTCTGCTGCACGGCTGTTCCATCCAGGCTGCAGGGGGAAGGGAGGGGCTGGCCTCAGCCTGCAGCTGTGGCACCAAGGGGCAGGTGGGTTCCCCCTCCCTGCATCTCCTCCCAAGCTGGTGGGAAACGTATAGTGGGCCAAGGCAGGGGGATAAAACTTGCTGTTGCTGTCCTGGGCTGAGCCTGGACCCTAAACAGCCCAGCTGGAGTTGGCCAGCAGCATCTCTTGTCCCTGGGACAGTAGGGGCAGCAGCAGGCAATACAGGGGAACATGGGAGAGAAGGGAGTGTGCCTCCTGAGTATGTTTGGGGATGCGATTAAAAAAAATCCCTAGCTGCTGCTCCTACCATGCAGTCAGAAAGGGGGTTCAGCTGTTTCACTGTTCACATCCCTGCTCCAACCACCCTAACTCTTAGCTGTTTGTTTGTTTGTTTGTTTTAAAGGAAGGCACCCAGAAACAAACCAGCCCCTGTAGAAAGTATTCTGTGAATCTATTTTAGCAATACCCATCATCCTCCTTAAAATTGAATCCTCTTTATTACCTATCTTTAGTATCTGTAGCATTCAGCCTATAGAGCTTGCTACTCTGAAGCTGCTAGAATTAAGCCCACTGGCTCACCATAGACGAATGATTCTCAGCCTCTTTGCTCTCAGGACACCCCTCAGAAGAAACCAGTTCTTTCTTAGCGTTTGCTTGTTTTTTGACTGGGGATAAATACTAGTACAATTCTTCTGTCGCATAAAACTGATAAAGGTCAACAGAATGTTTTGACCCTGTGGATTCCTATTTGAAATTTTTGGGTTTATCTTGGGAATCAGATGGAGGTATTTGTACATGTAATAGTGCTAATATTATGTGGCTGGCTTAGAAGGATTTCATGGCACCCTGTTTAAGAATCACTGTCTTTGGCTATTGTAATATGTCTCATGGCATCATAATTTAAGATATTACTTAATGTCACTAGTATTTGAAGGTCCAGAAAATGTATTATTACAATACGTGACTGTGAATTCTTTTTCTGGAGATCAAATTTGGTTTACTAGGTATTACTGAAGTGCTAACTTTATGCAAATTCTTCATAATTGACTCTATTAGGTACAGGAAAAAAATGTATGTATTCTTCTTGTATATATGAGCACATAACTGCATATCAATATTTAATGATGGCTTGGTGTTGAGGGGTAAAAGACAGAAAATACTAGTATTAGAAAGTCAGTAGTCTGTAGGCAGGACTTCTTAGTTCATCTTGCATGATTATGGATTTAAAATATCCAGAATTTCAGCAGAAATTTGTAAAAATGTTATCATATTTCATTGCAGGGGTTTGGGTTGTAGCCGTGTTGGTCTAAGGACACAGGCAGACAAGGTTCCTTGGGTGAATTTGATATCTTTTATTAGATAGAAATCCATGCATGTTTCCTGAAAATATACAGTGGATACAAAGAGACTATGAAAAACTTTCTACAGCATTCATCCTACATAAAAAGAAGAAATGGAACAAATTACTCTAAGAACAAGCTCCCCAGCCACAAAACAACCATCAGAGGAACAACACCAACACCTTACGACCTTCCAACCTCAGACAACCATTTGGGTTGGTCTAATAAAATATATCAAATTCACCCAAGGAACCTTGTCATCATATTTCATTCACATCTAATTTCACACAGTGGTGCTCCATCTCTAGCCCATCAGCTAGATCCCCACAGGTCCAGAAATCTGGTGGCAGGGGAGTAGTGGCAGGATCTTATCTGTGGCAGCAGGGGACCAGTGGCATTTCCCAGACCTAGTTTCTATGTCTACCCATGTCACTGTCTTGCTATGCCAATTTGGGCAAGGTGTGCCACTATTCTTTCTTTCCTGCTTCCATCCTACCCTTATCTAGTTAGTACTAAAGTGGCTGCAGACAAGATAGGTTGAGCACTGCTGCTTTAGTACATAACTGTAGCATTCATTTTGCTTCCCCCCCCCCCCCCAAGAGCTTGTACAAAATCATTAAATAATTAAAAATTAGGAGTAGGACTTCTTAAAGTCAAAGCTGCTTAAACTTCATTCTAGTCTATTTAAGTAAAAATGATGCTGTTCTAAATTTGGTGTAAAAGTTAAGCGTTATATAACAAGCTTAATTTTGTTCAATTTTTACAAAAAATTACTTTCTTTTAAAATTCTCTTTGATTTCTGTGGCGTTAAGAATGTTAGAGCATGGTTTGGCTTTTATTAACCTGAGAGAAATATGTAAAAGCAAAAAAGGTATAAAAATAATTGAACTAATGAAAACATTCCCTTTAATAACTCAAGGTATGTTTCATAAATAATTTGTTACCAACACAGTTTTTGAAAAGTCCCTCTTGCCTTGTGAGCATGTTATTCGATTAATTATGTAAAGGTAAATTATTTGGGGGAAAAACATCAAAGGTTCAAATGGGAAATTAAAACTTACCTGCTGCATTGCATCTTGTTCTTGTCCATTTCTTTGGTTTCTCTGGCCTGTTGTTTCCTGTTTCTTATTTGGAGAACTACACTGGGCACTTTGAAAATGTGCCTTAATGTTCTTGGTAAGGTATAGTGGGAGGTTTGTTGTTGTTGTTGTTGTTGTTGTTGCTTCATGGCTGTCAGTCATGTTGAAAAACATCCATAGATAATTTGGAGGCGAGAGGGGGTGATTTTTCTCTCCCCCCCCCCCGATGCTCATCTTAAAAGCTACAGATAACATTCTAAACTTAAATGCAACCTGGGAGCTGCAAATCAAGTAGTTGTTTTCTGCTTCTTGCATCATCTCTAATGATTAAGAGTGTAATTGGGAGTTAGCTGACTCTCTCTCTGAAGATACACAAGGGATTATAGAATGTAACTAGTTCTTTCTTTAGCCCTACAGTTCAAACGTTTAGTAAAATTAATCTCTCTCAGCAAAGGGAGTATTGGTAGATAAAAGCAGGAATTCCTTTAAGCGGTATGTACCTTTTCAAATATTTACCATTACCATTGTCCTGTTTGAAGTTGATATCTACTTTGCATGTACTCCACTAATTGAGGGTCCCTCATAAACTCCAAATCTTTGCATAACTTTGTCTCTGTCTCCATATACATCTGATATAAAAACCCTGTTTTAACTTCCATGTGACACTTGTTGTTTGTTTACAAGAATTAAGAAAAGCAACAAAATCCTGATTTATATTTGATAAACAAAGTTAATTTCTGCCTTTTTTTTTTTCCACTAGTTGGGTTCCAAGTTTCTAGCAACCAGTCATATGGTGGTCCAGTAGATCATTTATACCCATTACATTTAAAGGTCGAAAGGGATCACACTGACTGTCTGATATGAACTATCAGATATTGATATTTATGGCACTTGTATAACATGGACCAAGTAACACACACCACCGCCTCTTGCACCATTCGGTACATGTAATAATTTCTCCACAAGAGAAGCTTGGACTGTCACAGCAAGAATATTGCCAGCCAGCATTAGATAACCTTCTATGTAAAATGCATCTACATTACATTTGGATATAGGCAGTGCTGTTAAGTTTAACAAGGTTTTATAAATTGAACTAATGTTTCCCAAAACAATGTTTCCACAATTAATACTAATTATGATATGATTGCACTAACAAAAATAAGCTGATAAATACGTAGACAATTCCCCCCTTCTTTGGTTTCAAGAAGTATTTAAGGACTTCATTATGTGTATAGATAGATAGATAGATAGAGTACACAAGACATCTGAGATCCTAAAAATGGATTTGCAGTTGTACCCAGTTGTGTTCCAGCTCAGCGGCTTTTGATCTAGACAATCATATGTGGACTTTTTAATGTCTGAGCAAAGATACTAATGTATCTTAAACTTTTTCTCTGCTGTTACTTTCTTTGAAAAGTAAGTGAATTGGGGGAGGGGGGGAATGCGTGCCTAGTTTCCCATTAAGTCAGTTATTTCCTCCATCGCTGATTTTAATTATGTCAGCAGGTTAATTGAGTTTGAATTTAGTGTTTGTATATCTTTGTATACAGTTACCTTTGCTAAGAATATAGTTGCCTAGTTGCAGCATAACTTGAACTGATAGTTTTTAGGTTTGTGTTAGACTAATGATAGCATTTATAGTAACAGACATAAGAGTGGATATAAGGTGCCACCCATACATAGGCATACCTTTGATTAGGATAAAAGTGGGGAAAAGGGGGTTGCAGATTTACTTTGCCGCTTGCTACCCTGAAATTAATTCTTATACAATTTTTGTTAACTTTTTTAAAGGAGGTAATCTAATAGGTGCCACTTGTTCACTTGCTTTCTTTGCTATTTCTGACTCTCTTTAAACTCTGCCCGTCTGTCTTCCCTTCCTTCCGAAACAAATATTGAATGTTTGTTTGTTATGTGTCCATACACAAATAAACTGTTTCCTTTCCCTTTCCAGGTTTAAGGAAAACCGTAAAGATGACATTTGGCTTGTAGATGTAAGTATGAGAGAGAAATATTGAGACTCGCACTTCATTGCTTTTCAATAGCTTGGTTTGAAAGTAAAGCAGAGCATAGTCTCAATGACTAAGCAGCTTTACCACATTATGTAGATGGCTTCTATGTACAGTGGGAAAAAGATGACATACTTAAATCTATTGATAGGATGGATAAGCAATGTGTCTGCATTAGTGCAAGATGATCCAGGAATTAGCAGCAACTATTTAAAAAGACAAGCTTTGTTCTGTATTTATTCATTTTGGTGTTGCAAAAATTTTCTTTAGGAATAAAAAGCCAACTATCTTTTTGATACTGGTATTCAAGAGATGGTCTGTCCACATCAGTGGATCTAAGACTCTGCTCTGTACTTGTATTTGTTTTACATTTTCATTCTTACGTTGTTGGCTGTTTATATTAAATTAATTGTTCAGGTACTTTTGTTTTACCATGAAGTAAATTTGAAAGGATTCATTATGTTCCATATGGTATAAATCAGAGACTAGGTCAATAAATGGAGCTTGTTGTAGTATGTGATAAAACTACATTCAGGGTTGGAGTGAGGTAAATGGTCATTTCCCAAGTAGCACAGATTTATTAATATATGAGAGAAGTAATGAATTACATGTTGTATTTTCAGAATTAGTAAATCAGTAAATTATAACAGAACAAACTCCCATTTCCTTTAGCTGGGGTTTCTGTTCCTTTGTGTACTAATCCTACCCCATTAAATTAATAGGAATTGAGCCATCCTTTTCACGGAGTATAGGAGTCTTGGGCATGGAGGGGGACGGCAGCAAGTCCCCAAGCTCTTTCCAATATAAAAATGTGAATATGGGGTTACAAGATGCTTCTATTCAATATTCAGTGCCTTCCTCATTCCAGGACTATTCCGCGATGGCCCACATTTGCAGGGAACAGATAAGAAAAGCAAAAGTACTGACCAAACTTAGATTAGCAACATGAATCAAGGACAACAAGAAATCCTTCTTTAGGTACATAGGAAACAGGAGGAAAACAAATGGGAGTGTGGGGCCATTGCTCAACAACTCAGGAAAGCTGGTTACCAGCACCCAGGAAAAAGCTGAACTCTTGAATGACTACTTTGCCTCAGTCTTTCACCAGACCAAGGGGAGAACAATGCCAGGTAGAGTATAGGATAAGCATGGTAGGAATAATCACCTTCTTACTATTGCCGTAGAATTGGTGTATGGCCAATTTTAAAAAATTAGATATATAAAAATCAGCAGAACTGGATGATCTTCATCTGAGAGAGCTAAAGGAGCTTGCCAAAGTCATTGCAGAACCCCTGGCAAAATTCTTCCACAACTCATGGCACTCTGGAGAAGTTCCTGAAGACTGGAAGAGGGCCAACATTGTGCCCATCCACAAGAAGGGCAGGAGGGAGGACCCGGATAACTATCAGCCAACCAGCCTAACTTCCATCCTAGGGAAAATCCTAGAAAAGTTCATCAAGGAGTCTATCTGCGATAAGCTTGCAGAAGGTAAGATTATGAATGACAGCTAGCATGACTTCGTCACAGGCAGGTCTTGCCTTACCAACTTCATCTCCTTCTATGACCAAGTAACTCCCCACCTGGACACAAGAAAGTAGGTTGCCATTGTATACCTAGACTTTCAAAAGGCTTTTGATCTAGTATCCCACAATGTCCTCACAAGAAAATTGGAAGATTGTGGGCTTAACTCCAAGACAATGAGGTGGGCAAGAAACTGGCTGCAGGATAGGACCCAGAGAGTCATAGTGAACGGATCTGTGTCATCCTGACAAGAAGCAGGTAGCGGTGTCCCGCAGGGGTCAGTGCTTGGTCCAGTACTTTTCAATGTCTTTTTGTTAATTATTTTGATGTGGGGGTGAAGATCTCACTGGCCAAGCTTGCAAATGACACCAAGTTACGGGGAAGCGTGGTCATGCTTGAAGATAGGATACAGATGGACCTAGACAGGCTAGCAAGTTGGGTGGATCAAAATCTGATGAAGTTCAATATTGAAAAATGTAAAGTGCTCCACCTCAGGATGAGTAACAACCCCCCCTCCCAACACAGTCAGGCTTGGCGGCACCAAACTAGCTAGCACCATGAATGAAAGGAACCTGGGGGTAATAATAGACCACAGTATGAATGAGCTGGCAGTGTGATGCTGTAGCCAGTAGGGCAAATAATACTCTGGCATGCATCTATCTGTGCATCTCCAGCAAAACCAAGGACGTGATTCTTCCGTTCTGCTCGACACTGGTGAGACTGCAGCTGGAGTACTGTGTCCAGTTCTGGGCACCACACTTTATCAAGGACATGGACAAGCTTGGGAGAGTCCAAAGAAGAGCCACCCATATGATCAGAGTCTTACATGGCAAGCCATATGAGGAAAGGCTGGGGGATCTGAGACTCTTCAGAACTGAGGAAAAGAAGGCTGAGAGGGGACCTGGTAGCAGCTAACCACTATACTAGGGGAGTACATCAAGGACTCGGTGAGCAACTGTTCACCAGGACACCCTTGGGGAAAACTAGGAGTAATGGCCACAAACTCCTGGAAGATCAATTTAGACTCAACATTAGGAAAAACTTCTTCACAGTTAGGGTGTCCAGACTGAAATAAGCTCCCTCCAGAGGTGGTGCAATCACCTACCCTGGAAATCTTCAAGAGGAAACTAGACAGTCGCCTTGCTGGTGTCACCTGACCCCGTTATCTTTTCTGCTTGGTGCAGGGGGCTGAACCGGAAAATCTTCCAAGGTCCCTTCTGGCCTTACAATGTATGAATTTGAAAATATAAAATCCATAGTGGCTTAAGGACCTGTTTTTCTTCACTGGTCCCTCCTCCCGAGCACTGTGCCTGCATGTGCACACATACCGTGGATGGCTTATGGTAAGCTATCCATAGTCTCTGCAATTGCAGATAAAATCAAAATCTTATGTACAGTAAAAGCTGCCTTAACTGGCACTATATGAGCCGGCATGCTCTATTAACCAGCATGCCGGCTTGTAAGGTAAAAGCAAAACCAGAAGTGCCCACCGTGGCACTTCCGGTTTTGCCAAGCCCCAATGGCCTGGGGCATAGCAGCCTGCGTGGGGCCCACCTCCCTGTCCCTTGGGGCCTGCAGGAGGGGCGGCGATGCGGTAGAAGGGGCAGCAACCCGAACAGGCAAAGACACCTGTTTGGGCCTCTCGGTTAACCAGTATATTTTGTTATGTGGCACCCCACCATTTCCCATGGGTGCCAGATAAAGCTTTTGCTGCATGTCTCCAGATCTTTCAGACAACACTGTCCCCTCCCACGTCCACTTCTGTTTCAAGGACAAAAGCAGACTGTATAAATCTGGAAGGGAACAGCACACTGAAATAATAATAATAATGCTTCTAGGCCTCTGTTTAAAAGGTAAGAAAGAAGGCTTAATACGACAGAAATTCATATATTAATGCATAGTGGGATATACCCATTTTAAACCATGCCTTTACTATGAAAATCAATCTTAAAATGTTACTTATTCAGACCTAGAGTGGAATGTTTTTGGTTCTAGGGCAGAGAGAATTATTTCTCTGGAAAATAAGATTTGGCAAAGTGCATGTATTGAGAGTTAAACATGTTCATACAACAACGTCATTAGTCTTATTAATGCAGTATTTCTGACTGATTCTCAGTTTTATGCACCTTGGTGTGGCCATTGTAAGAAATTGGAGCCTGTGTGGAATGAGGTTGGCATAGAGATGAAAAACATGGGATCTCCAGTAAAAGTTGGAAAGATGGATGCAACTTCCTATTCTAGTAAGTATGGCAGGTATAGGTGGGGTTTTGTGGTATTATCAGACTTTTGGCTTTGAAAATACAGTGACTAGAAGGCTGAAAAGTAGAAAAGGGTTATGTGGGGGAAAATATGTATATACTTGAGGAGTTTGACTTAGAAATGTATAGCTATGTTTGTTAATTTATGTTCCGCTATTAGTGATTTTTGACTCGCTCCTATGTTTAACCCTTCCACAGAAATCTTATGTAATTAACACGGGCAGAAGAGAGAATTTGTGATATGTTCTTTATTTTTAAAAGGCAGCTATACATTCACTCTTCTCCATGTTATTCATTCCTACTTGTATATCAATAACATCTTTCTCACTTGTTGAACATACAGGCTCGATTTTTAGGACCCTGCCACAATTGGGGGGGGGGGGGGGGGGTTCTGTTCTATTATCTTTGTAAGTGACTTACTCTGCTTTAGAGTCTGCCCTGAAGCACAACTGGTACTGTTTTAAATTGCTTATTTTGCTGGTTGCCAGGAAGGTGTGTTCACACTTCTGGTGTTGTAAGTTGTTTTCAGATTGCCAGTTGGCCAGCAGATGTACCCATGCCAAGGGAAAATCCATTGCCTCATGGGAGAGCAGGGTTCTCATTAATCTTTAAGAAAACTTACTTTATTTTCTCAAATGAAATATAGGGGGAGACTCAATGCTGCTGCTTCCCTGCTATTTGCCCATTCTGCTAATTTCCTCCCCCACCACAGCCAGTGTTGGGACACATTTTAAGATGCCCTTCCTTCCCTCCCCTCGCATATTTGTATTCTGTATATTGATGAAAACTTTGTTGTAATAAATTTTGTCATAATAGTCCATGAATAGTATCTAATTATTGGGAGGTTATCTTAAAATTGACATCATCTTGGATTCAGGTAAACAGGATATCTGTAATATTTTAAATAGACTAAGTATCTTTTTAAATTTATATTCTATAAGCATCATTATTTTTTTAAAATGTATACCTTTGTTTAGCACAAAATCCATTCAACTGTGAACTGACTAGAACAAAAACAAGTACAGTGGTAATGATGCTACTTTTCTTGGTCTTTTAATGTTTATGTTAATGTAGATCCTTATGTGTAAATCTCTGATCATGGGAGAATCCAGCTTTCATTGGTGATGGGGGGAAATTGTTACTAGCTCCTCACTCTTGAAAAGAAACTTTAGGAAAAAATGATCTCTGAAGGCTCACAATAAAGAAAGCAGACAAAAAAAACCCCTTAGTCTGAAGATTCTAATACATCACTTTTACATTTTTATTTATTATTTTTAATGTGTGACACTTGCAAATGACACTGAAATTGAGGGGTGCAGGGTAAGAAATGGAGAGACCTAGTTGAGGTTACCCCAAAGCAAGTATCAATATGTTGCAGTTTTGGATCCAAGAATGGGGCAGGAGGGTGAAGTTCCCCTGTCTGTCTTGCTTCCCCCCCAGTTCTGTGCATGAACAGTGAGATTTGACTTTGCTGCCTGGTTAGCGTGGGTTCCTCTTGAAGCTTCATGATAGCAGTGAGCTCTGAGCTCACCAGCTGACTGGGGCGGGGTCTGGCTGGAACCTGTACTTCAATATGGCTCTGGAAGCAAGGGGCTAAGCACTGCTGCTTTTCATCCTTCCCATCTTTTCCTCCTTGCTTAATTCAGTGACAGGGGATGAGCAACAGTGAAAGCACGTACTCTAGCCAGATCCCATACTGAGAGCTCACATATGTCACAACCAGAGAGGGATGTGACTATTCTGCTACATACCCTCTGAATCTGCCCCTTGTGTGTGGTGTTCTAGAGAGCTGCTAACCTTGTGCTTTGCATCACTGAATATCTGAACATCATCACTCCAAGCACAGGGTTTCTCTTGACAAAGGACTACAAATAATTTTGTCCTCTGCTACAGCTAACAGCCACACAAGTAAGGTTGTGTTGGGTAAACAAGGCTTTGCGATAGGGTGATCCATTTTGGAGACACTGCTGCTCTGCACGTGGGCTTACACTCTTATGTGATTACACTTCTAACTTGCCTTGTTCTTGGCAAAAATGACATTATCAGCATTAAAAATGTGTACACAACCTTACGTGTTCTTCCATAAAAATGTACTGTGTTCTTTTTGTTTTTCTTTGAAATACTGTACCACATCATGCTTCCTATAACTTTCTCTTCTCAACAGCACTTCAGTTTCCATATGGCTTGTGCAGGATTGTATAATAACTACTATTTGTTTTATATAGATATTAAGTGGACTTTTGGGGTTCATTATTTGCACATACAATTTCAATTAGAAGTCTTGTAACACACTTAACAAAAACTTATGTCCTTATGCAAGCTTTGACTTTTGTGGATGTGCCGTTCTAAGTCAGACCAATATTCCATATAGCGCAGTTTCCCGTCTCTGACAGAAATGGATACTATACAGGGAGAGCATTGAACCAGGTATCTCTAGAGTGATTCATCTCCCATTCAGTATCCTTCCTGGCATCCACCATTTTATTGCGTTAGAGATGTCAGAGTAAACATTTCCAACCATTCTGTTCCATAGCCATTAATAGATCTATAGTTTATGGATATAGCCAATCCCTTTTTGACCCTGGATGTGCATTCTGCCTCCATCACCTGTGGCAGTAAATTCCGCATGATGCTTAAAAAATACTTGTTAGTTTTAAACCTGCTGCTGACTGATTTCAGCAGGTGCCTCCTTATTCTCCTCCAATATTCTGGCGCTTGGTGAACAACAGTTCCCTGTTCACTTGGTTCTCACCTTTCATGATTTTATAGAACTTTATCATATCTAATCTCAGACTTTCCTTTGCAAACCTTGAAGAGTCCTAGCTTCTTTATTCTTTCCTGGTATGGAAAGTGATCATGTTGGCTTCCATTCTCTATACCTTTTCTAATTATGCTACATCCTTTTTGAGATGTGGGGATGAGAACTGTACTGTACTGTACACAGTATTCAAGATGTGGGCACGCCCTGGATTTGTATAGTGAAGTGATGGTGTTCTCTGTGTTGTTTTCAATTCCCTTCTTAATGATGCACAATATTTTACTGGTTGTTTTGGTTGCTGCTGCATATTGAGCTGATGTTTTTAAAGAACTATGTAGAGTGATTCCAAGGTTTCTTTCCCAAGTCGTAACAACTAATTTGGAACCTATCAATGTGCATGTATAGTTGAGAAAATGATCAGGAGTCGTAGTAGAGAGAGCTTTTATTAGACCACCAAGATTTTTGCAAAAAAAATTCTTTAATTGCAAGCTTTCGGGCACAAACATCGGGCATTGGAGAAAAGATCGTAAAAGTTCTTCTGGGTAGAAATGAAAGTTCATATTTCATAGAGAAGCCAATACATGGAAAATTCCTTTGGACACTGAATTCATAGCTGGTATGGAGTCTCTCAGCTCTATGTGAGGTTCTGTGATGATGCAAATTACCTTGCAACTAAGGCAGGAGCAGTCTCTCAGGTTTTACAGACTTCTGCAATCTTATGTCCAATGCCTGATGCAGGGTGTTTGTGCCTGAAAATTTGCAATTAAAGATTTTTTTTGCAAAAATCCTGTTGGTCTAATAAAAGATATCATCTCTACTATGAGTCCTGATTGCTTTTTCCTCTAAAACAATATGACTACAACCTGGATTACCTGTATAGCTGAAGTTATTTTTCTCCAGGTGCATTAGCTGGTACTTGTTATATACTTTTTTTTAGAATACTAAATGTTGGCAAGGTGTTGGCCTGTTAAAGGCAGATGACTTAAGGTTGTAAGAAGTAAATCCTGTTAAAAGGGTACACATGTTTAACACTGTGTAGAACTGGAGATGCTGTTTGCTGTTCTTTCCAGTTTCCCTTGTTAAAGCTGGGCTTTAATTCAGTGGATTCACCCCAGTCCAAATATAGCTACTGACCAGAGTTTTGCTAGGAATAATGTGCAGGATCTCTTCATGGGGGGGAAGGACTTTTTTACAGCCAGTACAGTAGTGTTCATCTGTTTTGGAGAGTCCGTGTAGGACAGTGGTTCCCAACCTGTGGACCGGTGTGGGAGTGGGATGGGGTGCAAGGAGCTGGCTGCCTCCCTCCTGGGGCTGCCCCACACATTGCTACTGGCAGTAGAAGCTGCTCGCTCAGGTGGATGAACAGGGGTCTGAGTGGCCTGATGGTTGGGAACCTCTGGTGTAGGACACTCAGATGTTGAACTTGGGGGAAGAAAGGGAAGATTTCATAGTTTTCTAGGATCAGAAGAGACCTATTAGATCATCAAGTCTGACCCCCTGCTCTGGGCAGGAAAGAGCACTGGGGACAAGTGACACCTAGCCAGGTGCTTGTCTAATCTCCTTTTAAACACTTCTAAGGTAGGGGAAAGCACCACCTCCCATGGAAGCCCATTCCATGTTTTGGCAACCCTCACCATAAAGAATTTCCTCCTGATGTCCCACTCTAACTAATCTCCTGCGCTCGTTGAGGTTGGCCTTCCAGAAGTCTAGCACTTCTGCCCACTAGTTATATTTCCCACCTTTTGCTGGATAGTGAATCCTGTCAACAGGTAGTCGTCATCTCCTAGGTTACCCTGTACCTGCAGATCCCCCACCAAGTCCTCCTCTGTGGTCAGCACCAAGTCAGTTAAGGCATTTCCCCTAGTGTGAAAGCATACCTTCTGTGTTAGGTGCAGGTCCTGTATGCAGGTTAAGAATTTACGTAAACAGGAAGACCTGGCTGATTGGTACTCCCAGCAAATGTCCGGGTAATTTAGGTCACCCATAACTAGCAGGTCCTTTGAGCGTACTGTCTTTGAGAGCTGTCTCAAGAATTCTAGGTCTAACTCTTCCTTCTGTTGTGGGGGTCTCTAGTAGACCCTCACTACCAAGTCCCTTTCACCTCTACCCCCTTGTAATCTGACCCATAGGACTTTGATCTGCCCTTCTTCTGACGTCATCGTTTCTTAACATATAGAGCAACGCTCCCCACTTTTTTTTTCCTAATCTATCTTGCATGTATAGCCTGTAGCCCTCAATGCCCACTGCCCAATCATGGGTAGGATCCCACCAGGTTTCTGTTAGCCCAACCAGGTCGAAATCTTTTGTCTGCAAGATTAATATGTTCTTCATAATTTTCTAATGTCACTTATTCCAGCCCTCTATTTGGCATGAGTTTGTTCTTGTAGAATGTTCCTTTTATTCTTTCTATGACTGGCAAGTATGATTGGGAAAACTGGGGCTTGTGAGAGGCAGTATTTCAAATGTCCCATCTCAAGAGAAGATAAGTTAATTCTCTAAGGTTATAAACTGCATTTATGGATTTGTTGCAAGTTTCATGATGTTGTTTTCTCCACAACTGGCTTATAAATCAGCTGAGAACGTTGAGACAATTGGCTTATGTCATTTTTTTTTTTTGTTTTGTTTTTGTTTTCCTTCTCTGCACTCCTAGGTACATAGGTCACCCATTGGTTTCTACCACATATTTCGGTGTTGTGATGGTCAGTTCTGTTGGAGTGTTGTTCTGTTGGAGTGTTATTCTGTTGGATTTGGATTTTTTCTGTAATGTTTTGTGTGATGCTTTTGTTCATGACTTCATGTGATGTTTCTCTTCTCTCTCTCTCTCTGGGTAATGCCTATGCCTGACACAGAAGTTCTTGCACTGGTAGCATGTGCCTGTCATTGTCTTGCTATGTTGACTTTGTTAGCTTTCTTTGTGTAGAACTGCTAACATAAGGAATTTTTAATTAAACTTAGGGCATGTTTCACAGACAAGAGATGATCTTATCAATGTTGTTGTGGATTTTCATGGCTTTGTTTCACAAAGGAGGAAGATCATGATGCTAGCATTACTCCCATATCTGTGTGCCAGTGCTCATTATACTTTTTTTTCCAAATCTTTTCAGGCTTCTGAAAGTTTGCTCTCTGATTTATTTGTCATTTGACATTTAGTACACTATTTCTATGATTACATATGTTGCTCTTTGGATAACTAGGCTTCTAGTGGAACATTTTGTCTTCCCTGACGAATAAACAAACTGGCCTGTTTTGCTAATACCCAAGTCTTGTCTTCCATAGAGTTTTGTTGGTTTTTTTTTTTTTTTAATTGAAAGGGCAATGTTAGCAAATTTAGGTCTTTCAGGTATTGCTGTCCATGAAATTCCTGAGTTGCCTTCTGTGGCTACCTTCCTCATGACCTACATGTTTCCTTCCTCCTCCTTCTGTAGTGAGTCTTTCTGTTTGTACCAGTCCAGGACTCCTTGATGCAAAGTTTCCTCTTGGGGATGTATGTTACAGCCTTGCCCAGTCACCGCCTTTGTGTTAGATCTTCAAGCCCTCAATGTAATATGTCCCTTTTTGTTTCTTGTGATACTTAACTCCTGAACTAAATGTGTCTTTCAGCCCAAACCTAGAGGCATTTTTTTCTTGCTAGAGTCTTTTAAATATGAGCTTTTTAATGACCTTTTACACTCTCTCTAAACTGATCTTCTTTTAACAAATGCTTGCTTTCCTGTATCCATGTATGTAGGCTAGCAGTTTTTTTTTAAACACTCTTGAAGTGAAAAATTGGTCTGCTTTTCTGGCACTAACTTACTGAGTACTCAGGTCACTTCATATATTTGAGGAAATAGTGTACCACTTCACACTATGCTATTAGTGTGTGCTGTTTTGGTACATGACCAAACCCCTGCCACATTCTCATGATTTTTATCCAGATGATGATTGTTACTTCCAGTCTTGCATTTAAAATTCCCTGATATTGATGTCTCTGAACTCTGGAAACATCATTTAATGCATTAAAAAAAAAAAAAAAAAAATCTGTTGTCTTACTTGACTTGTTGCTAGTAAGTATTGCTGGAAACTTGAAGAATCCAGCCTGAAACCCAATTCTGAGAATTCTTCCTCGAATGTTTCCTGTTCAGTGCTTATCTACTTTATTTGACATTTCTGATAGCTATACCAGCTTCATGTCTCTGTTATCCAACGAGACAATAACCTAATTGTATTTATCAGAAGTGCAGTGCATTTGAACCTGTCCATCTGACATCTGCTTAAATTAGTTAAAGAAACAGACGAATATTAATTTGACACTTCTGCAATAAGGGACTGTATAATTTAATACATAGATGCATACAAATCTACCTTTCATTACTGATTTGGTGCTGAGCTATAGCTTGGGGTGCTTTTTTGGGTGTGACAGATGATTAATATTCTTTTTCCAGTTCAGCTGCATGCTGGTATGGCTCTGTTGTTTTTTGCAGCATTTTTTGTTTTATTCTGTAGTGTTATCACTATGTCTGGGTTTGGTTGGGCCAAAACCCAGATAAAATCTGGGTACAATGGTTTACTGACATATAGCTCAAGTTCAGGGCCTGCTGTTTAAACATCTTAATGTAGTACAGTATACCCACAGTACTTAGCCTTTTTTTTCCATCTCTTTTCTAATGCTTTTGGAAGGTTTCTCAGCATTTAGTATTTGCTGACTGACAGCTTGCACTTTTATAATGGCAGAGTGTATTTGTTGACATGGTATCAGATAAGTTTGTCTTAATTAATATAACAAATAATATTATCTTTTTTAATCCCTGTTAACTGATTTTCATGCAAGTAAATGATTTTCATAAGCTGAAAGTAAACAAGATTTATTGTACAAGTCTTATCTACATAAAAGCAAAAGACCTGATTTGCTTTTAGTTGTAACTAAATGTCTTTCAGGTATTGCATCTGAATTTGGAGTTCGAGGCTATCCAACAATTAAGCTGTAAGTTGACCTTTCCTATTTTATATTTGTAAGTATGTAGAGGGAAGGGGCAGAAAAAATTTGATTACTGACCCCTTTATAATGCTGGGCAAACAAATTACAGTTTTTTGAGGCATAATTTGCAAGTTATATTACTAAAATGCATAATTGATTTGAAAAATGAGGTATACTCAGAATTTTAAGATTCTCACTAGTCAGGTTTTAACCAAGACAGCATAAACACATTGAGTATTAAACATCATTTTGATCCATTTGGTGAAGATATTTAAACTTAAAGGAGACCATCATGAACTTGAAATCCAGTCAGTTTGAATAATCAAAGGAAATGGTTTTAGGTACTAAAACTTCATCTGGATGTCCACTGGTAGCTTAGAGACTTGAGCCACACTTATTGTGCATTTCTTGAAAAATGTCACTCAGCCAATGTGACAATCTACCCACTTATTTCTTCTCTGTGTGTCTGCAACCTCAGCAGTTAGTTTTGGGCATGCATACCTCAGATTGCTGCTCAGAACCAATCTAAACTGTCTCTGCTACATCGTTGCTGAGCTTGCCTACATAAAGCAGGAGTGAGTGAACAGAGATTGTCCTTCGATAGCTGAGTGGGGCAATGATTTTTTTTTTTTTCTTAATCTTTCAGTTCTAGTAACTTTAACTCTTTGGGATTAGTATGTAGTTTAAGGAAAAGACAGGCGGGGCTTTTATATGAACAAACTTCCTTTTAATAAATTTTAGTACAAGGTCAAGAGTTATAAAATGGTATGTTAAGGGGAGAAGCCATGTTTACTCTAATGATAAACAGATTGTATTAGACTTACTGGAAGATGATTAATTATAACAAAATATTATTTGGATTTTTTTCAGTTACATTTCACAGGGTTACATAGCATGTTACTGGCTGGAAGTAAAGACATATTTCAAAATGACATGCACGTTTAGGAAATTTGGTCTTAATGTCACCAAATTGATAACGTAGCTTAACCATATGTGTTCTTTCCCCTCCTCCCCGCAAAAGGAAATATTAACACTTTAGATCACAGCCAGTACTCCCCCCTCCCCCCCCCCTTTTTTTTTTCTTCTTGTAAGGAAATGAAGTAAGCTTATACTTCCTGTCAGTTGCACACAATAATATTCTGTATTGAACAAATACAGATGCAAAGGTAACTGCATATGCAGATTTAGCTACTTTTGCAGGTTATCAGGTTGCTGCTATTGCAGGCAATCACAGCAGAATACTATTTTCCACTTTTTTTTTTTGTCTTTTTGTTTTGCTTTTCTTTTTTTTCAAGTAGTAGAAAGATAACATAGGCACTCTTGATAATGGCTGATCCCTTTTGAGGCATAAATGCTGAGGTTTTGTGTGTTTTGCCTGTCAAGCCATAAGCACGTTTTCTAAACATCTTTATATTTCTAAAATTCAGTGATTGGCAAACAAACATGTACTATAGAAATTAGCAGTAAAGCAATGTTAATTTATTCAGTAGGAGGTTAATAAACTTTGAATTTTCTCACAATAATTGTATTATAGTGGAGCCATTGAGCTCCTTGTTTTGCTGAGTAAAGATGGCTTGTAATGGCTAATTAGTTGCAAAATTGAACTTCATCAGCATTTACTGATGATTTAATATATTGAAATATTTTGATTTCATATAAACAGACAAATTTAGGTTATAGGCCAGAGAAGTGCAATGAATGGCTATTAAGTGTATTTTTCTCTCTCTCTCTTTCTGTGTTCTCACCAGTTTAAAAGGTGACCTGGCATACAACTATAGAGGACCTAGGACAAAAGATGATATAATTGAGTTTGCCAACAGAGTAGCAGGGTAAGTATTTATATTTCTGTTAGCATGCCCATAACTTAGTTTTATTTGGGTTATCTTCCCCATTTAATTGGAAGTGAGAGCCAAAGGTAGCTTTCAGTATAGAAAAATATATTTGATACTTGTATTTAAAACTTTGTTTTGCATTCTTTCACTTAACAAGAGTTATCTTGGGTATAATTCAAGTGCTTTTATTATGATTTTAAGTAAAATTGGAAGGAATATTTTAAGGTAAGTTGCACATAAAAACAATAATTGAGTTAAAGCCAGAAATATATAACACCCCAGCTAAATAGAGTAGAGTTAGGTGTTCAGGAAAGGAATATATTCATCACTAATGATTGTAGTAACTTCTCTTGTATGCCTTTCCAACCTTAACTAGGCAGTAGAGGACACATTTAGAACACAGTTCTAGGGTTCTAATGACTATCCATTTATCAGTATCAATCATTGATATTAGTTTTTAATGATGATTTTATATATTCTCCTCAATCCTTTTCCATTACGATGAAACTAAAATTGGAGTTTGTTTTAACCTATGTTAAAAGCTTTGTTTCCTTAACTTTTTTCCCTTCTGTCCTGCTTCTGATTTTTTTGTATTGTATTTGCCTTGCAAGGGCTTCTGCATTGGTAGATCTTTTGAGAAGTCTCCTTCCTTCATTGGGGTTCCACTTTCCTATACTGTGTCCTCTTTGGGGCTGGTACCAATTTGGGGGGGGGGGGGGGGGGGGTTGCTATACCCTGTAGCACAGTGAAGTAGATGTTTGCTTGTTTCATTGCCAGACAAGCAATAATTATAGATGGCTTCTGGCTATCTTCTTGTTCATATTTTAGATACTCAAATGTAGGACTAGGTCTTCCCCTCCCATTCAGTGGGGGATGACAGGGAGAGAGGGCAGCTTGTCTCTGTTTCAAATACAAAGCAAAGTGGGAGGCATGGGGCTTTTGCAGCTCTGACTGGTCCCAGCCTAGGGTCAGAGTCCTCCTCTACCCCATCATTTGCCATCTGTTGTGGCTCTGGTCTCGCACGCTGGGTAGCTCCAGCCCTGGCCAGGCAATGTAGCAATAGCGGTGATGGCAGTTAAACTATGTAAGATACCAATATCATTACAGAGTGCACATTAGATGTGCTAGTAGAAGTGTATTTTGATTCTATAGTGACCTACAGTTTCAGTTCATGACCTTGTATGCATTTTCAGTGTGTTAGTGTTGTGAATAGCTGGGCTGGCTAGGCCCCAGGCCTGTATGACTTGCCTTCATTACTGACTTCCTGCACATAATACTTGCTGTCTTTTCTCTAATAAGTACAGCTGTTTAATCTGATTACATCACTGTCAACTGGTTGGCAGAAGGGAAGTGTGCAGGGGTTTCACATCTGAAGTGTGATAGGACAATTGCATTTTTAGATCTCTATATTGAATAAAAAAGTCACATCCCACTGATTGCATAAGAAAATCGGTTACTATTCAGAAACCCCTGCAGATGTAGCCATTTTTGCTGCTAACGTATGTATACCAATTGTCCCATTATTGTCCTTTGTACTTCTGTGTCTCCTGGAAGATAAATAAGGTGCCGTATACCAGAAAATGATCTTCAGGGGCCTTGAAACTCCTTCCTAGTTATTTTTGGCAACCTAACTGAGCCTAGTACTTTTTTCTAGGAATGAATGGGGAAGGGGAAACTTGGTTAGAAGCAGAGACTTTGTTAAACTAAGGAGAAGGCAGGGGTGGGAGCTGAAGGGCCTCCTAGAAGCTGAGCTAACTTTTTGCTTAAGCCTTAAGGCAGTGTCACAGGGCCCAGGGCCTCTAGTCTATCCAACAATTAAAAGTATTTGTATAGTGTTTGTGTGTTCTGCACCTGTTTGTGTAACATGCTTCTCAGCAAAGGGTGTAAAGGGCAGCATGCTCATGAGCCTTTTTTAACAGCCTTGACTTGATATTGCTGTTCTGCGCACTAAATCTACCTTAACTTGCAACCTTCCAAATTTTTTGCTGTAGTCTTTTCCTTTAACGTCTTGGTGCACTCACTTTTTTTTTTCTTGTGACCTCTCTTCATAGCATGTTCCAGCCCCGCCGCCCTCTTATTTTTCAGCTGACCGGAAGCTCGTGAAACTTCTTGTTTCACACTCTAAGACTTTCTCTCTTGCCTGTCATCATGACATCTCAGACTTTAGCCATCTTGCCAGTGGTTCTGTGCACAAAGCAGACAATTCAAGAGTCTCTGTAGCCTGAGAGAATTTCATATTCTGTGATTCATTTGTAAATGTTTCCCTCTGGAAATAGAGGTGGGTACACGGTCAGATTAACAATCTATTGTGTGCAAGCCCACAGAATCAATCTCTGAGCACAAGATACTTTGTGGTGATGGATCTCTAACATTACATCATCCTTGAGAAGATGCCATGTACTTCTTGTTTTGCCAGAAAAGATTACTTCTGTGGAGCGCAGATAGCTTCACAAGGAACTATATTTTAGTGTCTCTTGAATCTCACAACACAAGGGGCAAGCAGTATTGAGATCCTGTTGAAGTTCAGTAGTACCCTGGCAACAATACTCTGGTATTATGGCTTCCTTAACATTTACTTCAGTGGGACCCAGAAAGGCAGGTGCCCATATAATATGTTGGCATGTTCGGAGTGGATCTGTTTCTTTTCCACTTCCATGGCACTGGCAGCTGTAGCACCTCTTCACAGCTGTTGGCAGATGTTAGAAATAGTGACATGATTGAGCTATGAATAATTTTATACCTGTATAATACTAGCATAAGTGCAACATAGGCCAGAGCACCATGTGTTCTGTCAGTGAGTCTTGGTTCCAAACAGCTTGGTGGCTCAACAGCATAAGAAATCTCCTTTAAAGGAGAAAATCCATGGTTTTCCACAGCAAATGGAAAACCCAGGTCCCTGCTCCTAAGCCAGTAGCATTGTATTTCCCTGGAGGTGGTCAGTAAGCATTGTCTAGGACATCTCTATGTGACACTATTCTGGTTATGATCAATAGTGTCTAGTAGACACCTGCCATTTCTACCCCAAGTGATTGGAAGTTGGACAAGCAACATTAGGTCTCTTCCAGAGAAACGGAGTACTTTTACATCCCCTCTCCTATTGGTGATGTGACAAATAAAAGAAAAATGGTTTTGCTCCTCCTTGAAGGACAAGGCTGGATTTGTTAATGAAGACGTAGTACCCTTGTGCTTGACTGCTGCTTAGGGTGGCTGATTTATTAGGCCCTACTAGTATGGTGTATGTGTACCCCCAAATGAAAGCAAAAATATCATCCCTGTTTTGAGCAGAGACATTCTTATTAACCTTTTTTTGCTCTTCTTACCTTGCCATTCATATATCGACCTCAAGAGCCATCAAAGAGCAGACTGGTTCTGTAAAACTGTTTTCTTTTCAGTCTCTTTAGTGATCAGACAAAATCTTGTGTTTTTGTTTTTTACAATCAAGAACCTGCCCAGCCTCTATCAGCCCCTTTCTTCCTTTCAGTAGCCATTTGCCTTGTTTTCAAGCAATATGAACCTGGATCAGGTAGATTCTAAATATCATCAAAGCTGAGCAGGCAAGTTAGTTCAACTTGCCTATCCTTCCCTTTTTCTTCAGGGGCTCTTTTTCTCATGAGATGTTTCCTTCCTGTTTACATTGTAGAGGCATTGGAGGAAATGGTTTTAGGGAACAGGGCAGCATCTCATTTTGAACTTGAGCTTGTAAATAAAAGTGCTTTTATATATATTTTTTTAAGTTCAAGACTTCATCCACTATAATACACACATGCGTTGTTCTATTTTCAACACATTTACTTCTGTATTGCCATCAGGATCATCTGCAGAAAGTACTCTTATTTGACATGGGCCAGGGCCTTAACCAATGCAAGGTCCTCTTTGTTGTCTTAACAGCTTCAAAACTGCAGGGTTCTTGTGATAATGGTCACTTATCTTGCGAGAGTAAGATGGGAACTCATGTAGGTGGTTAACCATATAGAAGGTAGGACAGAGCAGCAACCTTTAAAGACTGTCTGGTTCAGAGAGAAATGAGATTTTGTTGGCAACATCCTACTTTGTTGGATGCTTGGGAGGAAAAATGTGTCAGTTATTACCCTCTCTCAGGTGACTGGTTATGGGAAGCTCCTTCAAATCTTCATTACTTTTAGGTCACCATCAGGTTTGATATTTCAGATAGGTAGGAGTAAACTTAATAAACTGTTCAACTACTAGAATTCATGAGTGTCACATTGGACTCTTTATTGCCTAGTCTCACCTAGTAGTCTGATGTTTTTTCATGCCACGGTCTTGAAAATGTCCTGTATGCCACTGTGCCTAAAACTTTAATTCCACAGATGCTTCAGAAAGTGCAGCAGGATTCTGCACATCCTGCAGTTAGTGACCTTAGCTTGGTGAAGGCTCTTCTAATTTGAAGAACACTCTTGGAAGGCGTTTAAGAGCCCCAGGCCCCTCCTAATACTCCAAGACCTATAAGAAGATACTCCACAAAGTTTTACACATACTGTCCCCATAGCATGCATATTTGATACCGCATGTTGGTAGAGTAGGCCTGTTGGTACCCAGTCAGACCTATTCATGTCCACTAGGTCACAGCACTGTTTGTGGCATTTGGTGCATATGGAGCAGGAGTGAGTTGGCAGTACCTGTTTTCACTGTGGCGCTCCCTAGCACAATCAGAGGCTGAGTAGTGTGTGTTGACTTTGTCGAAATACTGACTTTCCAGTTGCTACCATCTTGTCAAGGAGAATAAGTAAGATCCAGATGTTGGTGGCAGAGCTCTCTTATATTGTTTGTTACCTAGACAAAGTATACTTGAAAACTTACCTTGGAATCGGGCATTAGCTTATTACAGAGGCACTAAGCACTACATTGTTGTGGAAACTTCCATGACAGATGCTATATTTGCTGAAATAGTCGTGTTGTTTGTTTGCATAAGACCTCTGAGACTGATGTTTGTTAGATGCTTGGGCTTCAGTAATATGGCTGATTTGGAGTCATCTATGTCTTAACTTCTGTTTTCTCTCGAGTCCCTGATATTCTGGGATTCTAAGGTGAAAAAGAAACTGGAGACAGAAGTATGAGCCATCCTTTCTGCCCTCAGTGTGTAATATGAGGAAGGATAGGCATGTGCCATACTGGTATCAGCTGTACTCTGACTGTGCACCATACAGTTACTACTAAGGAAACATGTTTGAGCTCAGATGTTTGTGGCTAAAAATGTGCATGTTATACATCTTGAAATCTTGTTACTGGTTGAGTAACTAAAAGCAGGACTAATAATCTCTGAAGTAAGGTGATTTACTAAAGCTATAGTCCTTAGTTGTCATATCCACAGTCTCCAATATCTTAGAGAGAGAGCTTTTCAGGATATTGTTGCTAGTAGTATTTTAAACTAAGATGCAACTATAACTGATGCCTTGATTTACACTGTAACACACTGTATTGTGTAATAGTTGTAAAGTACAGAACTTCTGAGTCAGAATTGTAAAGTTATTACATGAAAATTAGATGATGTTTTGATTTCTCTAATTTTGGAAAACTGGAATGTGTTGCTCTTAACTGACCTATTCTCCTTTCCCCTCCCTCTGTCCCCCTACACTTCTTTTTTTAAGACCTCTTATCCGGCCACTCCCTAGCCAGCTGATGTTTGAGCATGTGCAAAGGAGACATCGGGTACTTTTTGTGTACGTTGGTGGGGAATCTCCTTTAAAGGTTTGAAACTTAAAATTAAGTTAAATTTTTTTTTTTTTTTTTTTTTTTTTTTTGCTCTTCACAAAGGTAGTCTCAAGTGACTTGCATATCGCTTTTAAAACTGTGCAGCTATCCTGCCACCTTAAGAAAATGAAATGTAAGCTGATAAATATGTACTAACTTTAGAGCACTTTTAATGGCGTCATTACAAAACAATGGGTGTCTATACATGAGCACGGATGCTGTTCCGATTCACTGGAATTCCATTGAGTCTGCTAGAGCATGTAGTTGGTCACTTACCTTGGTAGTTGCCATGCTCCAGCAGCCTCCTGCATCTCGTGTATCAGCATTCTCATTCTTACAAATGGCAGGGGACACTTCAACTAAAGCTCACTGAACGAGCTTTAGTTCGAGCACCCTGCCACCGTTTTTAAGCCTGTGAACACCGATACATGGGACAGCTCTCAGAGCTGCTCTCATTAAAGCACTGCCTCCCCTACCCCTGAAGAATATGTGAAGGTGTCAAATGTTCTGTGTGTTTTAGTGGCTTCTACCAAAAATGCCAGTACTAACTGGGATCTGAACACCCGCTTCATTTCTCTTGTAGTTGATTTTAGTTGGGACTAGTGCAGGTCTAGTGGTATCAACATTTTTAAAATTTGTATTGGCAATGTCAAAATGATATCTTTTTTCTGTTGCCTAGGTACTTTTGCAGCATCATTTTAAAACTAAAAATGTCCATTTTTAAAGTTAAGTTAGTATGTCTTGCATAATTCTCAAAGTAGACAAATATATTTAAAATTTAAACACCTCCTGTCCTACAGCTTTAAATTTATGTAGGCCAGAAGTGGTTGACTTGCAGTGTGAGTGCCATAAGTGGCACAGGTAGATTCTGTGTTGCATGTGGCAGATTGGGGAGGGGACAGGCAGTACCATAGCAGATAGGGCAGGGAGCAGAAAGCAGAGCATTAAAGTAAATAGGGAGCACAAGCTGGAGCAGAAAGTGGAGCAGCAAATCTGGCAGAGGAAAGGTGGCACCCAAGGAGAATATGGGGCTAATTTGTGGCACACTTTCAAAAAAAAAAGGTTAGCCCCCTGACCTAGGCCACAAACAGACATTCACTTCTACTGGTGGAAATTGCTCAAAAATTTCTGATGGTAGAAATGTTTCCAGGACAGGGAATGTACAGCCATTCAGCTTGCAGTTGTCTCCTCTCTGCACTCTCAGTACCCCATGGTGATACTGGTTTGGGAAAAACATGGAGAACAGTTGCTGCTGCATTCCTGGTCTTTGTAGGTAGTGGAGCTGTGGGAAAAGATTGTGTGTTTCCGTAGTCCCAGGATATCAAGATCTGGGAAATGACAGGGGGCTTTGCTATGGAGTGCCCAACTACTCTGACAAGGGACCCCAGTATGAGTAGTGGGTAGGGAGTTCCTCCCCTCAGCTTCCAGTGGCTGGGAGCCAAGCAGAATGAGCAGCATCCACAATCAGCAGAGCAGTAGGAGGCTTTGCCCTGCTACTCCAGTCTCTCTGTGGACTGGAACAGCAAAGCTGCCTGCCTGTTTCCCCAACCAGGCAGTCCCTGGTCTGAGAGAGGACAAGGCGCATTCCCCCACTTCTTTACTGTCCTGATGGGGAATGTACAAGTGTGCAGTCTTGCAAGAGAGTTTGCCTTACAAGCAAGATCTTGCAGGAGGTCTCTCTCTTGGAAGGGGGCATGTTCTCCTAGGACAAATTTGAGTGAAAGCTTGTATGTTTGTCACTTCTACTGGAAAAATGATGATTCTCCTATTAGCAATGTGATGTCTGTACTTGCTCCTACCAAATGAATATAAACTTTTAATTGCAAAATCTAGTTGCTTTGCCTTCTATCCCATCCCCCCCCCCCCAGCTTTAGTGGAAAAATGCTACCATAAGCTCCCAGTGCAGAACGATATTGGCCCAGAGATTTATTTATATATTTATTGTCACCAGTTTAAAAAAAAAAAAGTATCCAGATGTGCAGCAGTAGAGCAGATGGACCCTCTTTCTATTCTAGAATTTCACTTAGTTGTTGTTAATAGCATATTCTGCTGTGTTTTTGTGATGTGAAACTTCCTTTTAGTATATCAAGTTTTAAGATTTTTTTTAAAGAAGCTTTTCTGTTTATTTTTTGCAGGAAAAGTACATTGAGGTTGCTTCGGAACTAATTGTTTACACATACTTTTTTTCTGCTTCAGAAGATGTGCTACCTGAGGTAAACTATTTTTGCTTTTTCAAATGTTAGCTTTCTCTAATTATAAATGGTATTTAGCAGAACAATAGCATTTCTGTTCTATTTCTTCCTTTAAACAATATTAGGACAAGTTGATGATGATTCGCTAATAGTGATGTTCCTGTTATATGACTGTTTTTTATGGCACATTATTTGCAAATAATCTATTGGCAGATCCATACTAATGAATTGATGCATATCCACTTAAAGCACCTAGGAGAAAATGTATGGGTGGAATTTGATTTAGTTAGTCAATATTCTGCCCAGCTGGTGGCCTGTGGCTTGACAGTGCAGCCTATGCAACCTCTGCTGGTGTGAGCCCTAGGTACTTTGAAGTTGGGCAGCTACTCTCCATGTAACTGAAAACCCCATCTTTTGCTAGCAGTACCAAAATTGCTGTCATTTAGTAAAAGGTGAAGACTTTTATCAAATTATTCAATTTATCATACATAAAATTCATGGAAGAATTCAATTGTTTTCTTTCATTATTCCCTTGTCATGAGCAAATGTCTTTGTCAGAGAAGATTTATGGGGTACCTAAATAAAATAGTGTTTCAGGAGCCCCTCTTAATTCTGTTCTCATGCTCTTCTAACTTATCTCAGCTAATTTGAAGATCTAAAATTGAGCTGAGCCTGAAACTATTCTCCAGCTTCTCTAAACATAACCATCTTAATGTCATTTTATGCCGAATTTATTTTATTAAGTGACTTATTGTTTTTTATTTTCAGACTATTGTTTGCTTAATCTGCACTAATGGCTATTGATTTTTGACAAATTTAAGAAATTAAAAATATGGTGAGAATTATAAATGCACTGATTCTTTATGTAAGAATCAGTCACTTGTAGATAAGATTTTTTCATCCCTACCTTTCCCCATACCTAGTTAGGTGAAGTGGGGGTGGAATTCCCTGGAAAAGATGGAAAGAATGACCTTAAACACAACTTTAGCCCAGGAACTGGTTACTAAGGAGGAGCCCCAAAGGCACTATTCTCTATGTATATTTGCATGTTGCTGTAGTTGTACCCATGTATGGATCCTTACTTATGAGTTCATCCCCTTAAAAAGATTCTGAGCTTCAGAAAAAGTCAGCATCTAGATCCAAAATAATGGTCAGTGCAGTAGCCCAGCTCTCTATTAGATTTAACTGTGCAAGAAAAATAGCATTCGGTCAAAAACAGTCTCAGGAATGCAAAAGGCTTTGTTTGCCTTATTTGGTGATGGTCCTGCTCTTCAGTATCATTTAAAGCGAGTGATTAACTGTCAGGATCTCCTAACTGATTGTGAGTTTCTAATAAGGGCCAAAACAGTGATGTTTGTCAAAAAGCTATCGCACAAAAAGAAAGGACCTAAAGGACATTAAGAAAGGCTAGTTGGTAGTGAAAATGGCCCTACAAATAATAATGGATGAAACAGATACTGTCAGCAAGTCCAGCTATTGCACTGACCATAACTTTGGATCCAGACGCTGACTTTTTCCTGAAGCTCAGAATCTTTTTAAGGAGCTGAACTCATAAGTAAGGATCCATATCATGTTATTTAAAAACAAATATATCAATATAATTCAAGAGTTTTTCCAGGTGGATTATTTTGTGTACTTCTGGCCAATTGGCTGAGATTCTCCTAAACTTCAAATCATTCTGCTCCAGAGTGCAGAAATGAACCAGTTTCTGAGAGGAGAAAAATAATGAGGTATAATCCAGTGCCAGTTGTTAAATACTGTGCTCTTCATATGGCAGCTGGACCAGACCAATTCAGAAGAGTTTGTGTTACAATCTTATGCAGCTTAATAAGGGTACTACTTGGCAGTTACCTACATGTATTCTGATACTGCTTGAAGAAAGAACTGTAACTCAGTATAGTAAAAGCTCTGTTAACTAGTGTCACAGCAGGGTCCTACAGGAGGGCTGTGATCTCCTTAAGGCCCCCTCTCTCCGTGCCAAGTCGGCCCAAGGGAACCCTCTAATTCTCACCCACCACGTCTTTGCTGTTTAAATAAGTTTGGGAGGCTGCCTTACATCTTCTTGGACATGGTTCGGTGCGACTTCTGTCCCCATGGACTCCTGGACCCCTCGTGGGTCCCACTGTATGATGGGTGCTTCCCAGGCACCCTAGCCTTACAGGCTATGCGTGGCTCCAACCACCCCTTATACCACGCCCCAAGCCTCGCAGCTGGAATAGACGTCCTTCTGTCACATATACGTTCACCCCCTTCTCAGCACTGCTGCCCCCTTCTCCGAGGCCTTCTCAGCACTGCCCCTCCTGGGGCTAGGGTTTATGCAACCCGTACGCCACACCCTTACTGGTGCTGGGGTCCCCACGCTACTGTGGGTCCCCTATGAGGCCGCCTCCAACCCCTAATAGCCTCACCCAAACCACCGGTAATAAACAACAACAAAGCAAAACAGAGGCCCCTAGGCTACAACAGAACTTAAAGCCACCTGGCTAAATCACATGGCTCAGACATCCTAGAGCTGGCATCCTTTACCGGGCTTGAGCTGTACCTGCAGTCAGGCTTCTCCTTGCATCATTGCCCCAGGAACTCCTCTCTCTCTCTCTGATTGCTGGTAGGAGATTGCCCTGGCCTTAGCTCCTGGGCTTTATAAGAGCTAGGCCTTGCCCCTTACAGCCAGCTGACTGTTGGCAGGTGTGGGTCGTTTGCTGCCTCCGGTTGCCCTGGCAACCTGCAGGTGGGCTCCTTATTCCCTGCTAGGGCTTTTTCTCTAGCAGTTTCTCCTCTTTAGGAGTAGGGCACCTTGGTGCTCTGCAACAACCAGCATTTTACTAACTGGAGTACTCTTAACCAGAATTTCCAATATCCCCCAATACAAATCCTCTCTTTAGCAACTGGAATCTTTACCGAGTTTATCCAGCATGCACATCAAGTATTTCTGTTGTTTACATTAGTTGGTGACATTGCCAATAGAAGAGCTTCTGGGAGCCTTTTGATATCCCCATAGGCACAGGGAGAAAAAAAATTGTGGGGACAGGCTGTCCCCTGGAAGCAGGGCACACGCTTCCCCCCCCCCCAGGCAGGAACACCTGCAGAGGAAGGGGTGGGGGGAGGGGAAAGGGATCACACAGGTGCAGGGCGGGCTGTGGCTGCAGGCTGGAGCTGGAGCAGCACTGGGCTCTTCCCGGCAGGGGTGGCCGCACTGTGCTCCCATCTTCCTTGATAGGTTTAACTCTCAGATAACCAGAATTTTTAGATAACCGGCACCCCCTTACTCCACTCATGCCAGATAACAAAGCTTTGTCTGTAGTTGATTTCCCCCCCTACCAGAGGTTATTGTGGTCCCTATGATTCTGAGTGGGAAATGAAGGGTGAATACTCTGGTATAATAGGGTTTTGAGTTATAAGAGAACGGAGTTATAATAAAATTGATTGTAAAGAAAAAATGCTAGGCAAAACATCCAAGTAGTACATTTTCTTTTCTTTATGTAAAGTAGGTGTGTGCTAGAGGCTAGAGACTTTGTTGGGTTATTGGTTATTCCATTGTCTTGTGACAACTCTTAAGGTTGCTGGTAGATGTTAATTTAGTCACATGATTGGGATCCGACTAATTTTATCTCAGATCCCAATGATCATGTGTCCTGCCACGTATTTTTGTCAGATCACATCACATGCTGGGACTTTCTAAAGCCATACTGTGAAGCCCACATATAGCTGCAGAGCAAGTCTGTTAAGAATTCTAGGGTAGTTTAAAACACTTGCTCTGTAGCTTTGCCTGCAGGGCAACACTGAAAACAAGCATGCTGGCCCCTCAGATCTCTGTAGACTGCAGCCCAGGACTTCTAAAAACCAAGGTCTGCAGCCATGAGGCTTAACATGCTGCACATTCAGATGAGAGTACTATATAAACCAGGCACAAAAATGATTTATGTTACAACTGGTTTGCAATTTTATGGTGTCATAAACTGGTTGAAACTGTGACAAGTTACAGTTTATTGCACAATTAATGTGTTAATCGCATGATAATTGTAGTGTCTGCCAGGGGCCCAAGTGACTTGGACTATGGTTTTGTAAGTGCTTTTTCTTAAATACCTCAAATTAAATTTATGCACATGTGACTTACATTTCTTTATTCCAGCAATAATAAAAGCTATCAGTTTTCATCATATCAGTTGGAGTCATTGAGGCATGATGCTTTTGAAAATTTAGCTGTATATTTAAAAGTCTAAATTTAGTCCTAAATTTTAAATATCTTAGCCTTTAACCTCCTTCCTCTTCCTCCCTACATTCTATGTATTTAACAATATAAATAAAGAAACTGAGGGTTAATATTAATTTTCTTTTCTGGTTTTTTTTTTTTTCTGCTGCATACTTGACCTTGTGATCAAACTTCAGTCCTTTTGAACAGAAAAGGACAAAATGGTTAAAAGCTGTTAGGAAGAGTAGATGTTTGATCTTCTACATTGTAAAAACAATACCTTTGTTTTGTCTAATTTGTTGGAAACGATATGAGTCTTAATGCTTAGTTAAAGTTAGCCTCAGGTGGAAAAATGCAAAAATATTCTTCATCATTCATGGGAACTTAAAGAATACTTCACTCTTTCAGTATGTGACACTGCCTGAACTGCCTGCTGTTGTGGTCTTCAAAGATGGAATTTATTTTGTATATGATGGTAAGTACAAGTGTTTATCCTTTACTTACAGGTGACAATTCAAGGTCTTTATGGGGAAGTTGAGGCGTGTGTGAGGGAGAAACCTCAAAAGATTGCTAGTATATAATGGATAAATTCTCTTTTGAGAGAGTTTGAGGAGGAATATGAATAAACTAAACCAGTTAAATGCATCAGTTAAGTTTTTTTGTTTTGTTTTGTTTTTAATTCTTTATTTTCTACTGGACCAAAATAATTCTGTAAACAGAGTAAAGAGAGCAGTCATTCAGAGAAGCATGAGCTTTCATGAGCTACTTTGTCATGCTACAAATGGACTTTCCCCTTCTTTCCAATATAGACAGCAGAACAGAGGGGCACTGTAAGTAGTTCATGGTATATATGAAATTGGTTGGCAAGCAAGTGAATGAACCTCAAATGTTTTAAAATCAATGTTACTTGTTCCAGTGAGGATGTGGTCTGTTGTTGAAGGAGCAGAGCTGGCATCTTAGACTGTTGCAAGGGCTCGTGGCTTGGTGAGAATAGAAGTTAGGTAATCTGGAGAGATGTTGCTTGAGGTTGGCAGGGGCTGCCTGTAAGCCAAACTAGGCTTGTCCCAAGAGTTGCTTTGAGATGGTTGTCGTTTCCCAGGAGGGGTTGGCGCTGGGGACTGTAGGTGACAACCTAGGGATTCTGTTGCCCATGTCTTAAGGTTGGTATCACAGATGGTTAGTTGAGTCTGAGTCAGGCTCTAATCTGAGTAGCTATGGTGCTGGGTTTATATTTTAAGCATAGGAATCCCTGCTTCAGATACTTAAGGTGTGAATTCTGTTGGTGGGATCAGAGTACATGCAGTTGTAACACAGATTGTCAGTAAATGATGGAACTAGTGAAGTGCTTAGAATGAAAGCTGGTAGCATGGAGGTAACTAGCAGTTGGTTTGTTTCCTGTACGGTGTGGTGGTGATGTGGCCATTGTGGTGTCCAAGAAATAAATCTACTTAGTGAAATATTCCAGAGTCAGTTTAATGGAAGGGTGGGTAGAAGTTGTTAAAGTCCTGGTGGAGATTTCTACTGAGAAAATCCTTCCCACGTATACATATGATGGCCTTCTCTATGTGCTTTTAAATGTACCAAGGGGATGAGAGGGCAGCTGCAGAGGAAGCAGACTTTGATGTCTGTCACAAATATATTGGCATATGGTTGAGGAGGGTTCATGTGTGTTCCCATGGCACTGCTGTTCATCTGTAGGTATAGGGAGTCTCAAAATCTGAGATAGTTATGTTGGAGACGTGCAATTTATCTCTATTTCAAAAAAGTAAGATACCACATCTGTAAAAGTGATTTTGGTTAACTTTTTAAATAACTTATACCATATAAGTTATGACTGAATTTTAATATAGCCCTTTGAACATTTAAAGTGTTATATAAATGCTGAGTATTTTAGAAACTTTCAAGTTATTTAACATAATTAGATGTCCTACATTTTCATTCCACTTTTTCATGACACTTTGCAAAATATCATTCTCATTTTTTATCATTTGACAGCCAAGTTGTTGGTTTAAAAACAAAAAAGTTTGAGTCTTAGTTTCAGCGGCGTAAGTGTGTAGCATGTTTGTTTATTTGTAGGAAAACGTTCTTGGTTAAGTTGGTATATATCCGTATAGTTCCTTTCATCTTTCTGTTAATGAAGAACATATAAGATACCACTTTTCTATCCATGACTACAGTTTCCCTTTGTTGGATGCCACAAGGAAGGCTGAAGTGAATTGTCTTTAAAGTTTCTATCAATTTTTGGTCTTCACTCTTGACCTGGATTTCCATTAGTTGATGTGATGGCTTGAATGTAGTAGTTATGATGATTTTTTCTCCGTATTTCAGTTGAGAAATTACCCTACAAACAAACAAAAAAATGGCTATGAATGAAAAAAAAAATCTATCTATCAGGAATCCCTATCTAGAAATTCCACCAGGACTTTAACACTTCTACCGTTTCATTAAACTGACTCAGGAATACTCCACCAAGCAAATTTATTTCATAGACACCGCTATGAAAGTTCACAATGGCCATATCACCACCACATGGTACAGGAAACCAACCAACTGCTATAGTTAACTCCATGCCACCAGCTTTCATCCAAGGCACACCATTAATTTATATTTAAAAATATAAAAACATATATATGGGTACACACACACACAATTTGACATTTTTCTTACTGGTGCTGAAGTTTTGTCAGAACTAAACTAAGAAAATGCATTCTGTATGAACTAAAAACATTGAACTTGCCACTTGAAGTTGAAATGTTAAGATTTTATTTAACAATTAGTCACTTAATCTCAAAACTATCACACTTTCCCCTACTCTTTAATCATAAGTAAAAAAAGAGGAAAAAAAAGTCTAATATTGAAATACTGATAAAGAACAAATTCGAAGATGCACTTACCCCAGCATTAGTAGTTGACTGAATGGAGACATGATTCTATTGCATAAAAGGGCTCTGTGGAAGCTTTTCTTATGCTTAGATGCAAAGTGAAGCAGTTTACTCAGGTAAACTGTTTTATAGTCTGCTCTTGGGATTTCCCCAGCACGATGTTTTGAGAATGGAAACCAAAACTGAAACCTTTCAAGTAAAGCAACTGTTGCTTGCTGCCAGAACAGAAATCAAATGTAACATTTTAGGAGGATGATACCATCTTTCTATTAGTGTAGAAAAAGTGCCAGAAAACAATGCATAATTGTGTGGCTGCAAATACTACTTCTAAAACTAACCCTTAGGCAATACACATCTTTAACTAATTATAGTATCTTTACTTTCATGTGGTAAACTTGCTTTTAGATGGAATATTATTCGTAGAATAACTGGATTATTTTAGAAGCAGTATTCCTGGGGGGTAGTTATTCCCCCCCCCCCCAGTTATCTCCAATGGCTATTGACAAAGTACCTAAAAATGAGAAATGCTAGGGAATGTGTGTTCCCTTCACTATTAAATCAGTGGTGTCAAACATGGCCCACAGGCCAGATCCAGCCTGTGGACCCATGTGATCCAAACTATGGATTACTGAACTGGGTCCTTGCACTGCTTGCATGTAAGGACTAGACCTGGCTCTATGCATGCAGCAGGCAGTTTTGGGGTCCGTCTGTAATGCTGCATGCAGTCCATGCCTGGATCTCCTGTGTTGTGTTCAGCATCAGAGCCTAGACTGCACCACACACAGCACGTTCCCCATGCACAATGATCCCCAAGGCCAATACATGCTGCCCATGGGGATCAACTTGGTCATGCGTGCTGCATGCGGCACAGAGGCGGTATGGGGTACTTGCTGCATGCATTGCCCTGCTGACCAGCATTCAGGGTTAGCTCCATGTCTGTCAGGGTGCTGTGTGGACCATGTGTCCTGTACTGTTCCCCATGTGTTGAATGCAGCTGGTCTAGCCCCACATGCAACAGGCAGCACATGGTGTCCCTGGGGCTTGCTGTGCATGTGGTCCCTGGGACTGGTGTGGGGCATACAGGCAGGACAGGCCCCATGTTCTGTACATGGCATAAGGGATCCAGGGTGCAGGCTGGTGCCCTGGACCAACCCCTTTGGTGGGAGAAACGATACACCCAATAACTATGCTAATTAAGCCAAATGTGATAATTAGCGTATCTTTATAACAGATTAAATTTATAATGGGTGGGCTCCACTCAATAAAACCTTTCCCCTTTACGAAAGGTATGCTTTGGGATTAAGCTGAATCTGGACCCAGTAACTCTGGCTCGGTGAATGAATGCTAACCAAAGCTTGCCATCCAGTGGGCTTACTGTGAGGGTATTTCATACTGATGGACAAAGACAAGATAAAGTCAACACCAAAAGTTACCAAAAGTGAAGAGCAAGCAATACCACAATCAGCTGTAGACAGTCGAGTGGTTAGGAAAGTTTAAACAATTAAAGAACCAAGGGGACATATTACTAAATTTCCAACCACAAGTAACATTTCCTGAGCAAGCTACTCCTTCAGAGAGGCCCAGTGACAAGTCATGGTGGTGGTTGCCTAGCAGCCCTAGTGCATTACAATCCTTGCTCACTCAGTAAGTGACTGATAATACAACTGCCACCCAAATGAAGTTTAATGTCACATGCACATACATCAGACAGATAGAGTTGCTCAATACCACTCTGGCAAGTGTGTTTTCACACTTACTTCCACACTAACATTTTGGGAATCAACTAGCTCCTTCTGCTAGATTAGGGAGTAGGTTCCCTTACACAACAGTAAGACTTCAGTGAAGTGGTGAAATCTCTTGGGTTTTTGTTTTTTTTCTGAGGGTCTGCTAGGTCCACAACCTTGAGGCTGGGTCAAGGGCATAACCAGTCCCTCTGGTGGTTTACTTCCACACCAGAGATAGTTGCCTTCTTAAAGGCAATCATTACCTCATGTATTAAAACCAGTCAGGATCCATTCATTCCTGTCAATCATACATTTTCTGCTCAGTCAACTTTATAGTTACCTCGAGGTGTTTGACACATGTTCACACCAAATGCTTATTCTGTGGAGCATGCTTACTAGACTTTCATGCCACTGGGCATCTGCATTCCCAGGAAGGTTGAGTACCCAAAATTATCACACCCTAGACAGGTGAAACGTTCACCATTATCTCTAAGATTCATAGCCTGGATTGACTAAAACTGTTGAACCAAACTTAAACTGTAAACTGAAGAGAACACCAAAACCTTCACACTCAACACCTTGTGTTACTGCGGTGCTGGGTCTGGTCCACATTCTGCAGGCAGTGTGCACCCAGTACCAGCCCGCAGGATAATAAAATAAGATAGAAAAACAAAAATATCCCTGAAGAAGAGGTCCTTTCAACTCAACTAGATTAAAGTATAGTTTATTCTAAAAATAATTTCATAGGATGCAGAGATCTATAAATAAAAACTCTTGTTTTTATCCCATTTAATTAAAATTAAACCTCTACTGTATTATTTACTCTTGTAGCAAAGGTCTAGAACAGGGATTGGCACCTTATAGCCCATTGGATCTGGCCAGGAATAGGGGTGCTTCAGCAGTGGGAGGCTTTGCTGAGGCAAGATGGTAGGGAGAAGTTGCTGACTCCTAGTGCCAGCCTGTCTCAGACCTAAGCTGAGTCATTCTGACATACCGTCAGAAAACATTGTTGGCCTCTGGTCTAGAATCGCAAAAAAAAAATGGCTCTTGCCAGCTGTCAGTGATTGTCTCATTAACTGGCTCACTGAGGGAGATGAGGAGCAACCCCTCCCTGCCCTGCTTGGTTAGGAGCCTATAAGCCAGTCTCCCTTTCCCTGTGCAAGTGCCCTAGCCACTAAGCCAGGGGTAGGTAGCCCCCAGCATGAGTGCTAGTGTGACACACAAAGGCATGTTGCTTAGCACAAAAGCCTGTGGGTGGATAGCAGAGAAGGGGTTGGGGCTGTATTGCCTCAACAAGGATCAGACTTCTCACAGCTCCCCCACTGTCTGTCCCTGGCACACCAACATCTTACAAGTCGAAGTTGCAGATGTTTTTGGCACTTCCCCAGAAATGTTGCCAACCCCTGCATTAGGCTGTTAAAATAACCTGTGAGGGTTCTTTCTGTAATTAATTCCCTTTTCTTCTGATGTGGTTTTTCCATGGCTATAATTTATTGAGCATGTTCTTGAGTGATTTGGGTCCTTGCAGGTATCTGTGCAACTAGAAGACAATTTCAGCATGAAAATTAAGAGCAATATGTACCTAAGTGCATTAACTGCAAAAATTGCAGTTCCAGGGCTGTTCTAGGCATGTAAAGGCAAAATAGGATTTATCCCATAAATGTCAGCAAAGATAGCTAAGTGCTGACAATCAAAAAGCCTGAGGCTGAATGTATTCAAGTCTTTGCAGGTTAGTCTAAGCTTCTGATATTAAGCTGAGAAGCAAGTGAACAGACCTTTACTTTTGATTCAGGAAATGCAGCCACATGTCTGCAGTGGCTCAGGCCAGAAGCCGGGGGGGGGGGGGGGTAGTAGAGCGTGCCTCCCAGCCTACCAGCCACTGCCAAAGGGAAGGGACTGAATCTCCAAGGCTTTTCTCCCCTCCCTGGTAGAGTGGAGGGGCTGTGGCCAGGACCTAGCCTGGGACTAGTATGCTGGAGGGTGGGGGTTTGAATCCCCTCCCTGGCCCACATGGGACCCCAGCCCAGGTCTGCCTGGGTGGGGGGCAGTGCCCTGCCAAGCATATGTCCCCCACCCCCAACACTCCATGACCTGACAGGGTGGGGAGGGCAGCCCCTGCTAGACTGAGGAGATGGTGGGAGGAGAAAAAGATAGTGGCACTGAATTCATAAAAGCTTGAACAAGAATAGTCCTTCCTCTGACGTGAGCATGTATTGAACACAGCACTGTGCAACCTCAAGCACATGACAGAACAGAAAGCCTTTGCCTAAGCTAAGATACATCCCAGTAAAACACAGTGAGAGCACACACAACTTTGTCTAACTTAAGATGGAATTTAATAAACCAAAAAGACAAGAGAAAGTCTTGCATAAGTCTTATGTAATCCTGAGGGCAGAGCATCTCCTTACAGCCAGGTATTGAGGAAGTCCTTGGGGAATCAGCAGGTGGTCTTAGGTGTTGGAGTGGAGATCCCACAGGCCTCTTAGCAACTTGGGTTTTTACACATGCACTTGCACCCCCTTCATACCTTTGGGTGCCTTGACATTATGCTTGTCACTTATAGCACCTTTGGCAGTCTTGCCCTGAGGGGTCAGACCAACGCTCAGGATCTCAATATTGCGCTGTTAGACAGGAGGGTGTGGTGTACAATTGCACATGCACACATAAGAAAACAGTTCAGCACACCTACACTCACTAGGTGCGTACACCCCTGCTAGGCATACACACTCACACTAGCAGCTCAGATACACACACATTCAAAATACTTAGTCTAGGTTCATGCACACCTATCACCAGTTTAAGCCCATACATGCTACACACACACCAAATTTAGACGGGATCGGTTACCAACACCTGCACATCCAATACACATACGTGGATTACTAATTCATGTATACCACACACGCACAATGATATCTATGTGTATTCACTAATTCACACACATACCACCCACCTACACAAACACACAGGTGAGTTCCTAAGTTGGGTGTTGTGATGTGTATGTACGTATATGCTTGGTGTACTTGGGATGCCTGGGGAAAGGTTAAGGTAAGAAAGTAAAAGTGTAAGGAGTTAAAGTTACCAGGACCAGGATTAGAACCAGTAGACTTCAGGGGCCTGGGCTGAAGAACTGAGGCTTGGGGGTAACTTTAGGTTAATTGATCTTAATTAATTAAAAGACAACACCCAAAGCCTGCAGAACAGGGAAGCATGCGGGCACAGAGGCTGGTTCTGGAGCCAGAGCTATGGGGAAGCTGAAAAGGTAGATGGGGAGAGAGAAAAATGGGACTAAGGGAAAGTGTGGGTATTAAAGAGGGGCTCTGGGTGTGAGGGAGCCAGAGGATGGTTCTGGGGCAGCTAGAGAAGTCTGAGAAGCTGCAGGTGGGGGGAAGCCTGAAACCAGAGAGACGGACAGCAGAAAATCACAGAAAAAGCGACAGTAAGAATTGAGAGGAGATCAGGAAACTAGTGGAGAGGGGTGGGGGCTGGAACTGAGAGAAGGAAAGAATGAGGCTGGAATTTAAGATAAGGAAGGGACTGGGATTCAGTAAAACATAACCCAACTCGGGGTTGCAAATGACAGTGGTTTTATTGAACAGGGAGATGGTGACGCAGTGCCAAATTGGTGTAGACACACACACAGACACACACTCTGGCAGCAGGAGTTAGAGAGGCTTGGTGCAGGGGCTGAAGTCCAGGAGGAGAGAGAAAGAGAGAGTCCAAATTGGAGGAGGAGGTATGCAGGCAATATCTACCTATCCCAGGCTTGAAGTTCATCCTTGATGGTCAGTTGGAGTCTCCTTCTGTTGTCCCCAAAGGACAGTGAGTTCGTGCCCGGTGCGCTTGTGCCGATAAACACACAGGGGTGAAGGATCCAACTTAATCTTTATTTCTGCGCAGAAAGCGGTGCTTGGCAATCGTTCACAAAGCAAGCACACCCACCCAAGTGGGCATTAGCCTTATATAGCCTCTTCTAGCTTTACACGCTATGCAGTTACTATAGGTTGCCCCTTTTGGTCCGTGCGCACTTCACCCTAGCTACAGACCACTCCCTAGCCAGCTGGAACTTGTCTTCGTGACAGTGTAATTTGCTGATGTGGCACCTGTTATTCAGCAAGCTCAGCCAGTAACCCCCCTTTCCAACTCCACCAGGGACCTCGCTGATATGGCCTTTCCTTCTAGCAAGGCCAGCAATTAAGCAACTAGGCAACAAGCGATCTCCCCCAGCCTAAACAACCTACTCTATGCCCTTGGTTAGATAAAATACTTTTTCAAAACATACAAAGCTGTTCCCAAAGTATAAAAAAACATATAAAAGTTTCAAGGGTACTCATCAAATCCCCCCTTCGAGGCTATGGCCCTATGGAATAGGACCATAGTCCTCAACCATCTTTTTCATTGTCAGGAATTTCCTGGCTCCCTCCCGATTCTTTTGGATCAGATATGTAACTGATGATTTTACAAACATCACACGATTAACAGAGGAAGGAACTGATCTCTTGAATATATCACAACACATAAGTACACATTGTACTCCACAACAGATCATCAAGAAAACACATATACTTGCTACAGCTAACAGGAAAAATTGTTTAAGCCAGAAAAAATTAGGAAGCCAAGAAGTAAGCCAAGAGAAATCGAACCCTTCCTCTTGCTTGATGTGGGACAGAACTTCTTTCAAGTTCTGCACTTTTGACTCTATCAACTCGGAATTATCTGTCAAATTGAAACAACACATTCCCTCGAACTGTTCACATCTGTGGTTATGCCTCAGCAACAGGTAATCTATGGCTGCTCTATTTTGCAGAGTAGCTCTTCTTAGTTCTTTCATTTCAGTATTGAGGGCAGCTAGGGCCTGTGAAGTTGTATTTAGGCCCTTTGCCAGGGCACAGGCCACCTTACTAAGCTGCCTCTCGGCGTCCACTGCTAGGCCTGCCACCCCTACTATGGAAACTGCTAAGGACACTACCTCGGCCTTACTTGGGAGGTCTACGTCACTATCACAGGATTCATCTAGTACATTCAAACCTCTCCGGTGACGTTTACTAGAGGTCGTAGGCATACCTGGTAGCCAGACAGTCAACCGGCCCAGAGCACAAGGGCCTTCTGTGGCATTGGCTGGGATATATGAATAGGCAGTCTTCCCACAAAGAAGGAACCACCCCCGGGGTAATACAACATGACCGTAGTTGCAAGATACATTAGTCACGTCTGAGCAATTGAAAATTTTCGTTTCTTTGGTTAGGCTTTTACAAGCTTTGGTACAGTTCACAAAATTGGCACAGCTGGTGTTACCAGGGGAGGTGACTGTCAACAAATCTATTTCAAAGGTACTGGCGTTTCTTTCTGTGGTAATGGTTCCCCACATGGGGTAGTTAGTGTAATTGATTGGAACTCCTATTCCCCCAGATGCAAACCAAGTCTGATTCCAGAGTGCTTTCAATGGAGTGGGCACCCCTATAAGGCATGACATGAAAATATCCTCACCGATGTTCCTCCTATGCAAAGAACTACTTTCCACATGGTTGATGTTTAAACAGAAATTTAAGTCCTTCTACTGGCTCTGCTGTCCAACAGTGTCCGTTTTTGTGTCGGCTTCCGGTGCGACACTCTCAGCAACTTCTCCCGCAGGTAGTGCTTCTGGTGTGGCCTTCACCCGAGTGTTTTGTATCCACGGTTTTACCCCCTGAACCTTTACTGCAGCGTGTGTGGTGAGAATCATAGGATACGGTCCCTTCCACCGAGGCTGAAGCGGCTCGTCTTTCCACGTTCGGACCAGCACCTCGTCTGCGATCTGGAACTTATGGACTGGTATATCTAAGGGGAGTGGAAGTCGCTCCTGGACATACCTGTGGAGAGAAGACACTACAGCAGACAAAGAATACAAATAATCTTTTGCCCAGCCTTCCCCTTTTACATGCATTTGACTCCCATGCATCACCACTGGATTCTTAGGATATGGCTTGCCATACATTAATTCAAATGGACTAACTCCCAATTTAGCTCTAGGGGCTATGCGCACTCTAAGCAAGGCAAGAGGCAGAGCTTCAGGCCATTTCAACTGAGTCTCCTGGCAAAGTTTAGCCAGCTGTCTTTTCAGAGTCTGATTCATTCGTTCCACCTGTCCACTTGACTGCGGTCTCCATGCTGTGTGAAGGTCCCATTGTATCCCCAGAGCCCGGGAAACTGCCTGGATTACTTCTGACACAAAGTGTGGCCCTCGGTCCGAGGCTAATCCCTCCTGGATTCCGAATCGTGGAATCATTTCTTTTAACATCACTCGGACCACTTCTTTTGCTTTGTTGGTTCGGCATGGGAAGGCCACAGTCCATCCAGTCAATGTGTCCACGAGCACTAACAGGTATTTGTAGTGTCCCTTCCTGGGAACTTCAGAGAAATCTATCTGCCAACATTCTCCTGCTAATAGTCCTTGCCTTCCTGCTCCTGGTGGAGGTTTGGGGGAAATCTTAGGATTGTTGGCACAACAGACAGGGCATCTTCGCACTATTTGTTCTGCTGTTTTCCTCATCTTAGGTCCCACTACAATTCTTTGGAGACCTTGGGTCATGGCGTCAGCTCCCATGTGGGTACTCTGGTGGTACTCTTGGGGCATTTTGCTAAGAATCAATTTCGGCATCAGGACCTGTCCTTCAGGCAAGACCCACCATCCATCTTGTTGTTCCTTACTTCCCAATTTCTCTGCTAGTTGGTTTTCTTTTTCAGTATATTTGGGAGGTTCCTCAGGCAACACTACCTGAGGCATCAATGCCAACATTTGAGCCTCCTGAACTTGTTCTCTAGCTGCCTTCTTTGCCACAGCATCTGCTCATCGATTTCCTCTTATAACATCACCATCTCCCTTTTGGTGGGCCTTACAGTGCACCACAGCTACCTCTGCTGGTTCCATCACGGCTTCAAGTAGTTTCAGGATTTCTGTTCCATGCTTTACTGGGCTTTTGCTTGCCGTTAAGAGTCCTCTCTCTTTCCATATAGCTCCGTGGGCGTGTAGGACTCCAAAAGCGTACTTCGAATCCGTGTATATAGTGGCTGTCTTTCCTTTTGCCAAATGGAGAGCTCGGGTCAGCGCAATAAGCTCAGCTCTCTTTGCAGAGGTATTTGGAGGCAAGGCTTTTGCTTCCATGGTATCCCATGATGTAACCACGGCGTATCCCGCCTTTCAGGTTCCATTGTCCATGAAGTTGCTTCCGTCTGTATAGAACTCAAGGTCTGCATTAGGGATTATAACATCCCTAAGGTCTGGCCGGCTAGCATACACACTCTCAATGGTTTTGATGCAATCATGCTGTAATCCTTCGTCCTGTTCCAGTGGCATTAGTGTAGCTGGGTTCAGTGTACTAGAGGTCTGCAACTGGATGTCTCCTTGATCCAGGAGAGCCGCCTGGTATTTAGCCATTCGTCCAGGGGAAAGCCAGGTTCCCCCTTTTGCATCCATCACTGCCAGCACTGAATGTGGGGTATACACAGTCATTGGCTGTCCTAAAGTAAGTTTCTTAGATTCCTTTACCAGCATAGCTGTAGCTGCCACTGCTCGCAGGCAGGCCGGCCATCCCAAACTAGTAGGATCCAATTGTTTGGAGAAGTAGGCCACTGCTCTTTTCCAGCTACCTAAGTACTGGGTCAGCACTCCTGACGCTACTCCTTGGCGTTCATGAACGTAAAGCTGAAATGGTTTACTCAGGTCGGGTAGGCCCAGGGCCGGTGCCGTCATGATGGCCTGTTTCATAGTGTCAAAGCTCTTTCAGCATTCTGCCGTCCATTGCAAATCTCCCTCGCTACCAGCAGCGGTCTCATAAAGAGCTTTGGCTATTAGTCCAAAATTGGGGATCCAGATCCGGCAGAACCCTGCCATCCCCAAAAAGCCTCGCAACCATCCCTTGGTTTTTGGGACTGCTATCCGGCAGATGGCCTCTTTTCTCTCAGGGCCCAACATCCTCTGGCCTTGCGAGATGTCAAATCCTAGGTACTGCACTCTCTCTTGCTCTATCTGGGCCTTTTTCCGAGACACCTGGTATCCCACTTGTCCCAGGAAGTTCCAAAAACTTACAGTCAGTAGGTGGCACTCTTCCCTTCGTTTTTGCTGCAATCCACAGATCATCCACATACTGTAACAGGGTTCCTGACATTCTTCTGTCCCACTGCTGAAGATCGGTACTTAAGGCAGTGCTGAAAATAGTGGGACTGTTCTTAAAACCCTGAGGCAAAACTGTCCAGCACAATTGGGTTTTTCTCCTAGTATTCGGGTCCTCCCATTCAAATGCAAAAATCTCTTGGCTGTCTCTTTCAAGTGGGATGCAAAAGAAGGCGTCTTTCAGGTCCAGGACGGTAAACCTCCCATAAAAACTGGACGGATCCTCCTCCAGACCCTGCCGCACTTCGTACAATTTAGACAAATTTTTCTGCTTGGGGATAGCCTCCCGAAGAGCAGCCAGCACAAACTCCCGATACAGCGCTAACTCCTGCCGGCCCCCCCGGGTGTTGGGATCCCAGTATTGATTTTCCTTAGGGCAAAGTTCATCTACATCACCGGCTGGGTGACGCTGCTGTGCTATTGTACGCGCTTTCTCTAAGACCAACCTCTTTTCTTCTGGAGTCAGAAGAGCGGCCAATAAGGCCTGAATATCTATCCAGTTTGGTTGGTGGGTGGGGAAAATGGTAGAAAGCAACTGTGCCATTGCTTCCGGATTCTGGCGGTACTGGCCCATGGACTGTTTCCAGTTTATCAAGTCTGCTGTGCTGAATGGCACATGGACAAAAACTGGTCTACCCTCAGGACCCACTGCTTGGTGCAAAGGGGCCTGAACTACTGGTTGGGCCCCTGATCATAAGCGACTCGCCACAGGGCTAAATGCCCCATCTTCTACAGTCCCTTGTACCTCCAGATTGCTACCACCCGCATCCGCCGGGGACGGCACCCCAGGGCTGTCAGGGGAGGTGGGGGACGACGGACTGGATGAGCCAGCTTGGAGTCCCTGACGAGCTGTTTCAGGTGCAGCGGATGTCCCTTGTGGTGATGCAGGGCTCACAGGATAAGATTGGGGAGCCATGGGAGCAATTAGCAACTGCACATCTTCCTCCCCCGGCTCCTCCGGACATGCCGTGGTGACCCCCTGTAAAGCCATTGCCCCGCTTCCCCTAAATATCCCACACAACTTCTGCGTAGCCCCATCCCCATACAAAGTCATATACGCCTCTACATAAAGCATCTCATCCCGCTTCCCTTGGCGCCTACAAAACAACTGCAAGATTGTGTTATAATCCAAAGACCCATTCTCCGGCCAGGCTGCGCCATCCACTAGTTGGTACTGTGGCCAACATATATTGCAATACTGAATCATCTGGTTTTTCGTCATAGGGTTGCTTCCAAACTTTGGCCAATTTTTCAAAATGCATCCTAGGGGACTGCAGGGCGGAATCTTAGACTGGTTACTTCCCATTATCTAACTACCAGACGGCAACCGCTGCTCAGCCTCGGTACCAAACTGATTAAAGGGAGTTCATGGGACTACCACCCGATCTCACTCGCCTAGGGCGTCTACACGGTCGGAACTTTTAAAGCCATCTCTTTCCCAATCCTGATCAAAATATTAAAAGAAGTACTCGCCAGTCCATTGAGACCTCCCTTGCCCCGCCCGATTAAGTTGGTCCTTCAAGCGCTGCGCCGTTGTGCCCCTCCACAACTCCGTCAGGCACCCAGGAGACGGTCAGACCTCCGACGAATAAGGTCAGTGGCGCCTGGCCCTCGCGCTGTCCACAGTTGTTGCCAGAGCTGAAGACGTGGACCGGGCAAAGCAGTTAACTAGGTCCCATCTGGGTCGCCAGAAATTGTTGTCCCCAAAGGACAGTGAGTTCGTGCCCGGTGCGCTTGTGCCAATAAACACACAGGAGTGAAGGATCCAACTTAATCTTTATTTCTGCGCAGAAAGCGGTGCTTGGCAACCGTTCGCAAAGCAAGCACACCCACCCAAGTGGGCATTAGCCTTATATAGCCTCTTCTAGCCTTACACACTATGCAGTTACTATAGGTTGCCCCTTTTGGTCCGTGCGCACTTCACCCTAGCTACAGACCACTCCCTAGCCAGCTGGAACTTGTCTTCGTGACAGTGTAATTTGTTGATGTGGCACCTGTTATTCAGCAAGCTCAGCCAGTAACCCCCCTTTCCAACTCCACCAGGGACCTCGCTGATATGGCCTTTCCTTCTAGCAAGGCCAGCAATTAAGCAACTAGGCAACAAGCGATCTCCCCCAGCCTAAACAACCTACTCTATGCCCTTGGTTAGATAAAATACTTTTTCTAAACATACAAAGCTGTTCCCAAAGTATAAAAAAACATATAAAAGTTTCAAGGGTACTCATCACTTCAGCTCGGTGTTGTCCAGAGGGGGTCGCCTGCAGGGCCTCTGGGGTGGATAGGTGACGTGAAGCTGGTCTGGTCCGGATGGAAATGGCATTCCCACTGGGTCTCTTCACTGCCCCTTTTTACAGGGGCAGACCGTGTGAGACCCTAGTGACAGGAGGCATGCCCAGGCAAGGGTCAGCCCCTGATGTACTGAGCATGTGTGCTCCATGCAGGGATGTGCAGTTGTGGGTGTCTGTAATGGTGGGGTACAATGATAGAGTTGCTGGTTCTGTAGGGTCTTTTGTTTTTCAAATGCTGGTCTTGTCTCTGTTCCTGGGTGAGGTCCGTGATTCCTGGGTGAATCAATGCGAGGTGATGGCCTAGTTGTTACAAGCCATTCAGTAGAGGCCTGCTACCATTGTATTTCAATCATTCTCAATCATTCTCATTCATCAGGGAACCAATTTACATGGGAGGGGTACAATGAATCAGCATGGGATGCCCAGGTAGAGGACAGAAGATGGAGGCTTGACATATAAAATGGAAACTTGACATGACTTTGGTTCACTTAAAAACACAGGCCTAAACCATACAATATCCATTTGAAACAATAAAAATCAATATGAAAATGACAATAATACAATATACAACAGTAAAAATTAATACACACCTAATAATTATACAATATAAAACAGTGGATATCCAAAACCAAAAACTTGCTAGCAAAATAAAAATGTTCAAAGCTTACCCTAAGTTTGAGCTCACTTATACTTGTCTATAGGGAATAGAGAGGGAGAAAAAAGTCAGAAATGGTTGGGGAAGGGGAGGGAATGCATTTTAAAATAAAATAAAAAAGAAGAAAAACTGGGGGGGTTGCTACAGTAGGACTCTCATGCATCCAGTGTCTTTTGTCTCTGCTTAGGTATTCCAGTCTCCCACCTTGTACAGGTTCTGCTTTATAATGTAAATGCAGTTCTCTGCTTTCTTTGGTCACACTAGCCTAAACTGTCTGTGACCCTCTCCTGTTCCCTTAGCTCCATCTCCAGCACACACATGATGATTGCCAGGTCTTTGCCAACACCTCCTCCCTCTCAGTCTGGTCCTGCAGGATTTGACCCTGTGCTCACAAGTGGCAGAGAACCAGTTCCCCAGCCTCTTCCCCTCCCCCATGGCCTAGGGGAGCTGAGGAGAATTATACCTCTTCTTCTCTCTCCTTAACAACTGCTTGCCTGCCTCCATCTCTGCCAGAGGTGGGAGGGGATGAAGTCTGCTGGTAGTCCCTCTCAGGCTGTTTTTCCCTTGCTCCCACCCCCTTCTACTCCAGCATGTAGCAGGGAGTAGCCTGACAGGGGCTGCCCCTTCTCCAGCAGACCTAGCTACTGTCCCCAGCCAGGTTTCCCACCCCCATCCCCTTGTCAGCCAGCCCTCACTGCTCTGGCTAGAGAGCAGAGGAGCAGGGCCAACCCTGCTCTGCTCCAGCAGACAGCACAGCCCAGCCCAGGGCTGCAGAGCATTCTGGGATGCTGGGGGACTGTGATTTAACTTGAACCAGGGAGGGGTCTGGGTCAGAAGTTTCATAAACCTTTTTGACCTAAATCAGTTGAGTCTGATGCTACATTCAACCAGGTTTATATGCACTGAGCTTACGTTTTGTTACAGACTTAAACCAGTTTCTGATCACGTAAACTGGTTTGTCTAACTTATGTCCCTAGCTAATGAGAACAATGCGAATCCTGTCTCTTCTGCAACTTGATTGCAATATAAGTGGATGTGACAAACAAATGGTGGGTAAGAAATATTTATAAGATACTAAAGTGAGTTAGCCAGTCATGCAACAAGTCTGACTCAGCTGGGACTAAAGCAGAGGCCTTCAACACCCAGTTGAGTATTGTAGCCTAGAAACTGCATACTCCCCCAAAATTTAAAATTGATATTGACTTGTTGGAGATGGTAGCAATATTTGATCTCCTAGGTTATCACTTCTTGAGGTTCAGGAAATGGATAACAACATAATGGCTAATGTTTACCTGTTGTTCTTAAACTGTCATTAGTGTTCATAACCTTTTAAACTCTCTCTTGAAAAAGATAGCAGCTCATTCTCAGAAGCAGCTAGGAACTTAGGGCATTTATACACATGCATTTTTGAGCTGTGATGCGCTAGAGATCCAGCACATTGGAGCAGACTCAATCAAGTCTGCTCCACACGTGAGCTGATGCACACGGTGGTGCATCACATGCAGTTGTATAAGCGATAAATATGCGTCAACACTGAGGATGGCGGCAGCATGCTTTTGAACTAAAATTCCTTCAATGTGTTTTAGTTCAAAAGCATGCTGCCAACATTTTCTTAGTGCTGGCACACGTTTCACTACTTTTATACAATTGTATGCAACGCAGTGCCGGGCACTTTTAAAAGTGCCTGGCACTGTGGCACAAGCATATGTACAAATGCCTATTAGTCCCTTGGCCGTGAACTTTCTCTGGTTTGCTGTGATCAAATTATGATTAAGCTATTGAATGTTTTGTTAAACTTTTCAAGATGCATTTTAAACTGAAAGAAAAAGAAGGAAGGCTGTATGTTTCACATTTTAAAGAGATTCTTGGATGTTGTGGATGAGCAAGGAATGCTTAGTTACCTCAAAAATGGACTGTTTTTAATATATCAAGATATCTGCTCATTTAAGCACATGACAAATATTTGAACAGGTATATTCAAAAGCAATAAATTCTTAGCAGTAGAAGTTGGACTTTCCAATTAGAGCTTTGCACTTTGAGCACGTTACTGCTGGGACACCAATCTGCTAGTTGGAGCAAAAAGAAATTTGTTGCAGGCAGGATTAGAGGCCAAAGAAAAAGCTTGGGAATTTCCAGAAGCAGTCTTGGTTTATTGATCAGGTAAATAAACTCTGAAAGCGTATTGCTCTTGAATTAAGAGCAAAATAAATAAGTGGGGATCAGAGCTAGAACATCAGTAACATAATGATGGAATGACAAGCAGGATGTGAGGCAAAGGGTGGGGGCACCAGCAATTTGCTTCAGAGTGCCTCGCCCTCCTGTTCCCCTCTTCATACATCCCCTCTATGCTGTTTCCTTTTTCACCCTTCATTTGTAGTTTTTTGAAGAAAATGCTACCAGGCATGCTAATCCTGACTATTTTAGGAATGGATTGATTTGCCACACTCATTTTTATTTGGATTTTTAAGCAACATCTCTGGAATTAACAGGTAAGATATAAATTTAGACACTGCCTGTCTGCTCCTAACACCATTTTTTCATGTTTAGCAGTTTTCTTACTGTTTTGTTGTTGTTAATATTCAACATTTTTCTTCACTCTTTACACTTTTTTTGTAGAGTATGAGGATGGTGATCTGTCATCTTGGATAAACAGAGAGAGATTTCAAGGGTATCTTAATGTAGATGGATTTACTCTATATGAACTTGGAGATACAGGTAAGAAGCTCTCATCTTTGAACTATTTACAATATTTAGTTGAATTCTAACATTAGCCACAATTTAAATCTGCTAAAAAGACATTTAAATCTCCAAAATAATTTCTGAGTTTAGGCTTCTTACTGTCTTCTGCCTTTTTGTTGAAAAACTTGTGTGGGTCTCAATACTCTTATTGTAAAACTACGTACCTTTTTTACTTCTGAAATAAATTTTGGGTCTGGTGCTCCTTATCTTAAGCAAACTTCCCACATTTGGGACTGAAATTGATAGAAATGGATGGGAAGATCAGTATTTACTTCAGTAGGCTTTGGATGAAGCCTCTACTAATAGCTCCAGCAGACAGTGTCCCTTACATTGATCTGCTCTGGAAAGTGAGCAGCTTCTCTGGATTGGAGATTACTGTTACAATTTATTCCTTGAGTTTTGTGAAAATGTATGTTTTTATGACAGGATTTAGCGAGCCTTGATCTGAGTTTTTGATGGATGCAAATATTGTTATCAAATTTTTGAGAGGCATGAGATTTACTGGATATACACGTGACGCTTTCAAATCGGAATGGATAGGGATTAGCATGTCAAAAAAAATTGGCAAGCAAAGTTTGTTGCAGAGATTTAATCTTTTCTGTATCTGAGTGATACAAATGTAAGTTTATGAGGTGGAATGTGTTTTGTTTGGATCTAAAGGGGTAGATTTGCAAGAGCAAGTAGTGTGTGGATGCCCAATGTAAGAAGCCTGGAAGAGATTTCTTTTCCCCGCCACTCTCTCTCCCCCAAGAAGCTTTCTTGATGATTCTCTCCCCTACCTCCCTGTAAAGAAAACTTCAGTATTTTTGCATTTTATACACTCAGTCAATATTGACCTGAAAAGGTAGGCCTCTTTATACACTACAACAAAGACCTATTGCGCCTTTATAAACATTTAAAAAATTTTGTTCTCATGATTTCTAAATTTGTGGAGTTGCGGTTCCTATATGTAAAAGTTCTGAGATAGCTATAGGAAAATGTCTATCATCAGTATAAGCAGTCTTTTTATTATAGCAGTGTTTATTTTCTTAATTTTGTGGACTTGAAACAAAATATTGTAATTTACCAATACATTTAAAAACCCATACCAGAAGTTGTTTCCAGTGCCTTTACTCATTCAGTATATGGCCTTTTAAAGAGATTTGTTTCTCTGGAAACATTGAAAGCAGTTGAGAGAAGTGTGAATGTCTTAATCCATCTTTATTACATAACACTTTAGAGCCTTGACAGAACTAAAACAAATGCCTCTGAGGTGGAAGTATTGAAGGGAATTGGGACAAAGCCTCTCTCATTTTAGTTCTTCATCCACCTACATAGAAAATTGTCTCTAAGTGCATGTTGGAGGCATGGCAGAGTTGTACTTTCTACTTCCTGCCCCTTGTATTCCTGCAATATTTGCTGAAAATACTGACCTCATCAGCCTTTGGTATCTTATGATTCCTCCCAGCCTGCTGAGTTGCAACCACATTTGGTGGGGAAGTAGAGCCACAGGTTCAGGAAGGTGTAAAGCAGCACATCTTGACATCAGTTGGCCAAGCTTCCCAGTTACAGTGTGGGGAAAAATTCTACCTTTCCTAACAAAGGGAAGAACAAATCAGCAAGCGACTTGGGGGACTTCCTGTAGTTTACCTAGCACAGTGGGTAATATAAACCATCCCAAGGTGCCACAAATCTGCTACGAGCTAAAAGCCAAGACCATTATGTTCCAATATTTGGTCTCAGTTATATTCTACATGATTGTTCAATAAATCTGTGCACAGGGTTATTTGAAAATGAAGCTCTTCTGACAATGGACTGCGAACTAAGAAGCTATTTTTTCTGACCTGGTGGCACAGCCAAGAATTCAAATAAAATTCTTACATTTCTTCATGTAAGTTTTAAAGATAATACTCTCAAGTTTTAATTAAACAAATCAAACCAAAACAGTGGTAAATAAATTCCGACAATCATTTGAATGATTAAAATAGATGGTAAATTGTGATACCATGTCTACTAACTTTTTGTGGTGGTATGAGGAGAGAGAGTCTGGAAGAAATTTAAACCATTATTTCCCTACTTTTTCACATAGCCACACTAATTTATTCCCTATTTTAATATGTTGTCAATAGATTAAAAGAAAAAATGTCCCTTCTATCAGCATAGTTTCTTTCGGAAATCTTGAACATTTTTTTTTCTTGGTGCCCCCAAATTAGGCCTTGTTATCAAGGGGGGAAAAAAACCAGCTCTGTGATCTAAGAGTTAAAAGATGTGCCGCAAAACACAGTAATGTTTGATCTTCTCTTGCCCTACAAAATGATATGATGAATGTAAATATTATTCCTTGTTTTAGGAAAACTTGTGGCTATTGCAGTTATTGACGATAAAAACTCCTCAGTTGAACATACAAGGTACGGTATTACCGAGAGTCATTGTGTGCTTGGGAGAGGGGGAGAAACTGTGCACTTAGCATAAAATATAAAGCTGGATTTAATTCTACACTTTTTTATTGGAAGGAACATTTATATTCTTATTGAAGCTTTTTTAACTGTTCAGAAAAAAAGTGAGAGGTTAATGAAAAACCAGTGATCTGTGAGTATTTTTCTTAGATTGTTAAATTAAGACGTCCTTATCCTTCTGACTTTATTCAGTGAGCGGTCCTCTATCCCTTACATTACTCATTGCATAGACTTTAATGGAAAGTGCTATAAAAGACTAAACTAGAATAAAAAGAAGAGGGGTTGGGGAGTAAAGGATAATAGTATATTGCTGCAGAAATGTTATGTAAAATACTTCCAACTGCATTATGAATGTTTTTTTTCACTTTGTTTGCTGGTAATCTTGGGCTATGTTTGTTTGTTTTGTTTGTTTTTAGTTATGATTCCAGTTATAGAAGTATGTACACAGGCAGTTTAAAAGGGTTAATTTATATACCTGGTGTATGGACAGATATAACAATTTTAATTTTTCTAAGGACGTTTCAAATTGATTGAGAACTAGTTCACAGTTATCCCTGGTCAGAGGTGTCTGTCTGTGTCTATCACATGCTGACTTCAAACTTTTTGCAGCCCATTTCTAGCTAGGTAAGAATTTTGTAACTATAATTGAGGGCACAAAGTCCTGTGTGCAGTCCTGACATTTTTTTTTAAATAGGTGAATAAATAAAATTATTACTGCTTTATTTATTAATTTGCAGTATCATGTGTTGGGACTTCTTCTTGGCTTACCATGTACTTACTAGTTATTGGAGAATTAGAAATAGTTTGCAAGGTTTGATGTTAGGGGTTGCCTCAACAGTGTTCAGTTTGTGATGAAAGTGCATGTTTCTGTAGTGACAAGGGGAAGTTCACTGTTTTGCTGCTGACTAGATAGCATTTGCTATTTATACAACAGGCCAAATGTTGTTTGAACTTTGGAAATCCAGAGTTGACTGCCAGTGGTTGTTTTTTGTGGGCTCTTTTTTAAATATTATTTTGTTTTCCTTAACAGGCTAAAGTCCATTATTCAAGAAGTTGCTAAAGAATATAGAGACCATTTTCATAGGTGGGTATATGTGAAATTATGCAGAGCTTTAATTCTTTTCCCTGCGTGTCCTTAACTCTTAATGCTGGATTTCTCAATCCATCAAGAGTACTGACCTAAATTTGACTTATTACAAAAGTAAAAGTAAACATGTATTTATGGGAATAGTGATTGAGCATATATAATTCATTTGTTGGTATATTTCAAGAGGTTAATTGAGAAATCTTAATCTTAAAGTGTCTGGGAGATCAAGATCATTTTAGCTTTAGATTGTAATAAAACTTTCAGTATTTCATGACTCCCTTGGCTTGCTTTTTGTCACCACCTGGTTGGGAAATGTTAAGTTAATGGGTGGTTAACCACTCTGTCCTTATCTCAAGAGTTCAAATTATACAACATTAAAAATTATTGCAACTGATAATGATTATGACCATTTAACATAATGAATCCTTGCCAAAATTGGGTGACATCCTGTTGTCAATAAGCTGAAATTGTTATTAATTGCTGCTACTGTTACTACTTCCCTGAAGTTTCGTATCCAGAACTGCTACATGCTACCAACTGGTCAGCTTTACCCTAGTATGCAAAATGTACATATTCACTTGCATTTAGTTTCCCCTGCCCTTCTATTGGTAAACTATAAATATTTTAAGCCAGGTTAATAATGTAAAAAAGTACATCAGACAAAAAAAGGCCCAAAAGGTAAATGCTCTATTTTGTAAATTTGTAATTTAACTTCTCTTTGAGTAAACTATGCTATTATACAGATGTGAAGGCTGCTGCCTTTGCAGTTTTCTCACTAGTAACTTTTTTAGCCCAATTCTTTTTCATACATTTTCATAAAGAGATGTTACCAAGTAAGCATTCGAAGAAAGTGGAAAAAAAAATGTAATGATTACCTGCATGATCTCAGTTTGGAAGGGAAGGGCAACCCGTACTGATAACATCATACTTTTTTGCGGTTTAAGTCAATCCTGGTTGGATAGCAAGGGTTGTAACCTGCTACTGAACAGTGATGGTCTTGTTGGAAGGGTAGTTTAGAATAGATACAATCTCAGGACATCAACAAAAGTTCACTTTGAACAGTTTCACAGGGGTAGGGAGAGCTGTTGCTCCAGACCAACAAAGCAGCTGCTACATTGCAATGTTTAAGGGTGGAAACACGTCGCCTTTTCCTTGCCTTTTATGCTGCCATAAAAAAATGTTATGGTGGCACAAAGGCAAAGCCAGTAAATGTCTGTCAAATGCCCAAAATCTTGTGGCGGGAACAAAGTTAGTAATGGATTGTGCCATTTTATTCTGGCAGATGTCTGTTTTCTTGGAACAGATTCTCTGGGCAGGTGCTCCAGAGGGTTGAGGGGCCCAGCCCTATCTACCCAGGACAGAATTGAGCCCCCTCAAGCTCCTGGAGAGCCTTTCTGGCTTTCATCACTTAGAGATGTGCTCCAGAAAATTTCAGGGCTCTTCTGAATAAGTGGGGAAAGCTGCAGTTTTCTTACTTCTGGAAACACCCCTGGGATCTCCCCGACGCATCTCTTTTAACCTGGGAAACCCCAGGGTTCTTTGCTTGTGGCCACGTCCCCAGAAGGCACAGGGCAGTACAGAAACCAGAGAATTGCTAGCACCCTATGCTTCCATTCTGGGACCTGCGCGGGGTCCTGCAACAACCCATGTGTCACCCAGAGGCATGGATCAGCATGGTCCCAGGTGTGGGAGCTTGGGTCCTGTGACAACCTGTGCTTCACCTGAAAAAATGGATCAGATCAGTCCTGTGCTCTGCACTGGCGCCCACACTGACCCAGGACTCCCAACACAGAGGCCCGGGTGCTGGGGATCAGCTTCTGCACTGGCCCAAACCTCCATGCTGGGATCTATGCTGACTCATGCTTCAAAGGAAGGGACATGTCAAGGAGGCATGGGGCAGAGAGAGAGACAGGAGTCCCCTAGCAATGTCTGTTTGGGACAAGGGTCAACATGTTTCACCCAGTAAACAGATGCGTTGTGGCAAGATGCATCCCATCATAGCGGATCCACTTAGGTAAGAAACAGAAGATGCCATGACTAAGTGTCACAAGCCTGTACCTTTATAAGAGTAGCAAAACTCTACATTCAGGGTTAAAGTTGTTGGGGCAAATGAATTCAATTGTATAACAGCTTTAGCTTTCAAGTTTGGAATGTACTGAATTCATTTAGCCCAGAATGTATTGAATTTAGTTAACTTCGTAGAAAAGACTGGAAACTAAAGCGATCAAGAACTGAGGTGGTTCAGAATGCCATAACTTTTGTAATATTTATTCTAGAAACATTGTAGGAACAACACTGGCCCACACTGTTTAACATCTTCATCAGCAACTTGGACCAAGGGGTGGAAAGCACGCTGTCCAAGTTTGCTGATGACACTAAGATGTGGGGCGAGGTGGACACATTTAAAGGGAGAGAGAGGCTGCAACTAGATTTAGACAGACTACAAAAGTGGGCAGATGAGAATAGGATGGGATTCAACATAGATAAATGCAGGGTGCTGCACCTTGGGAGAAGGAATCCACAGGAAACATACAGGCTGGGGAGTTCCCTTCTTGAAAGCACAGAAGCAGAAAGGGATCTTGGAGTCATTATTGACTCCAAGATGAACGTGAGCCCTCAGTGCCAGACCACAGCCAGCAAGGCCAGCCATACCTTGTCATGCATCCAAAGATGCATCTCAAGCCAATCCAGAGAGGTGATACTACCCCTCTATGCGACTTTGGTCAGGCCGCAGTTGGAGTACTGCATCCAGTACTGGGCGCCGCACTTCAAAAGGGATGTGGCCAGCCTGGAGAGGGTTCAGAGGAGGGCCACCCGCTTGGTGAGAGGGCAGCAGGACAAGCCCTACGAGGAGAGACTGATAGACCTTAACCTGTTCAGCCTCAGCAAGAGGAGGCTGAGGGGGGTCCTGGTGGCTGCCTACAAACTCATGAGGGGAGATCAACAGCAAATAGGTAGAGCCCTTTTCTCCCCAGCACCACCTGGGGTGATGAGGAACAATGGTAATAAGCTGATGGAGAATAGGTTTAAGTTAGAGATCAGAAGGCAATATTTTACAGTTAGGGTGGCCAAAATCTGGAACTAACTTCCCAGGGAAGTGGTCCTCGCCCCTACCTTGGGCAAATTCAAGAGGAGGTTGGACGATCACCTGCCTGGGGTCTTGTGAAGCCAACATTCATTCCTGCCTGTGGCAGGGGGTCAGGCTAGATGATCTGTTCAGGTCCCTCCTGACCCTAGCTACTATGAAACACTGTTTTAGAATAATGCAACCTACAATCCTCAGTTTTCGTTTAGTATGCATTGTTGACTTGTTTTCCTGTATGTTTAATAGGGACTTCCAATTTGGCCATATGGATGGAAATGACTACATAAATAGTTTACTAATGGAGTAAGTAAATTCTTTTTTAAATGTTCTCCTTTGTCTTAGCTTGTCGCTAATTATGCTTCTGGTTTGAAAATAATGGCTCATCTGCTCTGCTTAAAAATTGACATTTCCCTCCTCTCCACCATCCCCTCACCAGCTTCTGACTCTGAATGTGGACTCCTCTTCTGTGGTAGCATAAAAGTGATTTTTGTAGCTGCCATGGTCCAGAAATTATGCAAGAGGCAAGGATTTCTTAGGGAGATGTCTTCCATTAGACTAACTATATAGCTGGGATAAAGTTCCCAAATGCAAGTGATTTCAGACTAAAAACAGGCATCTTAATTCATATTTAAAGATTAGGATTTAGGGTTTCTGTCTCGGCTTCTACTAGTTACTTCCACAAAAATTTTTAATAACTCCAATAATAAGTCATTCCTAATCACGAACCTCACTTTCACAGTTAAGGTTCAGAGTGAATAGCCCTGAAAAAGGTACCAATATTACGGTTAATACTTAGGCCAGTCTCTGCACACATTTTTCCATAACAAAATGTGTCTCTACTTTGGTACTTAAAACATGTTCTATGTTTTATGCATGTTTTGCTTAATTTTTAGTAGCATCTGCTTTCCACCAGATGGCAGCAGCTGAAAGCCAAAAAGTGAATAGAATAAAAGTAGACTGTAGTGAAAGGCAGTGTAGTGTTTCTCAACCCTTTTAAGCACAAGGCCCTCCCCCATAACTGTTTCTGAATTTTGTGGCACCCCAGTTGGAAAAAAAATGCAAATTTATTATAGTGTGTTTAAAACAAAGCTGAATATGATTGGAGACACTTTTCTTTAAGTAAAAACACACTGGAGAAACATGCATAAAAAAACATAGCATAATTAATGAGACACTTTAGCCTGGCAAGGTCCCAGTTGAGAATTCCTAGGGAAGCATCCAAGAGGCCCAGTGGTCTGTGGCTCACCTGATGCAACCCACATGGCGTGCAGCCTTTGCTGTTGTGGCTCCCCGGGGCTTAGAAGTTGGACAGCCCTGATCTAAGTAGTTAAATGCTGCTTCTGCTCACTGAGCCAATTAAATCTTATGGGTAGACCTATGGCTATGGGTCATTAATGCATTGAGCTTCTGTTATAATTATGCTCAGCATAGCAAAATATTTGAAGTGATACAAGTACCAAGGGTAAAAGGTCATGTTGAACACAGCATTTTGAAAGCTCTAGTCATTATTTAACTGACTAATTCTAGGATGTTACGATGAGAAGTTGTGGAGAATAGAATGATCTTCACTGACTTCATCAAAATCTTGATGCTAAGAAGTAAACTAATTAAAGACAACGAAACATTTTTTACAGATACCATATTTTCCCCTTAACTGATTACCTTAACTGATAACATATTTCAATAATAGAAAATATACATTTCATTTTCCATGTTTTTACTGTGTTCTTTAGTAGAATCCTCTTCTAATACTGTTCATCCTGCTATGCCATAGAAAATCTTGCAACTTGTATGGTTTCTTTAGATTTCTAATCTGTTTGACTTCAATTTTCAGTGAATTGACAATCCCTACTGTTGTTGTATTGAACACTTCCAACCAACAGTATTTTCTGCCAGACAGACCTATTGAGAGCATTGAAGACATGGTCCAGTTCATTAATGATATCTTGGATGGTACAGCAGAAGTAAGTTTTCAGCATGAATTGGAAATATTGTTTTACAGCTGTTTGTGTTCCTGAACTGCCACTGAGCATGGTTGGACTGACATCTAATGTCAAAGAAATAAATGCAGTTTAGTGATTATAACATGAATAGCGTGTAGCAATTTCTGGTCAGCCTGTTTTGAACCTAACCAGCATTTTTTTGTTGAATATGTTGTATGAATATATGTATGAATATGTTGAATATGTTGCTCCAACCAGTTATGTATCCACCTTAGAGGGTTTTTTTTCTAGTCTGTATTTCCATATCTTGTTAATGAGAATGTTGAGAGTGTCAAAAGCCCTGCTGCATCATCTTTCCAGGTATTCAGGACAGGCTGACTGATCTGTAGTTCAGATCCTCCTCCTTACCTTTTTTAAAGATGGGTACTTTGCACTTTTTCAGTCATCTGAGGCCTTGCCATACCTCCACTACTTCTCAAAGTTGTCAGTACAGATATATTCTCTCTCCCCTTCTCTGTACTTCTCTTCTGGGAACTTGGATGGTAGACATAATTTAGAAAGAGTTGAGGGATCAGAAATTCTTATAACCTTGCTTTGAAATTTTCAGTTCTTAAAGTCAGCCTGTCCCTGTTGTTATCCCATATGAATGTGGGTTTGAATTATACATGGCAGAGGGCAGTTGACACGGATAAATTAAAGCAAAATAATATTATGAGAGAAGGATGAATGCCTCGTGAGCTCTTTCAGAAAATGCTTGAAACATCTTTTTGGTAGAAATTTCAAAATAATAGGTATCATCAGGGAAATAAATATTCAACTCTGAAGTTTTTCTCTTTGCATAGAAAGCAAGTTATAACCTTTCTGGAGATTTAAGGTGTTATGAACTAGAGAGAAGAATGAAAGATAAAGTGAACTTATATAACTGAACAGCATTGACTGTTTTAATACCTTTTTTCTACTTAAAATTTCAGGTACAAGGTGGTGATGGGATTCTGCAGCGAATCAAGAGAATAATATATGATGCCAAATCTACTGTAGTAGTAAGTAAAACAGTGTGTATAATTGTAGTATAAAGTAAGTACCTTTGTCTGCCAAGTGTAAACCATTATGGTCCTTTTCAAGACAATCAGACACTTTTCACTTAGTATATATGTAACTTCATAATATTTCTGGCTTGTTGGATCCATTTAGAGATACCTTCAGACAACAGAACCTTGTAAATTGCTTTGAAAAGTATTTTTTTTTCATCACTCCTGTTCTGTTGAATATTTTAGTGTCGAACATTTTTTTTTTCTTTCTCCCCATCAATGAAAATGATGTCAAGTTAATGGAGGTTATACAGAATTCAGAAAACTTTGTTTGATTCTTCTAGAGTTTACTGGAATTACTGCGCCGGCCTACATTGAAAAATGATACTGTTTAATTGTTTTAGGAAGGATATAATTGGAGGAGAATTATATACATGGTAAAGATTAAAACAGCATTTTTGTTACAAATCAGAATTTTCCTTGGAAGAGGCTTTTGTAAGTTCATTTCACCACTTGTGACTTCTTGAACAAGAAACTTACACTTAAGTTTTATGGAAATTTTATTTATTGTCTGATATTCTTCAAAAATAATTTATCCTTTATTTAACTGTAAAGTCTAGAATAATACGAATGCATTTTTGTCTTCTTAATGAAGCAGTTTTACCTCAAGATTCAAGATACTTGTCCATTTAAAACAAAATTTGCCTAATGATTCTAACTTTTTTTCTTTTCATGAGAAAGGAGCAAGTCTCCTTGGGTTTTTAAATGAATCGTAAGTGAAATTTGAGAAGTGCTATAAATTATCTTGCATTTTACAGAATTGCTATTGACTTCAAATTATGTACCAACAGTCTGTATTCAAGAGTTCACCACTTCTGGGCTGCTTTCTCTTTGGTTTGCCACTGGGTGTCATCAGCATCATGTGTTATGGAATCTGTACAGCGGACACAGATGGAGGGACAGAGGAGACTGTGGCAACTAAAAAAGAAACTGGAGACAGGGAACTCACAGATGAAGGCAGTGAGGAAGAGCAAGAGGAGGAAAACAAAGATACATCTGCAGAACTTTCAGATGGAGAGCAGAAACAGAAAAATGTTTTGGATAAGAAAAAAGACTAATGTTCCTAGTTTAAAGAATTCTGTAGAATTTCCAAATAGAGACTTATTTATTGAAATTAGTCATTTGATGATGATTGTCACAGAAGAGGACTTTTGTCTGTATTATGCTAGATTTGACTTGCATGTATTCAAATCTTACCCATTGTGGGCAAGGCAGAGGGCAGGATTGAAATCTCTCTTCATCTTTTTACATCTTACCTAAAAGCAGTTAAAATGGAGAAATGTACATGTACTCTATCTCTCTCTCTTTTTCTCTGAAGGTTAATATTCTAACCTATTTGTTTACAGACAGCAATCAGGTAAAAAAAATGTTCTTATCTTCCGGTCCTTGCACACATCATGAACTATTAATGAAGTGGCCAACATGAAGCAGGCTTTTTTTCATATGAACCGAAGTAAAAATTCTCAGGAAAGATTATAATGAACTCTGTAATTCTTCAAGCTTTATATTTCTGCAAACTCAAGAATGGTTTGGAGCTTTCTCTAAAGGCACTTAGTGTGCAGTACCTAAACTGTTTTAAAGAAATGCATTTATTTTACTACTAATTTGTTATGAATTACAGAATTGCTTTCTATTATGTGCAATACAGTTACTGGCATTTTTCTCCAGAATTTCTATTTAATGCAGAACTTAACAGTTCTTTGTTAAATAGTAAGTCTTTAAAAAGTAAAATTTAAACAACTAAAATTTATTTGAAAGCTATATTATAAAGGGTTTTTTTCTTTTTTTAAAGTGGAAAATAGTTCTGATTTCTTTTTTAACAACTTAAACATTTACCTTTTTTAGAGCAAGTTGTTATCTAAATTTCTGATTGCAGAAGAAACTGAATGTGGCTCCTTTATGGAAGAATAAATACAAGCATCTTCAAATATCTGCCATTCTTGCACAGACCATTAATAACAGGCTTTTACCAAATACTTTGCAAAAGCATGTTTGAAGGATATAAGTCTGTCCACAATAATCTTAAGTGCATATTGCTATATTCTTAACATGAAAAACAAATTTGTTTGAATGTGGTTTTAGATCAGATGGTTGATGTTATTGGTATTTGCATTTGAGAGTTTATGACTACACATTATAGTTGAGGAGATGTTAATGGAGTACAGCTTTGTTAACATTCATAGAAAGAGGGATATTTGTCAGTGTAATACATTTTCATTAGTTATTTAATCATAAAAGTTGTTTCTCATAAAACTCCATGACAGTGTAATGGACCAAGTTCTCTCCAGAGTTGAAATCTCATGGGATAAGCCACAAAACAGACTTTGGTTGCATTGATATCATGGAGATTACCATAGCAACTAAACTTATGCTCCTCAATACTGAGGGTGCACAATATTCAGTTGTACAGTCAGCCATGAGTTCTTTCTAGTTTTGATTTTTTTTTCTTTTTAAGGATGTGTAATACAGATATTAATGTCCTCTATATAAGGCAGCTTAATCACTCTAAATATATATACATGCTGTAGCACCAAGTGAAATATTCCTGATTTATAAATATGGATAAGCTTAAGTAGAAGAGATTTTTTGTTGGAATTAACCTTCCAGTATATATGACTCAAGGTAGGTATTGCCTCTTCCCTGTTTAAAAAAAAAAAGGTGTTTTGATTCTTCGGCTTACATAGTCTAGCCGTGTTTTACAGCAGCTACAGTGCAGAGTGCAGCAAAGTAGCTGTTTGACTTCAAGGAGTTCGTAATGAAATGTTTGAATCCAAGTACATGATGAAGGTTAGAAAACTGTTTTCCGAAAGCTCAGAATCAAATCTAGACTCTAGCACTATCACTTTCATTAGGAAAGACTCTCATACTGTCTCTGCTTGCAATGGTTATCTGCCTGTAGAAAAGGGGAGTTTGAATGAATAATAGCACAAATACCTGGTATCATGGTATGACCTTTTCTTTTTTTCTTACACCCCTCTCCTCTCCACCTCAGTGTATTATCTCGTCATTTATATTTGGGGGGGGGGGGGGAAGGGGCGGTTCTTTGCTTTTTATTTTACTTTTTTTACTGTTTTAAATTGTAGAAGAATTTCCAATTCATGTAATTTTAATTGGCATGTATTTGAAGAATAAGATGCGTAGAGATTATTTTGTATTTTGTTTTGAAGTTATTTAAAACATGGCTTAGGTGCTGTTATGTTATTAGAAAATGCTCCACTTACTTCCAAGATTTTTAAACTCACAGTAGCTTTGATTTTTGGCTCAGCTTGGTGCCAGTAATCAAAATGTGAAACTCTGAGCAGTTAGGATACTTTCTGCATAATCTGTAATTCTGCCTTTTTTCTATGAGGTTTCAATTACAGATAGATTTTTTAATTTAATATATTTATCTACCTTTTTCCCTAGCTGTTCCTCAGTCTGAGAAGTTTTGTAGATCTAAAATGAAGATGGCTACTGGGGCTTCATTAGTTGCTCTGTCATTTTTTAACTATCTTACTTAAATCCAAGGTGACTTTGAATTTAAGACAACCCCCAATAATTAGATTATGTACGTGGAAAACATACATATTCTATAATTTCCATGTATAGAATCTAATTACTAGGGGTCATCTTGAAACTTGCTCCCCTGCCCCCTCCACTGCTAAAGCAGGGAAAGTGTAGTGGGGAGCAACTAATAGAGAAGACAAGCGACCAGATTTACTCCCCATCAACCCCTCCACCCCATGATACCTACATCTCTGGCCCCTGTGGCCCCAAGACACCAGAGCGGCTGCCCCCACCACTGCTGCAGCATGACTTGGCATGGGCTAGAACTACCATGTGTTCCATGCCCCAGGCTAGAACAAGGATGAAGACACAACTTAAATTAACTGGCCAGGGTGGGGAGGAGACAGAGGTGACTAATGCAGGTGGCTGCTGCAGCTCCAACTCTGGCCCCAACCCAGGTTTGGGCCTGTAATTGGAGCCACAGCAGTTGCCAAACCTAGCCCCCTCTTTCCTTCCCTTCTCTCCCCACCACCACCCCACTGCCATATACCCAAATCCAAGATGACGGGCTCTTCCTTCACCCTCCTCTCCCCCGCCATGTTGAATGGGGTGGACTTGTCTTGGATTCAGGTAAATACAGTAGTTTGTTTGTTTTTTTTAAATCCTTTTCTTCCCAGTGTATTGTTGCAAAGAATTCAGTTTTAACCACTATTGCTCAATGTGAGGTTTTATTGTTTTATTTTGTCATTATGTTTCTATAGCTACAAAGAGTAGCCAAACATCTTGTTGCGAAGTCTTCTAAAGAGAAGTGGGCCTGAAAATGTATGCTGTGGTACAGGGCTCATGAACACCTGTTGTGGAAGTACACTGGCAGATTTTTTATCATTTGACCATTGAGAACTGAGGAAGACACATCTGTCAGGGACATTGTCAAGTCAACCAAAAGCCCTCTAAGCTATGAAAATCCAAGTTTTAAGTGCATTGCTTTTCTCATCACATGTTTCTCGTATTTTTTTGTGCCCAGGATGAGAAATAGCTCAGGTAATCTTTTACCAAATATTCCCTTATAGATTGAGACGTGGGAAATTCAGACAGACTTGTGGTGTAAATCAAAGGATTTAGTTTTGATTGTGATGAATATAGAACACTGAGATGGAGATGGCTTTCTATTTTATCTTGGTTGTGCTCTCTAAAGGCTTCTGAAAGCAACCCTGCTAACTTGAATTCATGAAATAATGCAGCTTTTTTGGTGTCAAGTGTAAACCTTTGTTTTTCTACAATAAAAACATTGACCAGCCTTTGTGCTTTCATTCTTCAGTCATGCTGTATTGCATTGGTTTGACACAATATTTTGAAAGATGCAGCATTTCCTAGAACAATCCTAATTATAAACCTAAAATGTGCTTTATAATGTGTATTTAGTGTACTTGCCAAAAATGCTGGGTTCATCCAGTCTGACCCCAGCTTACCCCGTAATTTTGAAGATATTTATCATTTAACACTTTGCCTAGCTCCTTTTTCCCTTCATCAGTATGATTTGTATTTACAAATGCAGTTTCTGAAATGAGAACTGCAATCTATAAATAAGCATTTCATCAAAACTATTTTATTTTTTAATCACTAGAAACTGAAGTGATTCTTATGATCTCCTCTTGTGAAACTTCTTTTTTACTGTGAAGGAATGTAAACGTTGTATTTATTTGTATTTCTTTAATGATAATGGTTATACATACAGAATTTCTTATACTTGTTTAAGGATGTCATAATAGACATTAGCCACACAGGGATGCTTGCTCCATAAAAAATATGAAACCAATAAAAGGGCTGCTATCTATATGTGAAACACAAAATTGACCCATTTTTATACTAAGTAATGCACACAGTTCTTATCTTTTTAACATGCTGTATTCCAAAGAAAAGCTTGTTGGTTTTACCTGTGTCCTCTGAAAGACCTTTTTTCCTGATTATTTAAGTAACACCCTCGAGTCCAAAAAAAGTTTCTATTTTTCAGCTACCTGTTCTAGTGGATTTCTGGGTGAAATGTACGTAGCATTCTCCCTGTAAATTGCCCATCTTTAAATTACGCTGTTCATATGCCACTTGACAATACTGGCTTTACACACTAGTATACAAAAAGCATGATAGCTTGTCTGTATTGTTTTATGGATGAGTGAAATCCTTATTTTTTTTCAAATGATTACTGTATTAATTATTCCTTTTTTAATGTAACGTGTCCTGAATTATTTCATAAATGGGAATAACTATCAGCAGAAAGGTTTTGAAACACGCTTCCAAAGGAATTGAGTTTAGGGAAGAAATGTCCTACCTTGCATGATGTGGCTGTGTCTGATAGCAGAGGACTATCATTTGGACAGTCCTATAGGAGGTCCCTTTCCGTTTTATGACTCTTTGGGTAGTAAAGTTTTATTATGACCTGTTGCGAACAAACATTTATGTACTGTGCTCATCAACATGGTTAACATTTTAATGTATGCAATTCTGAGGGTGGCTGATATGTATTATATTTTCGGCAAAAATACTACAGTAAGTCATTAAACCAGTTATTAAGTGAATCTTTGGGGTTTTGTAATACCTACCACCTACAGTTGGAACTTTTTTGTTTTGTTGTGAAGGATGACACCAATCTGAATACTTTCCCATGAGATTTTTTGCATTTATTGTCAATAATATAATATATTGAATTATTAAATATAATTATAATAATTAGGATTGCTTTAGAGGTAGTTCAGTATTTAAAAAGAAAAAACATTTTAATTTTGATTTAATTTCAGTGCCATCAAAAGAGATGGGTATTTTGCCATTCAGGAGCAGAACTGGCTTTCAAATAAATCTTTCCATAACTTACTTCCTGAAACAAAGCTTCCCTGATGTTTGATTTGCAGAATACTATTATCACATATATACTTGTAACTCAGAATCGTATTTAGTGCATTTTACTGCCAGTGGTCAGTTCTATTCATATTCTGCCATCCTATGCTGTATTCTTTAAATGTTCCTCTTATCAGATCTTCCTGGTTCCTTTTTACCCAAATGATTAATACTCCCATCCTACAGTACTTGTAAGAAGTACTATTTTTCACCAACTTTTCATTGACTCTGAGCAGATTTGTTTTCTGTGGTCTGCAGTTCATGTCATTGTTAGTAAAATGAGATAAACACAAATGGCAAACCTAGTGGACAAATCTTTTGCAGATTCCATTCTAGATTCTCAACTAATTCCAGACTGCACAGAAGAAGTAGATGTCAATACCCTAGAACAGGACTTTTCAACCTTTTTTAAAAACTATTCTTTCTGGTGATGGTGGCTGGACAATGGGGGAGGTGGCCACTGCATGCGAGCTGCACCTGTGCAGCCAGCAGAGGGGTACCTCTGCCCTGCTCCTGGGAGGCAGTGGTGTGGTGTGGTGGGTAGTGGTGCTCTGTCTCCGCCTTTCTGCGCATACCCCCTAGGACCATTCCAAATATACGTAACCCCAGTTGACAACCCCAGCCCTAGAAGTACTCCCCACTTGACAGAATTAGCCTATTGGCTCTGTTGGAGAGTCAAAGAAAGGGCATGGCCAAGATGAGGAACAGTGAACTAAAGTTGCTCTCAGATTCTGGGAAGTCCCCTCAAGGCTTTCCCCATTACTTTCTTAATCTAAATAACCCAGCAGCTCCCCACTTAGCTCTAGAATAGGAGGAGAAATGATTTAAGCACAGAGGGAACCTGGTCTTTAATGTTTGCTCATAGACTTTACCATAATGCAAATATGATCGCATTTGTCTCTGTTTTCCTGAGCACAACTGTGTCTGTGTGATGGCTTGGAATATGCCAGCCTTCCAATAGTTAAGTGGCAACTACCTCCCTTGTTGAGTCGCTATAATCCTTGGAGGACCTCTTCATACAAATCTGTTGTTTAAGTTGAATCAAATCTCTGTTTGATAAAAACCCAAATGCCAGCATGCATAACAGGAGCCTACTTATGGGTGACACAGCAATGTTTCTCATTCTTATAGAGTATTGCTCCATAGTATCTTGTCAGGAATTTCATAGTTTAATTATGCATTGTGTAATATAAGGAAAATAGCACACTAGGAACTACAGGGAGCAAAGACAGACCACGACATTTCACTGTACAAAAAGAACAGCAAAAGATTCTGCTCTAGTCACAGCCAGGTTTGGAAGGATCAATTTATAGACTTGAGTAACACTGAAGGCTATCTTCCTTTTTGCAAAAGACTGGGTTCCACAGAGTTGGTAAATTTATCTGGAATGTGATTTGCTTTAGGAAGAGATTCTTTCACTCTCCCAGCTGACCAACTTGATAGAAAATTAGAGATTCAGGGGAAGAAGATTGAAATACTGCATTTCAGTGCATTTGAAATTAAACACCAAAACAAAATAATGTACAAATGAAAATAAAACTTTAAGTTCCAAAGGAACAAAAGAGTATTTCCTAATTTTTTTAAAGCATTTTATTCCTGACTGATTTCAAAATGAAATTTCATCAACTGTAGTGATTTAGTCAAATTTGATCATTTTGGAGGTGGAAGCACAGAAAAGCATGTGTACTTTTTTCCTTTAAAGCAGATCAATAGCTGTGCCATTTAACCACTGGAACAATTAACATATGAATGCCAAGAATTTCCTATCATCTGAAGTTGTATCAAGTTTTCACTGCCTTTCTGAGAAACTCTAGCTCAGAGGCTGTCAAAAGGTGGGCCACTGCAATAGGCCTGGCTGCCCTTGCTGCCAATTTTCTACTGCTGACATGCTTGCAACCTGCCAGTTAACGTGTCCCCCTTCCTCTGCCTTTCCCAAACATACTGCTGAATTGCCACTCATATCCCTGGCTCTGCAGGCTAGATAGCATTGCTTAGAGGACTGAACCTGGCCCATGGGCTATAGGTGCCATCCTGTGGTCTAGCTCAACTCAAAGTTACAAGCTGACTAAAAGAACCACTCAGGGTGCAGGCAGAATTGACATTTTTTTTTACCTGATCTAGCCACAGAAATCAGTTTATAGTTGTAAGTAAATACAAGTGCACAGCTGCAGACTGCTTCAAAAATGGCCAAAAGGGTGAAAGTCTGACCCATGGTTGCATGAGGCATTAAATAAAGATGCTTCCAAACATAGCATCTTCTACAAGTTGTCTGTAGAGCAACCAGCCTGTCATTGTTTCAAGAATGGCAAGAGGGGGAAGGGAGTGGAGGGAGTTCAACCTTGCCAGGGCAGGGGGTTCAGCCCCCCTGGAGGGTGGGGTCAATGTATTAGAGGGCCTCCTCACCCTGAGGTGGGGGGGGGGCTCCAATTCACCCACCCAACCCTTCAGCACCACCTGGGTAGCCCCAAGAATGAGCTCCCTCTGCTGCCTTCCCCCCACCCCCCCCAAACAGTGAGCACTGGCAGAGAGTCCTGGCTGTTATGGAAACTTGGCTGCAGGCTCCTGGCCAGCAGCTAGATTCCCCTCCCCCCGGGAAGCAACAGCGAACTTCTATTTGGTCTGAAATAAGGTAACTCGGAGCGCTTTGCAAAAATCATTCTGAGTTACAGCTGGGAACTGCACCTCTGTCTGCACTATCGTCATAGGCGACTCCATCCTGAGAGGTACGGAAGGACTCATTTGTTGCCAGGACCCCTCAACATGAGAGGTCTACTGCCTGCCCGGAGCAAAGATTCGGGATGTGACGGGAATGATCCAGGCCATGATTCAGTCCACCGATTATTACCCCATGGTCCTAGTCCATGTGGGTACTAATGATGCGGCCAGGAGAAGCCCCGATCACCTGATGACGGACTACCGTGCTCTGGGCGGCGTGCTAAGGGACAAAGGTGCACAGGTGGTATTCTCTTCTGTCCTACCAGTGAGTGGACGTGGAAGATGACACGAGAAGTGAATTAGAGAGACCAACTAGCGGCTTCGGCAGTAGTGTCTCGAGGCAGGCTTCGGCTTCCTTGACAATGACCCGCGCATCACGATGAGAGACGTGCTCAGTTGGGAGGGGCTTCACCTGTCCCCCAAAGGTAAGCGTGTGTTCTAGGTTGGCGGATCTCCTCCGGCAGGCTTTAAACTAGGCTCGTTGGGGGGGAGGGGGTGATGAGGGTGGGGGAAGCTGTGGACCACCAAACCATGTGGCACCCACAAGGACAGCCCAGCCTGAAGAAGGAGAACATCGGGAACCTGCAATCCATGGGGCGGCCAGCAGTACACCACATGTAAGCAATAAGCAGGTAAGCAATAAGGGGCCTTTTGGGCATCAGAACCAGGGGCAACAAAGGCACCAGTCACAGGGCTCAAGTGTCTATACACTAATGCTAGGAACATAGGAAGCAAGCAGGATGAACTAACATTCCTGCTTGCAGAAAACACATATGACTTAGTAGGGCTAACAGAAACCTGGTGGAATTCTTTCCACGACTGGGCGGTACACATTGAGGATTATAAGCTGTACAGAAAGGATAGAGAGGGGGAGGGGTTGCGCTCTATGTCAATGAGCGATATACATCGACCCTTATCAAAACAATTGGAGGAGGAGAAAGTAGAAGGATTGTGGGTTAGGTTACATGGAGGTCAAGGAGAAGGGGATTTGGTGGCAGGGGTCTGCTACAGACCCCCACACCAAGGGGAAGAACTAGATTTGGGGCTCCTGAGGCAGCTCTCGGAGACCATAAAAACTAGGGAGGCGGTAGTCATGGGGGACCTAAACTACCCAGACATCTGCTGGGAGACGCAGATAGCAAAGTCCCACCGTTCACGCAGGTTCCTATCCTGTGTACAGGACCTCCATCTGATGCAGGAGGTACGTGGTCCCACAAGGGGGAATGCCTTACTGGATCTGGTATTGGCAACGGGGGATGACATGGTAGGGGACCTACAGATCAGTGGTCACCTGGAGGACAGTGATCACCAAATAATAGAATTCATCATAAGACGTCGAGTGGGTAAGGTAACTAGTAGGGTGAAAGTGCTAGACTTTAGGAAAGCTGATTTCAAAGAACTCAGGCATTTAGTCAAGGACGCACTGTAGAGTAAGAGTTTTGAAGAGATGGGAGCCCAGGAAGGGTGGCTGTGCATTAAGGAAATGATCCTTCGGGCACAGAGAGAGATGAGCCCGGTGCGGGGAAAAAGGGGGAAAGGGGCCAAGAGGCTTCCTTGGCTGACCAGAGAAATCCACAGCAGCCTAAGGGCAAAAAGGGGGGCATATAAAAAGTGAAAACGGGAAGAGATTACCAAAGAGGAGTATACCTCCTCTGCTCGCGCTTGTAGGGAGGCAGTTAGACAGGCCAAAGCTACCATGGAACTGAGGATGGCATCCCAAGTAAAGGACAACAAGAAATTGTTTTTTAGATATATAGGGAGTAAAAGGAAGGCCCAGGGAGGAATAGGACCACTGCTAAATGGGCAGAAACAATTGGTGATGGACAGGGGGGACAAGGCTAAACTCCTCAACGAGTTCTTTGCCTCAGTGTCCCTAAGCGAGGGGCACGACAAATCTCACACTGGGGTTGTAGAGAGGCAGCAGCAAGGCGCCAGACTACCATGCGTAGACCCTGAGATGGTGCAGAGTCACTTGGAAGAGCTGGATGCCTTTAAGTTGGCAGGCCCGGATGAGCTCCATCTGAGGGTGCTGAAGGCACTGGCCGACATCATCGCAGAGCCACTGGCGGGAATATTTGAACGCTCGTGGCGCACGGGCTAAGTCCCGGAGGACTGGAAAAGGGCCAATGTGGTCCCCATTTTCAAGAAGGGGAGGAAGGAGGACCCGGGCAACTATAGGCCAGTCAGTCTCACCTCCATCTTCGGCAAAATCTTTGAAAAAATTATCAAGGCTCACATTTGCGAGAGCCCGGTAGGTCAAATTATGCTGAGGGGAAACCAGCACGGGTTCGTAGCAGGCAGATCGTGCCTGACTAATCTGGTCTCTTTTTATGACCAGGTTACGAAACACCTGGACACAGGAGGAGGGGTGGATGTCGTGTACTTAGACTTCAGGAAGGCCTTCGATACGGTATCCCACACCATACTGGTGAACAAGTTAAGAAGCTGTGACTTGGATGACTACGCAGTCCGGTGGGTGGCGAATTGGCTAGAGGGTCACACCCAGAGAGTCGTGGTGGATGGGGCGGTTTCGACCTGGAAGGGTGTGGGCAGTGGGGTCCCGCAGGGCTCGGTCCTCGGTCCAGTACTCTTTAATGTCTTCATCGGCGACTTGGTCGAGGGAGTGAAATGTACTCTGTCCAAGTTTGCAGATGACACAAAGCTATGGGGAGTGGTGGACACGCCAGAGGGCAGGGAACAGCTGCAAGCAGACCTGGACAGGTTGGACAAGTGGGCAGAAAACAACAGAATGCAGTTCAACAAGGAGAAATGCAAAGTGCTGCACCTAGGGAGGAAAAATGTCCGGCACACCTACAGCCTAGGGAATGACCTGCTGGGTGGCACGGAAGTGGAAAGGGACCTTGGAGTCCTAGTGGACTCCAAGATGAACATGAGTCGGCAGTGTGACGAAGCCATCAGAAAAGCCAATGGCACTTTATCGTGCATCAGAAGATGCATGACGAATAGATCCAAGGAGGTGATACTTCCCCTCTTATCGGGCGCTGGTCAGACTGCATTTGGAGTACTACATGCAATTCTGGGCGTCGCAATTCAAGAGGGATGCGGATAACCTGGAGAGGGTCCAGAAAAGGGCCACTCGTATGGTTAAGGGCCTGCAGACCAAGCCCTACGAGGAGAGACTAGAGAAACTGGACCTTTTCAGCCTCCGCAAGAGAAGGTTGAGAGGCGGCCTTGTGGCTGCCTATAAGTTCATCACGGGGGCACAGAAGGGAATTGGTGAGGATTTATTCACCAAGGCGCCCCCGGGGGTTACAAGAAACAATGGCCACAAGCTAGCAGAGAGCAGATTTAGACAAGACATTAGGAAGGACTTCTTCACAGTTCGAGTGGCCAAGGTCTGGAACAGGCTCCCAAGGGAGGTGGTGCTCTCCCCTACCCTGGGGGTCTTCAAGAGGAGGTTAGATAGGCATCTAGCTGGGGTCATCTAAACCCAGCACTCTTTCCTGCCTATGCAGGGGGTTGGACTCTGATCTATTGAGGTCCTTTCTGACCCTAATGTCTAACATCTATGAAAACCTGGACGCAGGAGTAGGGGTTGACGTCGTTTACTTAGACTTCAGGAAGGCCTTCGATACTGTATCCCACACCATACTGGTGAACAAGTTAAGAGGCTGTGACTTGGATGACTACACGGTCCGGTGGGTGGCGAATTGGCTAGAGGGTCATACCCAGACAGTCGTAGTGGATGGGTCGGTATCGACCTGGAAGGGTGTGGGCAGTGGGGTCCCGCAGGGCTCGGTCCTTGGACTGATACTCTTCAATGTCTTCATCAGCGACTTGGATGAGGGAGTGAAGTGTACTCTGTCCAAGTTTGCAGATGACACAAAACTGGGGAGAAGTGGACACACTGGAGGGCAGGGAACAACTACAAGCAGACCTGGACAGGTTGGACATATGGGCAGAAAACAACAGAATGCAATTCAACAAGGAGAAATGCAAAGTGCTGCACCTAGGGAGGAAAAATTTCAGCTTTCCTACTGCCTAGGAAATGACCTTCTGGGTGGCACGGAAGCGGAAAGGGATCTCGGAGTCCTAGTGGACTCCAAGATGAACATGATTCTGCAGTGTGACGAAGCCATCAGAAAAGCCAATGGCACTTTATCGTGCATCAGCACCAAGGAGGTGATACTTCCCCTCTATCGGGCACTGGTCAGACCGCAGTTGGAATACTGTGTGCAATTTTGGGTGCCGCACTTCAAGAGGGATGTGGATAACCTGGAGAGGGTCCAGAGAAGGGCCACTCCTATGGTTAAGGGCTTGCAGGCCAAGCCCTATGACGAGAGACTAGGGCACCTGGACCTCTTCAGCCTCCACAAGAGAAGGTTGAGAGGTGACCTTGTGGCTGCCTATAAGTTCATCATGGGGGCACAGAAGGGAATTGGTGAGGCTTTTCTCACCAAGGCGCCCCTGGGGGTTACAAGAAATAATGGCCATAAGCTAGCAGACAGCAGATTTAGACTAGACATTAGGAAGAACTTCTTCACAGTTAGAGTGGCCAAAGTCTGGAACGGGCTCCCAAGGGAGGTGGTGATCTCCCCTACCCCGGGGGTCTTCAAGAGGAGGTTAGATGGGCATCTAGCTGGGGTCATCTAAACCCAGCACTCTTTCCTGCCTATGCAGGGGATTGGACTCAATGATCTATTGAGGTCCCTTCCAACCCTAACATCTATGAATCTATCAGTGAAATTCTGTGGCCAGTATGACTAATGGTGTCAAGTTAAACTAGAAATCATTGTGAACTACAAGTTTACTTAAATTGGGGGGGTGGGGTGGGGAAGGGGGTAATGAATGAAGGCCTGAATTATGCCCTTCCTTCTGGATTTCTATGGCAGGGATGTTTTGAGGAGCCCAATTCAATGTTCTTTAGCTCATTCTATAATAATACAAGAAGGTTTTGCTAATTCCTAGGGTAGCAATAGTTTAGGGACTTGTATATAGTCATACCACTTGTTCAAGAAAAGTACTGCATCCTAAATGTTTCTTTCAACATACGGATTTCTTGTGAATTAAAATCAGAATAATTCAGTTCTAGAGCACTTAGCATTTATTTTGCAATAGAATGGATTACTAGTTTGAAGAAACCTAAATACAAGTTTAATAGCTGGTCTGCCCTTCCAGGGCTCATCTGTGCTGCAGCAACAGTAGGTCCCAGCAAGGACAGGACTGAGAATGCCCTGCCTATGTCCCACCCATGAGTATCTGCAGGCAAACTACAAACCCAGAAAAAGAGCCCGTGAATTGCTCTGGGCTTGTCTCCAGTTGTCAGCCCTCCAGCATGCCTCAGAGCACCCTCTGGGACAAACCCAGAATGGCTTCACTGGCAAACGACATTTTTGGAACATATCAGGGAGCACAGGGTGAATGGGTGTGCTCAGTCCTGAGCTTGCACACCTATTACTGCTGCGGACAAGTGTGTGAGGGCTCGGAGCCAGCATATAGGACACAGCTGGGCAATGATGGATTGATTGCCACCTGATTCCTGTCAGGTAAAAGCTTTGAATAGGATGGAAGAGCTTCAGGAAGCATGCTGACAGGTGTTGAGGTCATGGAATAGTCTGGGTATGTGATTTATAGCAACAGTTCTGCCATGGTGCTCCTCAGGGCCATGGTAGCTGGTTTGCAGCTTGTACTTTTCTCCTGCCCCTTCATCCACCCACAGCTATTTACAATTTGATGATAAATGTGCCTGGTGTTTTCTAAAAAATGTTGGTAGCAATCCATTGGTCCCAAAAGAACCAACAGAAAGACTTTGAAGGAGTTAGGAAAGAGAAGCCTTTGGTCAGAATTAAGGTAACTTTGCATTACTACTGAACTCTTCCATTTGGTGAAACATTTGATTAGTTCAAAAAAGAAAGAAAGAAAAGAAAAATCCTCTTCTTCCTCAACAAGCACAGAGGCTGCTTAGTACTTCCCACTTTTTCCCCATCTGTAAAAGGATGGTGTATATTTCCCTGACCAAATGGCAGAGGGTAGTGTGTATAAAAAAACGATTCTTGATCTCTTAGAAAGTTTTTCCCTTCAGTGTGGCCTTTGTACTCCATATTTCACTTAAAAGAGACCAGAATGCACCATTCATTTGCATTTGAAATACAACAGATTGTAGCACATATCATTGCAAGAACAGTGTAATTTCTTTTTTCCTTTGGCTGATCCTAAGGGAGAAGTTGAAGGTTTTCTGTTCAGTTTTTTTTTTTACGGGAACAAAACATTGCAAAAATGAGTGCCCCCTTTGGTCTGATATTTGACACAGTTTCTTCTTTTTAACTCTTATATTTTGAACTGCTTGTGAAGTGGCTCAGCCTCTGAGATCACGTCAATACGCGCTTTTAAAAAAATAATTTCATATTTACTTGGATATAAGCTGATGCTGAATTTAAGGCAACCCCCCAATACTTAGATTCTATATGTGAAAAATCATGTATAATTTTCTAAGTCTAAGAATCTAAGTATTGGAGGTTGTCTCCACAGCTGCTACTTCCCATGCCTCCCCCCCCCCCTGCAGCCTTCCTGCCCCTCCACTGCTGATTTAGCCAGGCAAAGGAAGGAGTTTCCATGTGACTTGTGCCTGGAAGAGACCCCAGCCCCAGCCAGAGCTTAGCTGAACCTGACAGTAAAGGGTAGGTGGAAGGGGTGAGAAAGCAGGGCAGAAGTTGCAGAGCAGAAGTGGAAGGAGAGAGTAGGGGCAGGAGGCTGCTGTGGGTCTGACTGTGGCCATGACTCAGGCTCAGAGCCAGAGTGGAAGTTGTAGCAGCCACCTGGTCCCCACTCCTTCATACGTGAGTGTAAAACCAAGAGACCCCCCCCCACCACCACCACCATGCTGATTGGAGGAAGAGGGGGGAAAGCTTGTCTTATATTAAAGTAAATATGGTATCATCGGTGTAGTAATAACAAGTACATCATAAAATATTCTTAAATGTAGATCTATTTTTACCCTGTGTATAGTAAGTTTGTATTTTTATACTTCAAAGCATGCTGCTGCTTATGCTTATAAGTGATCATCAAGAGGAAAGTTGTCAGTGCATATGAGCAGAACCATGTTTTGTATTAGCTCCCAGTGAGCATCCCAAGTCAAGTACAATGGAGAAGCATGGTATTCTTTCAGTGGGCCATAATGGTGTCAGCCTCATCAAGTGGATTATAAACCTGCTGGCACAATAGTTATCAGACATGTGAATGGTAGGGTAATCTACATGCAAGACTTCTAGTTTTTCACCTGAGATGATTTTTTCTTTATTCTTGTAAACAAAGAAGTAACCTACATCCAACTGGGTTTGTTTACCTCTAGGTGGTGCACAAGATGAGGAGGAATTTGATGCTCCAGTGCAGGTGGATGTCTATATACTCGCTTCATGCTTCAAGACACTTTTTCATCATTATTACAGAGATATCTACAGAATATTATACAGAGATAAAGTACAGTGATTTTTTTTTTTCTGTTGGTTGACCTGTCTTCCATTTACACTATCCTAGTCACAACTATGATGACTCCACGTGTGGGAAAAGTATTGAGTTTTGAAAAGTATTGAGCTTTAATACAGCTTAACAGCTGCTGCAAAAGAGCTAGCATATTAGGACCAGAGTTTTCCCTGACTTGCCAAACAGTGTGCAGTAGACCATAATTTGAGAATTTTGCATGTATATTGTTTGAGCCCTATTAACTTTGCACAAGGCATTATATTGGTAGATCCTCTACAGAAAAAAAACAAACATGCATCCAGTACTATGAAGAGTCAGATTTTGTAACAGTTAAACAACTACTTATGCATGACAAAGATATTTCTAATAAATAAGACGCAGATTTTTTTTTAAACTGTGTGACTGGTGGTTGTAAACTGCTAGGATATACTCCTCAGTTAAATTCACAAGTCTTCAAAGATAAAGTGCCACTCCAGCCTGTAAATATGTCATTGGTTTAATTGAGAATAAGGTTTGCAACATAAAAGTGAAAGTGGGATCTTGAAAAAGGGAGCACTTTTCTTGAATACATACACCATCTCAAGATTTTCTGCTTCTGATGTCATTACTTAACTGTATGAGTACCAGGTAAGTCAGATAAATAAACTGGACTCTAATACTAGTGATACCATCCCTGTCCTATTCAACCTTTTTGGGCTCATTCACCTGGAGGATTGCCTCCTTGTTGGTGACATTTTTTTGTTCTGATCCTCAGGTCATTCCAGCCTGCATCCTTCCATTTTTATCTTGACCTTCCTGTTTTACTTTTTCTGTTTTCATTGTCATCAGTCTTCTTACTCCTATTCCCTTCTTCCATTTTGTGGGACATTCCCTAGCCATCTCAGCCTGACAGCTTGAGCACCTTCCTTGTTGTTCAACATTACCTTATGTTATCACATAGTTGTTTATTTCCCTCCAAGACATCCAATGTCCACTGTAGAAGCTACAGTTTTCTTAAGTGTGCTTTCATCATTCTTCCTCATTACCTACGTGGCCATTTCATGAGGGCAACATCTGTTTGCAGCCTACCAGAGGAGAAAATGTTTTCATGTGGGACAAATGGTGAGTGTTGTCAATTGTTGCAAAACAAATCCGGAAAAAGGTTCCAAGGATAAGAGGTGCTATCATAAGAGCCATACTGCTGTCAGATAGCTCTTTACTTTCAAGTTCCCTGGCACCTTTTTAATATATATAATTCTTGAATTATTTCCCCTTCCTTCCCACTTTAACCCTTACTCTTACTTCTGTTTCAGTTTCCTTCCTCATTTTATATAAATACCAGGTGTTTCAATGTCTCTACCTGACTTATGGATCCTTCACCACCATGCTTTCCCATCTTCTTCTGCAACTCACCATTATTTCTGATTTTCTGGTATTTATTTTTAGATCATCTTTTTCCAAGTCTTTCTACCTACCTGTTCTTCTTTTCTGCAAGTCTACTATCTCTGCTGCTATTAAATTATCTAGTAGCTGTTAAGCCTGTCCATGTCTCTGCTCAGCACATCTACTGGTAAAATGAAAAGGACTGAGCTTAGTGCAGAAGCTTGAGAGAACTCAACCTTGACGTCAAACTCTTGTGTCATTCCCTAGGCATTCTGACTAGTATGATGGTCTCTACATGTTTCTTGTACTCACAATTTTTCCCCCCAATATTTCTTTTGGATGCAAGCACTGGTATATCTTCTAGGAACCTAGCCAATAGCCACAGATGAGTGTTAATTTCTACTTGTAAGAATTCTCAACTGACTGGCCAGAGATGGGGAATTTTCCAGGGCTGGTTCCCTGCAGGGCTCCAAGATGGCTCACCTCTGGGTGGGCTATAGGAGCCAGTGCACATGGTCTCTCCCTCCTTCCCTCTTGGGGAGGGAGTAGAGACCTATGGGACGTTGTATCCTGCATACCTGAGAAAAGTGTTCAGTCATTTAAGTAAGATTGGGAGGAGGGAGATCTTTCTGGTGAGAATCCAATCTAACTTCTTGCAGAAGACCTAGCTCCCTTCCACAAAAAATGTTTCAAATGGCTGTACGGTCTCTTTTTGTGCCAGGAGAAAAGTTTTTATTTTGGCACAAACGTAATGCATGTTTCTAGCCAATACTTTCTCTAATCTGATAAATACATGACAGCATTTCTTATTCCTCTTTAGGAGCCTTTGTTCCATCAGTCTCATCTCATGTGTTGGTCCCACACCATATACAAATCCAAACTAGGTTTCAAATGTTTGCTCTTTCTTTTAGTTAGTTACCCACAGTCCTCTCAAATCCTTATGCCGTATGCTCTATAAAACTTTGTCTCCTTTATTTCCACATCTTAGCACACCGCCATTTAATCCTTTTTGGTTTTTTGTTTTTATTTTTTCTGGTCCCAGTCCCAATCAGATTCTGTCTTCATACCAAACTTTCTTTAGCAATCTGCAAGTCTACTTATTCATTTTCTCTCCTACCTCTTTCAGTAAGAAAGATTTCTAGTGCATTGCTCACTCCAGCAGAATTCAGTTCTCCTATAGCCATTTTTTTTTTTCTCCTCATTCTGGTTCCACTCTTTTCCTAGAAAATCTGTTTCTCTTCCTTTCGATGTTTAGCAGTTTTGCAAATTTAGTCTTTCCGTAAGTTCTTGATGTCCTTTCCCATAACTAAGATTCTCATCTTTATTACTTATAGTCCTATGTTCTTCACAGTTCTTGTTGCTTTTCCCATCTTTCACTTTTCTATATTGCTTTTCTCCTTTCCATTGTCTTTAACACATCATTCTTTCTCTGTTCTTTAGATTTTGCACCAGCTTTTTATATTTCTTGTTAACAGGTTAATATTATTCCTTGTAAAGAAATAAGATCAAAGTGTATGTGGAAGTTACATTTATAAATCAACTGAGTAAGTCTCCTTGACTCATTGTCCAAAAGAATGGTCATAAATATTCCTTGTCTTGCTAATAGATTTAATGCGCATCCTGTCTCAGTAGTGGACTTTTTCTCCTAATTCCTTTTCCTAGAAAATCAAGTGGGACTTCTTCCCATGCATCTTCATAGATTTTTTTCTTTGGAAATCCATTTATGTGCGAGTCTAATACTAACAAACTCTTCCTTGCATTACCTGTGAAACAGTTGGGGAATATCTAAAATGAAAACACAACAGTCAGTATGAGGGAAATGTGCTTTCTGACATTTCTATTCACCTTTCTTAAAAAGAATAAAATGAGTCCTCGGGCACGTATAGCTCCTTCTGACATCAAAGGTTCTGTCTGATGGCAGAATCTTCATGTTTAACACAGAAAGCTGTCAATCAAATACCATTTGTATATTCTTCTAAAGGCAACAGAAACTAGTGGTTAAAGCAGATTGTTTGCTTTAACAAGACTCCTATTTTTAGCTTGTTGCTTCTGACTTTTATGCGGCTTATTGTGCGGCTTTAGGCAAGTCACTTCAGTCTTTTCACTTTTTTTTTTAACTACCAAAAATAATAGACCTATTCTTCTGTTGCAGAGAACTTGGAAAGTCCAAGTCAGAATGTTTTTGGCACTTTTTGAAATCTCTTGGTTTATCGTGTGAATCAGCTTGTACATTGGATGGTGCTAACGTTGTGTGGCACCCCATAGCACACTTGCTATGGCACCCTGGCTGAGAACCATGGTTATAGACTGACTAAATTAGACAGCTTTCATAAGCAGCAGCTTATTTCATCAGATGCTACCTGATGAAGCCAAAGATTTCATAAGTATAGATTTTAAACTTCTGTTTCAAAATGTCTCTCAAATAGCTAATCTGGGAACCCCTCTAAGGAAGCTGTCTCAAAACAGAATGCCTTGAAATATCAATACAACTGCCACTATAATTAAATAATTGAATAATAGACCATTCTGTGAGACCTAATACAGTTTATTCACTCCCAGGTAAGTGGCAATTAAGAGTTGTTGGGTTATAAACTTTTAAACTGGTCATCATGCAGATTGTCATATTCCTTCTGTAAATTTCGGTTGTTTTTTTTCTAAGGTGAAAAAATGTTCAAGTACAAATATGACCATAAATTATTATACCATTATTACTTGAACCTTACCATGAACCTAATTGTAATATAAGTAGAAACCAAAAATCTGGGATGGGTTTTTTGCACACTTTTCTGAAGTAGCTGGTGCTCACTACCTTAGGACAGTAGGATCCATCTTGGGTGGCAGTTTCTAACACACTATGTCCACCAAAATGAATTGTAGGGATACAATGTCAGTTTACATGCATTGTTGTTGATCAGAAGTAATCATCTTAGTTCTAAACTATATAGAAAATATATGATTATCATGAAAGAACATCTATTCCCAAATTTTCTGTATCCAGCTGCAGTCTGCCGTATGTGTCAGGCTTCATTTGTTAATGATGCTGTTTTTTTAGTGACCCAATATCCTGACACCTCCAAACTATATCTTACATAGGTGTATTTATTACTTTGGACAGCTGCAGTGAAACTGATGAGATTCTTTCTTATTAAGAGGGGAAAAGGATATTCAAGGTCACTTAAATGATCTGCTATGGTATTCAAATATTTCTATGCACTACATGAAATGATTTTTCTTTGAGCTTTGCTCTGGGGGGTTGTCATATTTTAGTCTTCCACATTTAGAAAACCTGAGTTTACAGAGGAATGATAAATTTGCCTTTTTAGAATATGCTCCAGTTAATGAGGACTTCATTAAGACCTCCCTTCAATGCAGACCATACAGATAAGCAATTGCTGATTAATTTTGTCCTGACTTTAGACGATAAACACATTCCAGCAAATTAGATTTTTTTCTCTCTCGCTAATTATTAATATCTATGATTAAAATACTGTACACACACACTTATCATATACCCTCATGTTGATCAGATATTCACTCTTTAGATCAGCAGTTACTATCTAGTTAATTAGAACATGAATGTAAAGCTTATATTTTTCAGAATAGAAAAGCATTTATTCTTCAGGGTGATCCTTCCCACTCCCAGTCTTGCTTTTCTACAGTTTTGAATGCAAATCTAGGACATCAAGTGTAAATGAGATCTGGAAATAAGTCATTTTTTTGGAATGGCAAGGGAAAGAATACTGATTGAATCAACTGTGTGCAGGAATATAATGGTTACATGCAACAAGCAGCTTGTCTATTCCTTCCCTAGGCCAAACTCCTCTTAACCAATCAGTGAATCCTCTTACTACTTTCCAGTGCTCTCCTAGAATGCTGTGTTGCTGTCTAATTGTCAACTTAAAATCTTCCCCACCATTCTTTGAGAACTAATGTTAATAGAATTACAAAAATATATAGCATATGAGAAATCCTGTTCAAATAATCAGCAAGTTGGTTAACTTTCATAATAAAAAACATCACATGCTGTGGTTTAATGGCAATGTTTTGTTTGTACCTAAACTGCAAAAAGTGTTTGTGTAATGTCAACAAGCAGCAACCTTAAATCAGCATGTCTGGTGAAGAATAAAATCAAGTAAAAGTGACCTATGCTGCATCACTGACAGTGTGTTAGTATCTTAATACATTCTATTCAAAGCACTTCAGTTGTAGAACCACACTTTTGTTCCGCTCTGCTTGCTGTGAATTGTCTACATATGAATGGTGCTATCCTAATTTTCTTCTGATTGTGGCAACCTTGAAAGTCTGTATTGTCCACAGAACAGGAACAGCAAGCATGCCCATGTTTATGAGACACAACATAGAATCATAGAAAATTAGGGTTGGAAAGGACCTCAGGTGATCATCTAGTCCAGCAGTCTCCTTTTTAAGGTAGGAGATCACCTTTGGCATTTAAAAGCAACCTAAGATCTACTGTGCACTGCTGCCTATTCCCCGCCCCCAGCCAGCAGGTAAGTCTGTGGGGAGGGAAGGGGGAGAGAGCAGGTCAAGGCAGAGGGAGAAAAAATTATTTGGGGACGCACGCTGCCTGGCTGGGGCCCTACTCAACTTACCCCTGCTCCTGCCTCTGTGGCACTGTTCCCTCACCATGGGGGCCTTGATTTAGCCCCCACCCTTCCCTCCCCCATGGACTGACCTGCTGGGCTGGGGCACACACTTGCATGTACACAGGCACTCAGCCCCCGACCACGGCCTCAGATCAACTCCAAGAGGCTCCAAAATCTACCAGTGGATTGAGATCCACTGGTTCGGTGACCACTGATCTAGTCCAACCCCCTGCTCAAAGTAGGACTGTCTCCAGCTATATCATCTCACCTAAGTTTTTCTCTGGCTTGGTTTTGAAAATCTCCAAGAATGGAGAGTCTACCTCCACTCTGGGTAACATGTTCCAGTGCTTTACCACCTACCTAGAGAGAGAGTTTTTCCTAATATCTAACCTAAACTTCCCTTGCTGTAACTTGAGACCATTGTTCCATGTTCTGTCATCTGCCACCACTGACAACAGTCTAGCTCCATCCTTTTTGGTACCCCTCCTTCAGATAATTGAAGGTTATTATTAAATCCCCCTTCAGTCTTCTCTTTGCCAGACTAAATAAGACTGTTTCCTTCAGCCTCTCCTCAGAAGTAAGGTGCCCCAGCCCGCAAATCGTTTTTGTTGCCCCTTGCTGGATTCTATCCAGCTTGTCTACATCCTTTCTGTAGTGGAGGACCCAAAACTGGACACAGTACTCTAGATGTGACCTCACCAGTGCTGAATAGAGTGGGGAAATTGCTTCCTTCAATCTCCTGGCAACACTCCTACTAATGCAGCCCAGTATGCCATTAGCCATCTTCAAAACAAGGTAACACTGTTAGCTTATCTAGCTTATTTTTCTCTGTAACCCCCGGGTCCTTTTCTGCAGACCTGCTGCTTAGTGACTCAGTCCCCAGCCTGTAGCAGTGTGTGGGATTGTTACACCCTAAGTGCAGGACTTTGCACTTGTCTTTATTGAACCTCATGAGATTTCTTTTGGTCCAATCCCCCAATTTGTCAAGGTCTCTCTGAATCCGAACCCTACCCTCCAGCATATCCACTACTCTGCCCCCCCCCCCCCAAGCTTTATCATCTGCAAGCTTGCTGAGCGTGTACCACATCCCATCTTCCAAGTCATCAAGGAAAATATTTAGCAAAACCAGCCCCAAGCTGACCCCTGGGGCACTCAACTTGATTCTGGCTGCCAACTAGATATCGAGCCATTGACTACTACCCTCTAAGCCCTATGACCCAACCAGTTTTCTATCTGCTTTACAGACCATTCATCCAACTTGTACTTCCTTAGTTTACTTGTGAAGATGTTGTAGGAGACTATCAAAAGCCTTGCTAAAGTCAAGGTATATTGCATCAAGTGCTCTTTCCACATCCACAGAGTCAGTCCTCTCATCATAGAAGGCAATCAGGTGATAGCCAGAGGCCCTGCAGTCACATCAGCCAACTCCCTCAGCACTCCTGCATGCATCTCATCTGGCCCCATGGACCTGTACCTGTCCAGCTCTTCTATATAATCCGTAGCCTGTTCTTTCTACTGTTGGCTGCTCATTTCCTTCTGAAAATATGCTACCAGAAACAGTAGTCTGGGCATACTTCAGCCTTTTCTGCATCCTCTGTCGCTAGGTTTCCTCCCCCATTTAGTAAAGGACCCACACTTTCCCTGTTCTTTCTCTTATTGTTGGCCTACTTCTAGAAACCCTTCTTGATACCCTTCATGTCCCTTGCTAGCTGCAACTCCAATTGTGTTTTGACCTTCCTGATTTCATCCCTGCATGCCCAAGCAATGCCCTTATACTCCTTCCTACTTGTTTTTCCAACTTTCCACTTCTTGTAAGCTTGTTTTTTGTATTTTAGCTCACTGAAGAGTTTCCTGCTAAGCCAAGCTGGTCTTCTGCTATGCTTGCTAGTCTTCCTGTCCATTGGGATGGTTCATTCCTGTGCCCTCAGTAAGGTTTCTTTAAAGGACTGCCAGCTGTCCTGGACTCCTTTCCCCTCTCAGACTGGCTTCCCAGGGGATCTTGCCAATCCGTTCCCTTTGTGAGTCAAAGTCTGCTTTTCAGAAGTCCATGGTCTGTACTCGGCTTTTCTCCTTCCTTCCTTCCCTCGGGATCCCAAACTCAATCACCAAGTGGTCACTGTGGCCCAAGTTGCCATTCACGACTCCATTCCCCACCAATTCTTTCCTGTTTGTGACCAGCAGATTAAGAAAAGCATGGCTCCTACTTGGCCTCTCCAATACTTGCACCAGGAAGTTGTCCCCCAAACTCTCGAAAAACTTTCTAGATTGCCTGTGCACTGCTGTATTGCTCTTCCAGCAGATGTCAAGGTGATTGAAGTCTCCCAAGAAAACCAGGTCCTGTGATCAGGAAAGTTGTGCTAGCTGTTTGAAGAAAGCCTCATTCACCTCATATTCCTGGTCTTGTAGTGTATGGCACCTACCGTGACATCACCCTTGTAACTCTCCCCTCTGATCCCAAACCAGTTAGACTTTCAACAGGTCTATCTCCAGTTTCATACTGGAACTCTGAGCAATCATACAGCTATTTTACATAGAGTGCAAGTTCTCCTTCTCTTCTCCCCTGCCTTTCCTTCCTGAACAATTTAGACCCGCCCATGACAATGCTTCAGTCCTTTAAGCTATCACACCAAGTCTCTTTTGTTCCAATCACATCATAGTTCTGTGCCTATGCAAGGACTTCCTGTTTGTTTTGCAGGCTCTGTGCATTTGGGTACAGACTCCTGAGGTAACTAGTTGATTGCCCTGGTTATTCAGGAAGAATGAACAACTTCCCTGTTGCCTGCTCCTGCTTACACATCCTCCAAGTCACCCACTTCCCCACTTACCTCAGGGTTTTAGTGTCCATCCCCTGGCAAACCAAGTTTAAAGCCCTCCTGATTAAGTTAGCAAGCCTATCTGCAAAGATGCTCTTGCCTTTCTTTGTCAGGTGGATCTCATCTCGTCCTAGCAATCTTTCTTCTTGGAACAACACCCTCTGGTCGAAGAAGCTAAAGCCCTGATGGTGGCACCATCTGCACAACCATGCATTAATCTGCAGGATGTGTCCACTGCCTGGGCCGTCTTCTTGACAGGCAGGATTGAGAAGAATATCACCTGCGCCTTTGTCCTCTTCACCCTTGCACCCAGAACCCTGTAGTCACTTTTGAACTGCTCAGGGTCTCCCCTGGTAGTATCATTAGTGTTCACATGGATGAACAGCATAGGGTAGTAGTCAGGGTTGGATGAGTCTTGATAATCTTTCCATGACATCTCACATCTGGGCTCTAGGCAAGCAGCAGAACTTCTGAAACAACAGGTCAATCTGGCAAATGGATGCAGAAAGGAGTTTTGTAACTACAAACACCCATCACTGCTTGGTGGCAGTAGTCTCAATCTTTCCAACCTTGGGGATGCCTGGCCTGGCTGCCCCCTCCAAAGGAATATGCTCCTCCACCTTTGTTGCTAGGGCTCCAGATCCGTTCACCAGGCAAACTGCTGCAGGTGGAGATGAAGATTTCTGCTTGCTGCCAGAGGTCACAAGCCTCTAGTTTCCACCTTCCTGGGAGTCTATATCCTCTTTCATGTCTAGCACTGCCTATGACAATCCTTCCTCCACAGTCCTAGAGATCTCTTCCAGCATCAAATCAATGAAATCGTCATGGCAGAGGATGCTTCGGAGACTTGCCACCTTTTCCTGTAGCTTTTTTGCCTGCTTCCTGAGGGACACCATCTGGAGGCACCACTCACGTTGCAGGCACTCCCCCAAGATATTAAGGAATGAGAAAAGTAATTTGGGCTTTGTTTTATTCAGGCTTTGCATTTTATACTGACATGTTCAGTTCTGGTAAGGGCTTTGGTGTCCTAGGTGCTTGTCTGTTAGGAAGAGAGATGAGATCAACTGTTTCAAACTGGCCAAAAGAGTAGTTCCTGTGCAAGCTTTACCACAGAGGTCCCACAATAAATCTCAGTCTTGATGTACAAAACCAGTCCTAGACTGTTGTCTCATCAATTTAGCCAATTTATGGTTAATTTTGAATATTTAAACTCTGGTTCTTGGAGAATAAAAAGTAATGTAACAATCTACTGAGGCATTTTCTTTAACCCCGAGGGAGCCTTGTTCAAATCCAAATAGCCTCTAATATCAAGCTAACTTAAATAGTATTTGCAGAATAAAAATGAGATCTAATAAATTCAGGATTGCAGGTAACTTCTTCTTGGGTCTCAATCCTTGCAGATGCTAAAGCCTCCTAGGATATGCAAAGCACTCACTATTCACCAAAGAAATCATTGTTAACTGCCAGTGCTTAGCACCATTGCCCTATTACTAAGTAAGTTACAAGAATAAACCCTTGATGACAGTTAATCTATTTAGGTTCTAATTTTTTTAGATACTACTCATCAGCCATAAAGGAAGCGTTAAGTTTTTTGAAATGTGAAATGTATAAATATAGAATCAACTAAACAGTGTTTATGATTGAGAAGGCTGATGAGACACAGGGGCTAAATCTTTAAAATAATTTCTTAATAATAATAATGGGAAATTTTATGTCTAGATCACATGAATAAAAACATAAATTTGTTATTAAACAGCTGTGCTAACTATGCTTCCTTAATATTGCCTTTGATGCATGAAAGTGTGAAACTGAAAAGCTATTAATATTCATTTAAAGGGTTTATATCTACCCTTTCCTTAAATTGTCTGATAAAAACGAAGTTGCTGAAAGTTGAAAAAAAAAAAAGAAAATGAAAAATGTTCATCCACTGTCTGTATCCCTCTTTGTGAAGGTCTCAAAATTGTTTTTCATTTGACCTTTTTCTCCCATGAAATAAACTAATATTCTCTAATATGTAATGCACACACACATACATGAATATAACTCAACAACTGAGTGAAAAAATAAAGAAAACGTAGATTTATTTTACTGACAGAAAAAGAATTGCAATACTGCAGATGGTTTCTTTCTTGTACAATGTACCTAATACAATGCAGTTCTCTTTTATTTAATTCATAGTATAATTCTCTATTGTTCCACAAGACTATCAAAATATATTTGAAGGTATTGTATGCATATGGTGTGTCTTCTACAATGCTCACACAAAGACAAGATTAATGATAAAAGTTGAGGAAGTAGACTCCTGTCACCTGAAGTCCCTTGACTAATCAAGCAGGATGCAGTCCAGTTTCCAAAAAAAATGTAAAAAGAAAGGCATGAGCAGTCTGAAATCAACTGAGATTGTGTGGAGCCCTGTGCTTAAGACTGGCAGGGATTTCAGGAATGTGAGAGCACACCACGACTCTGAAGAGTTCAAGGACTGAAGGAAATTGGGGACTGAGCCAGCTCAGGAAATGGTAGTGACTGGAATAAAGGGCCTCAATGGGGCAGTAATTTGGGGGCATTGACAATAATGAAATGGACCGAAAAACATAATGAAGTTTTCAACCTAAACTTTTGAGCAGAGGACTACTAGTATTATTGACATTATGTGCTGAAGTCTTTGCATAAACTCCAATATATTGAGCAAAGAACCTCAAGTTTTATACTTGGCCTGTTTTCTTGCTCTACTCTAGACAGGTTAGTAACAGAAATTGTGTAACACTATTTGGCTTGTCTGACCAATTGCATTTGGCCACCATAATTCAAAAAGTAGATTTAGAATTTCTACAATTTGAAAATAATGAATCCATATGATTTTAAAATTATTTTTGAGCAAATATATGTGAAGGAAAGGTGGGTTCTCAGTACCTATACCAAGAAGCAAAAAAAGAGACCTGATAAAGAATGTCTTTCATTCAGAAGCTTGTCTAACTCTATCTATGCATTTGGTGCGATCAAAGGCAACACTCTAAGATATCTTTACCGCTTACAAAAAAAAGCGGTGTACATCAGGGGTCATTATTTTTTTTTATCAAAAACTTTGGTGTTATATTGTTGTAAAAGGAGATATTTAGATATTTTAAAGGAAAATTAGGACCTATATTTGTGACTCACTTGTTCAGATGTAATTAGTTTATGTAGCTACTTTTACAAAGTATTTTCAGATCAACAATTCTTTTGTTGTCTATTAAGAAATCTGCAATAATATTATCATACAACATACATGCCAATATAGATTGCAGTGATAAAAATATCCAATTAATATGAAATTTGATCATTCTCCCTCATTTCTCTTGGATGGCTGCAGTTTAGAGTGAAAAGCCTTGGCATCTAGAAATATTGAAACTTTCTCCATTAGTTCGCTTGTTCAAAATCAGTTCAGCTTACCAATAACTTAAAGAAAATTAGTATTTAGTTGCAATTAATTGAAGACCTGGGGGGTTTCCAAAACCAAGTAAGGTTTAGTTTCATATTACATCTAATCTTAGGCATCATCTTTCATCATTTTTGCTGTTCTTGTCCATTTCTATTGGCATTTTTTTTGTTTTGTTTTGTTTATTTTCTCTGAAATCATTTTGGTACTCGGTTGGGTTATGCTGGATATGTATCTACAGAAAATCTCATCACTACAGCCAATACTTTGCTGGCAGCCTCAGCAGAAAATCCAAGATTGAATATCTTGAACACTGATTGACCTTTTCCTCAGAACTGGTACCTCAGAATTGATTGTTTTTAATGTTTTTACACTTGATATTTGTTTAACTTTAGGTCAGTAGTAAAAATAGAATTGGCATTTGCTTTTTTGGATTGGGACCACTGTGAAAAAATATATACTTCTGTTATCACTGCTTATTTTGTAGATAAATGGAGAGCTTCAGGACTGTCAATCCAGAGTTGCCCAGAAGAGCTAAATTATTTGTTATAAAATGAATTTAATGGAGAGACATGAGTAAATACCCTTTCATCTTGGCTTCTAAAAATGTAGACCATATCTACAAAAACACACATGTGGGGTTCTAATAACAGTTAAAATCATTTCAGCTATTTCTATATGATTGTTGACCTAATTTGAGGGTGTGCAGGAAGGAGATAGGACTAAAATGTTTCCTATGGATCTTTGGAGAATTCTAGGCCTAGGCCAAACTCTGAAGTTCCTCTAGCAAAGTATGTTCCTGGCCACTTTGCTGTTGGCTATTGATTTGCTGGCTGCACCCTAGGGTTTTGCTAGGAAGCTAACAGAATACAGAAGATCATACACTTTCGTGGAATGAACAGCATTAATTATATTTTCCAAGAATTTCTAACTATGGTTTTAGAGAAACATGCAGCTTTATGTAAACATGCAGCTGTTTGTTTTGCACTCCCCCCCACATGTATTGTTCTTACCCACTGAAGCACTCCCTAACCTTGCTGCTTCTATACAGAACAGAATGAGATGGACAAAAAGCCTTGCACTGTGAGCCACAAAATGTTGATCTGCTTCATACTAGTTTGCAGTTGCACCTTCAACTTGAGTGGCACATGTATTGGGGGACATGTGTTGAGGGCCACACCTTAATGGAACAGGAGCTGTGTTATATGGATCAAGAGATAATCCTGCCCTGCAGTGGTGCAATTTTGAGCTGCACAAGGAGTGCTTTAAGCCACTTAAAGGAACTAAGATACAGACAATCCAGGGGTAAGAGCTCCAGGAGCTGCCCAGAATTAACATGAAACAAGGCCCAAAATGAATTGCATCTTAAATCTCTTTTGTTGTTTTAATGTGATTATAGTTTTACAGCAGAGTTTAGCACCACATGCATTTTTACCTTAACAAATTTGTACTTTAAGCAAACATGTCATGTAATCTGTCAAACACAGTATTTATTTGACTTGTGTTGAACACGCTCTCTTTCTATTAAATATTTAGTTGCAATTAAATCTACCTATTTAATGCTGTAGTTCTTCTGAAAAATGGGGCATTGTGATATTTTGTCCCTATTTTGTCTAGCATTATTCTTGGATTTTCTTTTCACAGAAATCAGTACAACCATATATCATTCAGAGGATGGACTTCAGCTAAAGGGCCATTATAAGAAAAGAAGGTCACATGTCAAGGAAGTCAGCAATCCAAACTGTTCAGGTGGTTGAATGCCATTCAGACATCACACTTCAATGCTTATCCTTTATACAATAGTGTCATATTTATATAGTGTACCGTTAGATACTTTTACAGTCTGGCCATGAGCTGGGTATGAGTTTTCTATAAGAAGTGGTAGAAAAGTAATCACATAACATGAAAATCTCTGCAGTAATTTCTCCATTTTTAAAATTTCCCCTTACTGTTACCTGTGCTTGTGGAGGAGTCTTATTACTTCATTATTTGCCCTAATGCTTCAATCAAGGTTTTGATGGGACACTGCAATATTATCCTTACTATTTCAAGTTTTGTCCTTCTATATTATTTTGAAGTTAGTTTCTGCATAAGAAATCAGACACAGTAGTGATGAGTATTCAAGAGATCAGTGAGGCAATATTCACTTTAAGTCAAAAGACTTATTTCTACACTTTTTTTTTTTAAAACTGGCATATCTGACAGCTTTCTCTATTTTTAAATATAAATAGATAGATTATTGTTTACATCATGGTTTTGTTACTCGAGCACTGCGTGGTGTAATTGTGCCTTAATACTAATGAGAATTTGGGCCAAAGTAATATAAAGCTAAATAAGGGTTGATGTTTCAACATCAGAGAATTATGTCTGTAGAAATTAATCAGAAGTGGTATTCCTTATTGCAATTAAATTCTAGATTGTTTAGTCTGTTTTAGGTATCTTTTTTTTTTTTTAATGTGAAAAGAAAAAGTCTGATAAGAGCTTTTTTGGGTGGGGAGGGAGAGGGGGGTGCCATCATATTCCAGCTAGCCATCATGATTCTCATTATTCCTGGAAGTTTTCGAATGAGCTCCAACTACGTGTTTTGAAAAGTAGAATGATTAATATCCCAGCAAGATCTAAATATTTATAATTTATCCATTTTTGATGGGCTGTCACCAAGAGATATTTTCAAAGGTCAATGCAGCAGGTGAATACAGAATTAAATAGAGGTTATTCAGAGGATAATCAGAGGGTATATGAGCAGGTTAAATTTATATCAATGAGTGATAAAACACAGGAGGATATTATTTAATTTTCAGTAGAGATTATAAATGGCTCCAAAACAATGAATATGATTGATGACTCTGTTTTGCAGTTGTGTGTTAAAAACAAAATAAGGAACTTCAATTTAAGCATACAGTTTGGTCCCATGAAGTTATCACAAAAATTTGATAAGAAGTATTAGAACAATTTTACACATTTAGTTTATTTTTATCCACACTTCTGATCTTTTAAACCATGAAAACAATTGTTAAGCAGGCATCAAAAAAAACTTACCAGAATAGAATTATTTGGAACAGAAGCATATATGAATAAGCATATGGCAAATAGCTGTATATAGTCAATGGCAGAATAATGTTATGTGCATCTATACTATTGCACATAAGCACAATTTGTACTTTGTGTCATGATGTGACATTGGACACTGAGGAAAATTATTTCAGTGGTATTTTCATAATGATTTGCAATTCTGAGATTCAGGTTTTCCTTGGAAATTAAACCTATAGTCCTTGACTCAAATAAATGAGAAACTCCATTGTTATCACCATGAAAACCGTGGAATTTCATCCAAACTTTCTAACCTGTTTTGCAAGGTTAATTTGATAACATCAAATGACAAACGTTAACTAGATATGCCCTTTGAGGTACCGAGTCTCTTTCTGTGTATGAGGTTTTTATAAAGTGTTCATTACTTCTTTAAAACCAGCTAAGTAGGAATAGGCCTATAATTACCTAGTTTTGCACATCAAGTATAACAAGTTTTCTTTTAAGTCTCTGGTTATTGCAGCTGATTCAAACAATGCATTAAGTGACTTCTTTACCTATTTATTGTATCTAAGCACTGATATAAATTCTAAGTCATTGCTAAAACCTGCATCATATCTTGTCACATTGTAATTTTAGTCTTGCATAACATGTCATGATATTTCATATGCTGTTATTTAAATCGTATTGCTTCAAACCCCCTTTGGCTGTGAGGGGTGCATAGACCTAAGGGGTCTCTTTTGGGGCAAGTTCTGTAACTAGGCCAGTGATTCTCAACCAGGGTGTTGAGGCACCCTGAGGTGCCAGGATATCTTTTGAAGCATGTTGCATGAAGTGTGGGGGTATGCTCAGGCTCTCCCTGCTACCACTTCCTGCCTTCTATGTAAGGAAATAAGCACTGAAAATAATTAAATACTTTTCAAAATAGGGTGCTGCTCAATTCACAGAAGTTATGGAGGGGTGTCTTGAGTCTAACAAGGTAGAAAATAACTGCACTAGGCAAATAGGCTAAAAGACGGGATGGGTGTTTTTTTTCCTTTTCCTCCTCCAAGCAGTCACTAATTGTGTTTTTCTGCGACTCGTGCTTAAATAGTTACATAGATAATGTACCTTTCTTGGCATGGTAGATTTGTGCCTTGTAGACTAGTGATCCTCAACCCCTTTGGGCTTGAGGCACCCCTCTATTACTTGTGAACTGAGTGGCACCCAATTTCAAAAAAATAATTGATATATTACAGTGCTTATCTCTCTGAAGAGGGGATGGCCACTGGGTATGGGATTGGTCAGGCAGGGATAAGCCTAAACTTGCATTTACCTGCTTAGCTTATCTGCTTATTATCTCCTCACACCTTGCAGCATCCTTCAAAGGATCTGGTGGCACCCCAGGATACTGCAACACTGGTTGAGAATCAGTAGTATGGACCCGGATAGGCAATGTTTTTTGGACAGAGTGCCAAAAAAAACAGTGTCCACCTTGAAAGGTGCCAGAGTGCCAGCATGACAGAAAAACAAAATGAGGATGGGGGGTACATAGCAGGATGCACTGCATGTTAGTAAACTATTGTTGTATGTAAAGTAAATAAGTTTTTAAAATGCTTAAGAAGCTTCATTTAAAATTAAATTAAAATGTAGATTTTACCAGTATAGTGTGATCCTTGCCCTTGCTTTTCCTTGCTGAGTTTTCCAATGTCTGGCTCATATTTGGCAGCCAGGGTGGGGAGGAAACTGGGTCCAGGGCAGGGAGGCAACTGCGGCCACCACTGCATCTGCTGAAGTCAGGGCCTGGGTGGTGGCCGGGGCCAGCACTGTGCCCACTGGAGCTGGGGCCAGAGTGGGGAGGGGGCCGCGGCTGGTGCTGCCAAGCCTAGGGCCAGGGCCGGTGCTGTGCCCATTTGGGCCAGGGCCAGGAGGCAGCACTTTCCCACCTGGGGGTGGGAGGTACACATGCGCGCATGTGTGCCAATTAAAATTGTCTTGTGTGCCACCTTTGGCATGCGTGACATAGGTTGCTGACCTCTGTTATAGACTACCTATATCAGGGATGCATAACAGGCATGTCACAAAGTGCAGGAGACTAGAGTGGATCCTTTTGGCTTATGCTTTGAGGATATAAACATTTGAGGTCTCATTCAAGGGGGTCCTGATTTGATCTGTGTCAAAATCTGGGATAAAGAGGAGTGGAATAGCCTTTTATACAAGTAGCTATTCCAAGCTGCATCGCTGTCCCTCTGATAGGCTCTAATAGGCTTGTCCCTGGAATGAAGGTCATTAACCTGAATTACCTGGGACTAGTTTACAGACATACACAGCATGGATCAGAGGAAAAAAAAAAAGACTTTTATGGCTGTAGGATCCTGAAACAAAAGTCTTTTTTCCAGGAGAAATGAGATGTCTGTTTACACCTTGAAGGATAAATCAAATTGCATAGTGGAGAGTGGAGACTAAAATTTTGCTGGGTCAGTTGTACTTACTGTATTTTTTTAAGTTGACCCTGAACTTAAGATGATCCCCAATAAATATAAATTTTCCATATATAGAATCTAAATTTATTATAATTTTCCAGGTATAGAAACTAATTATTGGAGGGTTGTCTTTAAATTAGTTTCCCTCCCACTGCTACAGCAGAAAAAGCAGCAGCTGGGGGGACCAGGTGAGTCAGTGCCCTTTCCCTCCCCCTCCACCTGCTTCTTCGCCTTCTATCTCTCTCCTCCACCACTGGCACCCTACTATCCCTAGCTCCCCGCAGCCTCTGCCCGTCTCCCCCTCTCCCCAGTCTCTGCTTCTTCCCCCATCCTGGAACTGATCTGGGCCTGACAGTAAGGGAGGAAAGGTTCAGAGGGGGCAGAAACTGAGGGAAATTGGAGGTGGGGGGAGCAGGAGGCTGCAATGGGTCTGACTCTGGCCTCAACCTAGGCTCAAGGCCAGAATCAGAGCTGCAGCAGATACCTGCTTCCCCCCTCTTCTTTGTACTTAAATCTAAGATAAGGGGCTTTTCCCCTTATGCTAGTTGGGGGAAAAACCCCAGTTTTAGATTTGAGTAAATATGGTACGTACCTGCAGAGGAGCTGGATTTAGGCCCAAGTGCATTATTGTAAAGAGAAATAAAACAACATTTGTTAAAGAAACCAATATCATACAGTTAAAATTATTAATCTGACAAAGGATATAGTGTAGCTATTTTGAACAGATAGAAAGGGTTTTTTTACACACACTTTCTTAATCTACTCCCAGCTGCCACCCACCATTTTTAACAATTTTCCTTCAACATTTTCCAACCAGCTCTAGGAAACAATTACACTTAAAGCTGGTCAGGTATTTTTCAGCAAAATGGCTTTTCATGAGAAAAAGCTGATTCATCAAAACAGAAAATGTTTAAAGGATATGCTGAGGTTGACAAAATTTATTATTAGAAAAAAAACTGCTATGCATACAATGGTATTTATGTTAGCAATGAGAGATCAGAAGACTGACCAGAATAGGTTGGTGGTCAGAAGTAGCACTCATTGCTGAGGTCTTTGATTTGGAACAGAAGCTTGAACCTCAATTTCCTATATCCCTGAGGTGTTTTTACCTTGGGATAACAGTCTATCTCTGGTTTTCCATTGAAAAATTGCAACTCTTCCCCACCCTACTACCCCAGGGAGGTTCCAGGGTCCAACATGGCATAAAAATATTTAAAATCTCAAATAAAACATTGTGAGAACAGGAAGGGTGCTACCAGCTTAACTCACATGGTACAGCAATCTTACACAGATGTGTAACAGTGCCCGTGTGTAATTAGCTGATTTTTAGAACAGTGTGTTTTGATAAGATGGTATGTGCTTAATACACATGAATAAAACCAGTATTTCCACATGAAATTAAATAGATGTGCATTTACAGAATTGGTATATGTGTGTATGTGCTCAAGCTTTTTCACACTTGTTGCTCCTCAGTAAATGAAAAGAGCTACAGAGCTATTTGGTTTTCTTTTAAGTATGTCAGATATTACATTTAGATTGACCCAAGTAAGGATCGGTTGATCCAAGTGCTGATCTGTACAGATGTTCAGGGAGATTAGATTGGACAAAGTTGTCCACCTGAAGAGGTGGACTAAGTTAGATTGGGAACAGGTTAGCCTGATCTACCAAACATCTGTACATAATTGGAGCACAGCCCTGGGACAAGGAAAGCCCAGCTGCTCATCTCAGCCCCAGGGCAGTGCTCTTCCTACCCCTTCCTTCCTCTTGCTGGACTATTTTTAGCCCCCGCACCAACCTGCCTCTACATACCTGCCAGCCCTCCCCCTCCTCCCCCTCTGACTTACTTAGATCAGGTTTTTGGCATGGCTCCTGGCACTGGTGAACATGTGCTCAAGCTGCCTTCTATCTACAAGCATGTGGCTTAAAGTAAGTTGTATGATTATAAACTAGGGACAGCATACACCCTTTATGTACTTTTGTAGTAACAGGTCTTTAAAAATAAAACATCCTCTGCTTCTTTCTCTTTAAAAACTAGTTGCAAGCAAGCAGCTGCATATAACATAGCATCTTCTACTTTCCCACTATCACTGAATGATAATGAGGTGCAGATGGTCTTATCAATGCCTGTGGACAGTTGGCACACACCAATTTTTGAATATCAAAAAGTAATTGTCTGGATTGCAGAGAGAGAAGCTGGAGATGATTCTAAGCTTCAATCATCACCACAGAAATAGACAAAAAAATCCTTTTTTCCTGTTTATTTTAGATGGTACCTTCAGTTATTCTAAGTCTAATCTCTTGTCCATAAATTATATAAATTGGTGTTTAATATTATTAGGCCCCTTGAATAAGAAATACTGTCATAATCCAAGATACTATAATACCAACAGTACAACAATTTTCAGCTAAATAAAGGAAGAGTAGATATTGAAGGAATTACACACACCGCCACTGGTGAAAAAGTATTACAGGCAAGTCACCTTGTTTCTTCTCCAAAGCAGCTCAAATAATTTCAAAGCAGTTCAAAGGTATGATGGGTGTCACCTGTTTTACACCCTTTGCAACTCTTTTTGATGATTAATCCTTTGGGCACTAATTAAGTTCAAGGATGTCTTTATAAGCATTCAAGACATTCAAGCACATTCCCTAATTACTATGTTTTGGAAAGATGATAGCATATCCTACAGAGTAATTAGTCTTTAGTAGCATGTATTTAAGGGTAAAGGATCCATGCTATTATAGGATAATACTTTCAAATAATACATATATATGTATTTGAAAGTATGTATATATATGCATATATATATGTATGGGGATCAGGTACCATTTTGATGGACCTGCACAGGCTCTAAGTGAGCTGCAAAGTCCAGACAGCCATGCTTTGTGACTTCCTCTTCACTGACGACTTTGCATTATGTGCAGGCTCACAGGCTGATATGCAACATGGACCTATTTTCGTCAGTCTGTGACAACTTCAGACTCACTGTGGGCTTAACTCTGAGACGGTCAGATGGATGAGAAACTGTCTGCAGGGTAGGACCCAGAGAGTCATAGTGATTGGATCTGTGTCTTCCTGGCATGAAGTGGGCAGCAGTGTCCTGCAGGGGTCTGTGCTTGGTCCAGTACTTTTCAACATCTTCATTAACAATTTGGATGTGGGGGTGAGGAGGTTACTGGCCAAGTTTGTGGTCAACACCAAGTTATGGGGAAGTGTGGTTAGTCTTGAAGATAGGCTAAAGATATAGGTGGACCTAGACAGGCTAGCAAGTTGGGTGGATCAGAATCTTATGAAGTTCAATGTTGAGAAATGTAAAGTGCTTCACCTTGGGACAAGCAACCCACAACACACCTACAGGCTTGGCAACACCAACCTGACTAGCTCTATAAATGAATGGGACCTGGGGGTAATAATAGACCACAGTATGAATATGAGCTAGCAGTGCAATGCTGAAGCCAGTAGGGCAAATAATACTCTGGCATGCATCCATCGATGCATCTCCAGAAAAACCAAGGAGGTGATTCTTCCACTCTATGCAGCACTGGTGAGACCACAGCTAGAGTACCGCATCCAGTTCTGGGCATGACACTTTAACAAGGACTTGGACAAGCTTGAGAGAGTCCAAAGAAGAGCTACCCGTATGATCAGTTTTAGACAGCAAGCCATATGAGGAAAGGCTGAGGGATCTGGGACTCTTCAGCCTGAAGAAAAGAAGGCTGAGCAGGGACCTGGTAGCAGCTAACCACTATACTAGGGGAGTACATCAAGGGCTCGATAAGCAACTGTTCACCAGGGCACCATCGGGGAAAACTAGGAGTAATGGCCACAAACTCCTGGAAGACCAATTCAAGTTCAACATTAGGAAAAACTTCTTCACAGTTAAGGTGTCCAGACTGTGGAATAAGCTCCTTCCAGAGGTGCTGCAATCACCTACCCTGGAAATCTTCAAGAGGAGACTAGACAGTCACCTTGCTGGGATCACCTGACCCCCAGTTATCTTTCCTACTTGGTGCAGGGGGCTGGACCTGATGATCCTCCAAGGTCCCTTCTGGCCTCACAATCAATAAATCTATGAATTAACATGAAGAAGACCAAAGTGATGTTTCAACCTGCACCTGGCACAGCACTACAGGAACCACACGTCTCACTTAAAGGTTGATGGTCAACAAGTTTGCCTATCTAGGCAGCATGCTCTTCTGTGCTGTCCACATTGATGACAAAGTCAATGCAAGGCTAGTAAAAGCCAGCGTGGCTTTTGGTAAACTCCATAAGTCGATCTGGGATCACAGAGGCATTGGAATGTCGACAAAACTGAAGGTTTACAAAGTCATCATTCTCCCAACCCTCCTTTTATGCCTGCAAAACCTGGACCATCTACCAGCATCATGCCAAGAAACTAAACCTCTTCCACCTGTCCTGCCTGCAAAAGATAGTAAAGGTTAAGTGGCAGGACAAGATTCCAGACACTGAGGTGCTCAGAAGGTCATCTCTCCCTAGTATCCACACCCTACTGAAATCAGTCCAGCTAAGATGGGCCGGCCACCTTTCAAGAATGCCCAGCACTCACCTGCCAAAGAAAATCTTCTACGGCAAACTGTCAAATGGAGTTTGCTTTCACAGTGCACCAAAGAAGTAGTACAAGGACACCATAAAGGTGTCCCTAAAGAGTTTCAACATTGACCTGCAGTCATGGGAAAAAATAGCTCATGACCATCCATCCTGGAAGTCATTGATCCAGAGTGTAGCACTGGACTTCAAGCAGCAGTACATGGCAGAGGCAGTGAGGAAGTGTGTGGCCAGGAAAATGAGGACCTCTTGTGTCCCATCCTCATTGATCTCTTGCCCCTGTTGCAGTAGATTGTTCAGGGCAAAGATTGTCCTTATAAGTCACCTGTATACCCACGTAACCTAGCCTCCACCTCCTCCTCTCTCTCTCTCTTCACGCTTTTCTTTCTCCTTTTTCCTCTCTTTCTCCCTTTCTCTTTACTCCCTCTCTTTTTCTTTTCTGCTTCCTTTCTCTCTTCTCCCCGCTCCACACTGGATGCAGTCATCTTTGCTTGTGAAGGACGAACAACCATACATATGCATATGTATACATATACATATATGTTTATTCCTACATAATAAAGGGCTTAGTCTATCTGCCTGCAATGCTTTTGGAGCACTATGATTAGTTGTTTCAGTAACCGATCAGAGTGCTCCAAGAGCATTACAAACAGGAGGCAGCGGCATGACGGAGCACCACCATGATGGCAGGAATGGAGGGGACGGAGCAGGGGGGCAAGGTGGGGATGGAGGGGGGGAAGCTTGCTAACCCTAACCCTAGCCCCCCCCCCAAGCCATGCTCCCTAGAGGGGAAGGAGGTGGTGGGGTAAGGCCAGAGGCACTGGCTTCGCATCCCCCCCAGCACTGCTTCTTGGAGGCAGCATGGGGTGCTGGCAGAGGAGGACAGAGGGGATAGTGGGACAAGCTTTCCCCCCAGCCCCCCTGCTCCCAGGAGGCAGCAGCAGCATGGGTGGGGGGTTAGGGTTAGTTACCTCCCCCCCTCTTCCCCCCCCCATCATTCTTGATGGGAAATTCACTAGTATATATATATAAAACTCCAAGAGGGAATTATTTAGGAGGGGAGGGGAGGGAAAGGGCATTTTATATCCTTTCTAATTACATCATGTATAAACTTAATTTTCATGTTTGCTACATTTAATTATGTAAGATACATTATGAGACCTACTAATTAAAAAGCTATTAAAAAGTATAGTAGGATTACCATCTCCACAATAAATGGAAGACAGACTAAAAAGAAACAGGACAGTAAGACAAATCTGTCTTAATTTAACTCATACTCTAACTAGAACTCTTTATTGAGAAGAACTGAGTCCATTTCCAATAAATACAGTATGACTCGGCTTCCCAAAAGTTTTCAGCCACATAGTAGGATTTCAAATTAGCTTATTCCTGGTTCAGCACTGATTTTTAGACAATTGAAAATAAAATGGACTTCAAAAACACAAGACTGCTCCCCAGTATTATAGGATAGACAGCGAAATCCTAAGGCATCCAGTAATATCTAACACAAGTTAGATATGCTATGTTTCTAGACATATATTAGTCTAGTCTAGAAACATGCATATCTAACTTGTCATGTTAGATAATACTTGATGCCTTAGGATTTCACTGTCTGTCCTATAGTACTGGGGAGCAGTCTTCTGTTCTTGAAGTTCACAAGGGAAGTTTGTAGAAAAACTGAAAATTGAGCCTCTAACTTGAGGACCTCAACCACAGAACTATCCTTCTCTGCATACAGTATTCAGTACCCCTGGTAATTGTAAAGATGTACCAGTAGTAAATAAAGTAAGCCAGTGATTTAACTGTAACAGAGAGGTCATCTTTAGTTTCTTTTTTTCTTGTTGTTTTTGACTTTACTTTTATTTTATTCATTCATTCTTTTTCACCCATTTTTTGCATTCAGCCTTCTGCATTTTCCTCTCTTGGGACATATTGGATGTATCTACATGGGCGTGCCACTCCATGGTAAGATAGCAATGTGCTTTGTTGATGTACGGTGCTGTACGCTACCATGTGGGTCTACACGTGATCAGCAGCTATGTTGTTCTAGTGGCTCACTCCCACATTTTAGTGAGCTGCTATAGTAACATAGCGGTGAAATCTAACCAGTGGTTAGTGCACCTTTCTTTTCCAAAGGAAGTACTAAAGCATGGTGCCCTAGCAATGTCGTCTTATGGCAATGTATAAACGTGCCCAATGTCCTTCATATAAAGTGACTGTAGTCTATAGTCACACCAAGAAGTTAATCTGGTCTCATGGTCATAGTGGAAAGGCTAGCTGCCTCTCTCTGTCCATTCTAGTTGCTTTGAGGACAACCAGCATGGATCATGATTTTTCCAATTCTAGGGCTCATGAAAGTTGAATTAAAGTCAATCATGGGATGTATCTGAGGTAAAATGAATATGGAAGGCAAGGCATGTTAGCCTATTTTTTTTTAACCCTGGTTTGACCCTGCAAATGTACCATTTGGTAAAGCCTTATCTCTTCTTTTTCTCCCTTGGAGTACGTAGTTAGTTACCCTAAGGTTATAAAGGAGCCTTCCCCTCCCACCACCTTTTTTTTTTTTTTTGAATGGAGACAAGTCCAAGGATGTCCCTGGGTACATTTCCAGTGTGTACCAACTTTTTAATCATTCTTTCATTTCATTGGGCTTTCATACCTACCTCTACCTTTCAACTGCTTGGGAACCTGTGACCAGCCACCGTGTCCAGGAGCTTTGTGAAACAAAGGCATTTTATTAAGCAGTTGGAAAAAAGAGGACAATGTTATTTTAAAACAGGAAATATACACATATACCTAGTCTTATCTAATCTTATGTTTAATCAGAAATTAAATTAAATCTGCTCTTCTCTACAGTGAAAGCAACTCAGTGGAACCCATCTTATGTTCCTTCCTAGTCACTTCTCACAACATGCCTGCTGATACTCTTCTTCCACTGCTTGTCTGGAGGGTCTGTCTGACTTGCTTTGACTGGCACTGCCCAGGTTGATCTCTTCCAGCCAGTTCACCCTATACAGGAAAAGGTCCTTGTAATGGCTGCTCTGTTGTTTGGATGTTTAGACCAGTAACTTACAATCACTGGCCTAGCGACTATGGGAATCTACACAGGGAATTGCTGTCCAGTATGCTCAAGTGTTAATTTATAAGGCACTGATTGCTATGTGCTAAATTTCCTGCTTGGGCTTTATTTGTGAGCTGAATAAGTGAGGTAAATCCCACTGCCAGTAAATTCATAGCATCTATTCCTTTTCATGCATCCTTTTTAAAAAACTACTGAGGCAGCAGAATGGAACAATATACGCATATAAGGGCTGCTGCAGAAATTTTACTGGCATTTCAGTCCGCTTTTATTCCAAAGGTGAAGTGCTTATGCCTTGGAGGCTCAAACTGTGCAACTGTTTGCTGTTACATTGTAGATTCCATACTTAACTTTGAGTTTCTTGTATTATACATTGTTGTAACATGTACCTGTTTTTATATTTCAGCAGAAAACTTGCTGATCAAGCACAGGAGGAAACAATAGCTTTACATTAATTTTGTAAACCCAAGCATAGACTTGATCCAAGAGAACACTCATCTCCAGCAAAGCACGAACAAGTTCAGTGAACCAGCATGGATGGGAGCTTGCCTAAAGGAGCAAGAAGTTTCCTGGTGTGAGGACTGGTTGTTCTGTTCTTTTGGAGCCAGTGATCTGCTTCAGAGCATAAGGTCCTTAGGGCTCCTGTAACTTTGTACATACCTTGTCCTATGTATCCACATAATGGACACATAGGAAAGAAGCCTCTAGAAAGACAAGCTATAGCTCAGGTTGTAAAGCACAATAGTCACAAGCTTATTTAACAAATATAGGTTTTTGTTTAATGTTTAAGTCCTTACCTAAGCATAACTATATCTTTGCGTTAATTTCTCTGTAAATAGGTTGTCATAATGCTTTTCACAATGTAGTTATCAGTGCTTTTAGATTCTCCAGAAAGGTGCTCTCAGTACAGATTATTTGTTTATATGTTAATATGTTTGGTAATTTTGCAGCAAATATTGTTCAGATAAAAATGTCATTAAGGTAAACCTCAGTGACTCACAGCTGCAGTATGGGGATTCTGAATGTTTGATAGGCTGGATAAGACTCCTAATCTACTTGCAGTTTAAGGTCAGGTAATTCTCTGTAGATCTTAGCTTTAACCAATAGCTTCTCATATTTCCTCTATAACCTTTTAATGTCTAGATATGGGTCTTACTGAATTATTGGGAGTAGGAAGTTGCCAGTTGACATCTTCTGATTAATGCACTTGAAATCAGAATTTTCTACGCCACTAACCACTTTTACTTCAAGTGTAGTATCCGAGTTCATTAGAGGAGAGGTGCATCTATTTCTGCAAAAGAAATGCTAAGGGTCAAGTGCAGAATGTGAAGCCTCACTATGGTCAATTGGCAGCTACCTTACTACTGAACTTTCAATTTTATGAATATCGGGCATATTGCAAACAAACCATAGCAGTTCCTAAAACAATTCACTAGAGGATGAAAGGGCAATGTGGCTAAAGTGTCTTGCTATGGGTCTGTAGGTATCAGGCACAAGCAGGGTAGAGATATACTTTATAGATTAACTAATCAAAGATGCATACATTGTTACTATCATCAAGCTTTGTTCTGGAGTCATGCTGGAAGCTCTCCCCAGTTTACAGCTGTAAATGGATAAAGTATTAGGTTATTTGGGCTAGTGCAGTCAAAGGCAGCTAGCCCTAATGCCAGCAATATCCTTCATGTAGAACCACTGTTCCTCAATGATATAGACTTCGTGGGCTACCTCAGCTAAGGATGACCTTTGGTCTTAAAAACAAAAACAAACAAGCCCCCCCACCTCCCCCCGCAAAAAAATCAAAGCCATAAGTGGCACCTTTACTGAAACACATTTTTTGAAATTCACATATATTCTGGTATCTCCAGTAATGTCCCCCATTGAGCTCAGCTCCTAGTTGTCATTTTATAGTCTTTCTTTTGAAAGGGTTTTTTTGGACTCTTTGATTACTTTGACTTCTCTTTTGTTCCTGAATACATTACCTTTTCTGTGCAATTGCCTCAGTGCAGTTCACAGTATTCTTCCTATGATTGCAAAATTCTTTTCTTCAGGTCTTGTCCTTTCTTAGCACTGTAATGGGGGATTGAGAGAGTTGTGAGTTTTCCGATTTCTAGCAGAAATGTGATTTGATTTCATTAAGGCTTACTATGAGTAAGTCAGGCAAATAATATCAAATGTCACAAGAAAGTCCTGGCAGATATGAAAAATAATTGCTTAAAAATGTCTTACAAATGGTAAATGTAGTCTATATTTTTTTTTAAATCCTTAAAAACAATTACGTGTTGTTCTGCTCTGAATTACTACATTTACCCTCATACATGGTCTGCGACTCTGTGGAATTTTCAATGTTGTGTTAGATACTAGTTGCCATTTTTTCTGGTGTTTGGTTGACTAGAAAACTTAAATTACTACAAGTATTTTAACAGAATAATGGTCAGTATTAATGATGAGAGTAGCAAGCTGTATTTAGTGTTAGCTTTTACTGGGCCAATTGTAACATTGAGAGCAACATCTCTTCCAACTATGCAGTTTTCTCCCAAATATAATTGGTCCAATAAAAGATATCACCAAAAGAGCCTTGTTTCTTTCATATTTATTGGCCTATAACATTACTCCAGTACTGCAGCATTAAATTCTCTAAGATGGTTAATTCCTAGTATGAGTTCTCTGAAGGTTAATGGTAAAATTTAATTAAATGTTTGGGCTTCATAGGCATTTTCACAAGTACATTCCAGACATCCTGGAACCTAAGTGATCCCCTCCCAGTGCAGTGATCTAGAAAGGCTTTTTCTGTCTGTGACTCAAATATGTATGAGCATTTTATAGAAAAGGGAACAACTTCAATGGGAGACACTAAAAGACCTTGTTAGTAGGCCTGTGCAAATAGGGAAGTATTCGATTTGGATTCGGCCGATTCAGAGGGCAGTGATTTGATTTGAGATTGGGATCACTGTCCTAAATTGATTCCACCGAATCAGCTTCAGAAGATTTGGTGCTGCTTCGGAGATGCTCAGTGATTTGGATAGGCTGGGGAGTGGCAGGCACAACCAGGTAGCTGCAGGTTCTCCTGCAGCTCCTCTGGCTATGCCTTTCCCTTCCTGGGTGGGGGGAGCTGCAGGAGAAGCCCCCACAGCTGCCTTGCCTGGCCCCATCTCCTGCCCAGCCCCAGCCTCACACTCACTGGCTGCAGCAGCGGTGACTGGGGCTTCTGGGGGCTCATGGCAGAGCCACCCATGCAGTGGTGGGCAGCGGGGATCATCCTCCCACTTGGCACCTGTGTGGTAGCTGTCACGCTGCATGGGTGCAGTGCGGCTCAGCAGGGCACCACACAGTGTCTGGGAGCTGGGGCCAATGGTGCTGAGTGGTGCCAAGCTCCACCTGACATGTGGAGCCACCTTAGCTCCAAGACTGTGAGTGGCACCCTGCTGATCGGTGTTGCACCTGTGCCATTGGGCAACTGCCATGCAGGTGCCAAGAGGGGGAGTGATCCCTGCTGCCCTGCACTGCCCCACACTGTTCAGGGGGGCTGTGCCATGAGCCCTCAAAGGCCCTGATTGCTGCTGCTGCAGCTGGTGAGCGTGTGGCTTTTTTTTTTTTTTAAAGTGCTGGCAGGCTGGGCTGGGCTGGACAGGGCAGACATGGGGGTTTCTCCCACAGCTCCTCTGGCTGTGCCTGCCTCTGCCCCAGTGGTGGGAGCCACAGGGGCTATGCCCTGCTGCCAGCTGGTGTGGGAGGGCTCGGGCACAATGCAGGCGTGGCTCACTCTGAGTGGCAGCAGGGCATAGCCCCCACTCTCAGTGCTGCCGAGCATTTGGAGTGGGGGTTCTTCCCTGCCGCTGTTTGCCAGCCAGAGCAGAATGCAGGCACAGCAGCACTGGGAGTGGGGCTATACCCTGCTGCCACTTACCCACTTCCTCCTGGAGTGAGCTGTGCCCATATCCCACCCTGCCACCTCAGCTGGGCAAATGGCAGCAGGGCAGAGCCCCCGTTCTGAGCACTGCCTTGCCTGCATTCCACCCACTGACCTCCCTCCCCAAGTAACACACCCCCCACCACAGCTGGGCAGCTTGTTCCAGCCCCAATCCCTTCCTCCCTCATGCCCCTTCCGTCCTCCCTCTCCCAACCCCAATGGACTTACGAGCTGGAGGCAGCTGTGTCAGCTGCCTGTTGAGTCAATGGCCAAATCTCTGAAGTGGCTGAATCTTTTCCAGAGCTTTTCTGAATTGATTCAGATGCTTTGAATAGATTCAGAACATTTAATTGGTCTCCCGATTCTATTCAGATTTGGAGATTCACTCCCCGAATCAGGCTGAATCTCCTCCAAATCTAATCAGCTACCAAAGCTTTGCACAGCCCTACTTGTCAGGTCTCATGAGAGACTGTTTCAATATCTGCTCTTACCCAAGAAAAGAGAGAGCATGTACTTCAATCTGTAGCATCCCAGCTGAATGTTCTAACTAATGGTAGGGGAAGAAAATGCCATGGCCACCATCTTCACCATCACTGTTGCCATATTCTGTTAATGCGATTATTCTTTTGTAAATAGACTGCTTTGTTTGTAGTAATGTACCTAGAAAATAAATGAAGAACTTCATTTTAAACTAAAGGAAATATTTAAATGTTTTGGAAAAAATCAGACTTGGGTTGATGCAATAGTCAAACCAAAATGAAAAATCAGCGTTGTCACACAACCTCTACAAATATGACATGGACATGGGGAGATGGAGACTGAGATGGAGAGTATCTTTGAATGAATGGAGTAATTTTCAGATAATTTTTAAGCTCAGCTCTAAAAGTAGTTAGTTGTATCACTTTTATTATGGTTTAAGATCAGTAAAGCTCAACTGAGGAATATTACTCGCTGAACCACTACTTCAGCAAGTAATGTTGCATGCTATTCTTGTTTTTTAATGTGTTTCATGAGGAATACCTAATGTTCCAGGAGACCTACTGAAAACTGAAATTATAGTGCAGTTGTTCCTTGTTGTAAGTTAAAGACGGGTACTAAATTTTCTTAGCTTGACTGAATTATGCTGCTACATTATTTCCTGTGCTCAAAGGTTTTTAAATTTATCATGGTTTTGAAGTAACCCTGAGACATAAAGAGTCCTAACTTACTGGAGACATCTATGCTTCAGTAAACAACAACAATCCCTCCCTCCCATAAACAGTAAAACTTTCTCTAATAACATTTGAATTTAAAATTACTCTGAGACATTTATAAGCATCAGTAGACACATGGGTGAGGCCTCTTTGTAAACTGATAATTAGTTGATGTAATATGAGTAACAGCCTTTTGTTTCTGAGTATAAATAGTGCTGAGAGGATAGGAGATTAATGTTTGCAGACAACCAGAGATCATCCAGATTTTGTCGGATCTCGTCCAACTTGCTAAGGCGCAAGTTGAAATAGTGCTAACCTGCTTGAGACACTGGCTGGTTTGCAAGAAAAATGGAAGGTGAGTGCTCTTGAGTTTTAATGCCACATGATTTAGAACTGGAAGCAGGGGCAAAGAAAGTCAAGCAGCATAATGCATCTGTTAAAAACCTGGGGAAACTCTATGTTTACTGCTGATCCCGATTCATGAATTCAAGCCAAGAGATATTTTCCATGGTTCAAATTCTCTTAAATGTGATTTTTTTCAGAAAAAAAATAACTTTCACTAGGATTTGAATCTTATAATTTGAAAATGAGAATTTTTTTTCTAAAGGAAAATCACCAAGAACCAAAACAAAACCAGACCACAAAAGCTTTCCAAAAAACTTACAGGCCTTATGAAGAGGAGTTGGTAAAACAATTTTTGAGAGGTATATGAGAGAAAACGATATTTTAAACTGTCTGCAAAGCCCAAAGTAAAAATGTTTAATATTTCCAGGCTATATTTCCAGGTGTTTTAGAGATAAATCCCCACTGTTGAGAAAATGAACAGGGAATGTCAGGGGTAACATTTTCATTGGCCAAAGAAAAACATTAGGAGGTATCAGAGCTGACTATCTCTTAGTATTTGCACTCAACTATTTTTTCTGTAAGAGAGCAACTGTTAGAGCTCTACTCTAAAAATATATTCTGTCTATGCCACTCGGGTCTCTCTGTTGCCTTGTGAGCCATCATATGGGATTTCACTGAGAAGTTTGTGGGTAGGCCATTCAAATCTGATCTGGGTTCCACTGGTCTCTTTTCTCCGGTTCAGCAGAATTCAGCTGAACTTTAAGTATGAATATTCTACTTTTTGTCTTGGTTGACAATCTCTTCCAGGGAAAAGATGAAGATACTGTTAACTGTTGGGTTACTGATTTGCTTAGGGGCTTGTTTAGAATGGTTTTGGCCCTTTTTACTGAGAAATGTTTTGGGTTTTAGGTTGACAGTTCCCATAAAAGCATCCATTATAGGACTTTTTCATAGAGGTTTTCATAGAATTCCATTCTGTCCCTCCTGGTTATTCAACATGTGTGATACCTTTAGAAATGTTAGTAAATAAATATTTGTAGTGCTTCCATGTGTGAACGGGACTGAGCTCTGTTTTTGTCTCTCAGCTGACTCGCGCTGAACAGTTGAATGACTTACCCTTTACCAAATTAAGGTGAGGGCTGTCTAGTTGATAGTTTAGGCAAGGTTAAAGTAATGGTTTTGGTACAGTGAAACAACCAGGATAAATGGAAGAAATTATTTCAGTTTCCTTATTTGCAGGAGTATTCATAACCACTCAGAATATCTGCATATATTAGGATATCTGTGTGACCAAACAGAACTTAGCTAGCACTTCACAAGGAAAATGGCACAGGAGGTACCATGGCACTAGGTGTTCAGTAGTCATAGCTCTCATTGTTTTCAGTTAAAGTGAGAATGCTCAGCAATTTTAAAAATCAGGCCAAATTTTTACGATTAAAAAGGAACTCTGATTCCCATCTCCATAGACTGAGGAATTGAGTCACTCTGCTAAGGCTGCTGACATACAGACCTTGTCTGACTGGATAATCTTGTCTGACTTGCTAATCATTCAAGTTTTTAGTCAAGTCATCAGAGCTGGTAATTTTGTCAAATTTTGACTTAAACTTACAAAGTTCTTTAAATATTTTTCCCTAATTTTCACCAGCTTCTCCATATTTTAATGAACTGCCATCTTATTTGTACTGGAAAAAAATGTAATATTCAAAACTGACAGGACATTCTGGGTGCCTCACTTCCTAAAGACTTACCTGGGTTGCCTTAATGAGACCTAATTTTTGTTTCAAATTGATTATTCACAAATGGAGGCACGCAAAATTTCTAGTCGTTTTTGTAAATGTAGATCTAGATAGTGATAAGTTACAGATTTGTTTGCCTGTAATTTATCATTCAGCAAAGTCCCCCTACAAGAATTCATTGTCATGTACAGCTACAGTGACATCATTTGCTTACTCTTCCATCATATATTATTATTTATTTGTATAAATGTTAACTCTAAACTAATATTAGCATGCAGGAGTAAAGAATTAATTGCACTGTAACTTAGGTACCTTTAAATAATTGTTTAAATCCATTTGGAATAGTACGATAATAATTGTTTAAACAATAAAAATTATTTAAATAAAATTGGTATTGGAATTGGAAATGGTATTACATCACAAAGTCCGTTTTTAAAGCGGTGATAACGGTATGTACTGGCCTGGTGTCAGTTATGTACCAAATAAAAGCATGGAACCTGGGTCTCCTGACACAATTTTATAAACCAAAATATTAGATACGTTTCCTTGTGTGAGACATGGAATAGGGAGAGAAGACGCATACTTCAAATGAAACTGCTTCTTAATGCCTGGTTTAATCCCAATAAATAGTTTCACAGTATTTTCACAGACTCTGCCACACCCTGTTCCTTAGCTAGCTCCTAAGAATAAGCCTATATTGCTTTGATCAGTTGCCAGGCAGCGTATCCATTTTTTCTTTCTGCCCCAGGGTATTTTGACATCAGCCAAATGTGTCCTCAGTTACATGTCTTGTTTGGTTTCTCTCTGTGTTTACTCACTTTTCCTGCAGTTATTCAGCTGGGGGATGTCGACCTGAATTGTCCTCGCAACTGCAAATGCCATAACACCCATTTCTTCGGTACTGACAGACAGATAGTAAGGAGAGGCCAGGCCTTTGACTTATATGTGCATTTCCAAAACCGGGAATGGGATGACTCTGTGGACAAGATCTCATTCACTGTAGAGACAGGTAATCGCCCCAAATTCCAAAGACTCTTTCCTGATTCCTTATTGATAAGTGATATTCTCTCATTTGCCACATGCATAGATGAATTAATTTTCCCTCAGTCAGATTCTATATGCACCTCAAGTAGTATTGTAATCTTCCCCTCAACAATTCTCTGCAATTGTAAACAGCACTAAGAGAATCAAGTGTAAAAGTAATGACACTTAAAATGCAAACGATGTTTATCCCAAAATATGTGCCTGTTGACTATGGCTTATTTGATTTTATTTACATTTATATTTGACTTTCCTGAAAAGGCCTCAGCCCTTGTGAATCCAAAGAGACGAAGTGTACCTTTCCTCTGGGCAGATGTATAGATCAAACCTGCTGGAGTGCTTGCTACAAACCTCATCAGCAACGATGCATAAACATCAGTGTGTTTCCACCAATAGACGCCTGTATTGGCTGCCACATTCTCAATATGAACATCACATCTTGTGATCGCTCATTTCAGCGGTGCCTTGGAGACTTTGACATCCTCTTTAATCCTTGGTGTGCTGGTAAGGAAGCTGGTAGACTGTTTGCAAATATAAACTTCATAAAAACCTGGTGATTAAAGGAGAGAAGATTTGAAGTTAAAAATATATACTCAATAGAGATGAACTTGAGCTGCAGAATTCAGGTTCAGATTTTGCATGATTTTCTTTTCTTTCTGCAAGACCAGGGAAAAATACCAAACTAGATTTTGAATGCTCCAAAATCCAGGGATATTGAGGCAGAATTTTGGTTTAGCCTGTTTGGTTTGGCCTGATAGTGGTGCTATACAATAATGTTCTCGCACTTCTCCAGTGCCTTCCTTATGATACCTCTGGCTGCATCTACACATTCATTAATGTACAGTAGTTACTGCACATTTAATTTAGTACTTGCTTAACGAAGTCCTAAGTAAAAGTGCAGTAGCTACATTTACTGCACAGTAGTACTGGCAAATGCCTTTTTAGTGATGACTGCTAGCAGCCTATTAGCACTGTCCATGCTGTGATACATTACTGTGCAGTGTTTTTAGTAGGGGTGTGCAAAGCGGGCCATATTCAATTCAGATTCGGATTCAGCCCACTCGGGGGACAGCGATTCGATTCGGATTCAGCCCAACTCGGGGGACAGTGATACAATTTGTTGATTCAGATCACTGTCCCGATTTGATTTGGCCGAATCCGAATCTGAAGATTTGATGCTGATTCAGAGAATTAGTGATGCGGCCATAGATACAGCTTTAAATGTTTTTTCTACATACCTTGAGGTAGCAGATGAGGCTTGTGAATGCTGCAATGGTGGGGTGGATGGAACATCCCACAGGAGTGTGGGGGTCCCCCCTCATGCTAGGCAGTGAACCCAGAAGTGGATCAGAAGTACTTCTGATCCACTTCCAGGTCCACTGCTGAGTGCACAGGGAGGTCCCCCTGAGCCGCCCCGGCTTGGCAATTGGCTGTGGGGGGACCCTGGGTGCCCCCCAGACCCAGGAGGCACCAGTCACCAAGTCAGGTTGGGGGGGAGTCCCCTGTGTGCTCCACAGTGGACCCAGAAATGGACCAGAAGTGGTTCGAATCCACTTCTGGGTCCACCACTAAGTATGCTGGGCACCCCCCCCACATTATCCTGTGGGATGCTCCATCCACCCCACCATCTCAGCATTCACGAGCCACACCTGGTACCTTGAAGTATGCAGAAAAAAACATATAAAGCTGTGTCTATGTCTGAATTGTCGAATCTCTCCAAATCAATTCGGAGGGTTCTGATTTGATTTGGAGAGATTAAAGGGTCTCTTGATTCGATTTGGATTCAGAGATTCGGCCACTGAATCGGGCCAAATCTCCACCAAATTGAATCAGTGACCAAAGCTTCGCACAGCCCTAGTTATTAGGTTACTGTGCATTAAGCATCTCATGTAGATGTGACCTGTGTGAAGTAAATCAGTATGAACAGAGGGTGAGTGCTAGACAGGAGTCAGAAGATTGGGTTCTGAGTCCTCATGTTACTACTGAATATAAGTGACCTTATGCATATTTTGATATGCCAACTATTAAAAAAATGGTCTATAAATTTGAGTGCCCAAATTTTAATGCTTATTGTACATCTCAGAGTTAGTTAGTAATCAAAATGTCAGTTGAAGGCAGAAGTGCTCAGAGCTTCTGAAATTCATACCCTAAATATTTAAGGGTTGGGTGAGCTGTATTTAAAGAAAATATAATTTGGCAAAAGGCAAGCCTCAAAATATAGTAATATATTAAATGCTTTGTCTCAAATGTCAATCCCTCCCCCCCCCCCCACCCCAAAACATAAAGAGATGATTCATTTAAATATTTTGCCCAAGTTTACATTAAAAAGACAGGACAAAATAGATTCGGTAAGAAAGAATGGAGAAAGAAAGTAAGGGTGGAAGAAACAAAAGGCTGACATCTCTGTTGCTGCTTCTTTGGTAGATGACCCTGTGTATATGGACAATCAGGCTCACAGAGAAGAATATGTTCTGAATGAACATGGGATGCTGTACGAGGGAGTGCACAAGCACATTACTTCTAGACCGTGGCACTTTGGACAGGTGAATGCAATGCTCTGGGACTTCTTGTGAACTTGTTAACCAATCAAGAGGGCAATAGACTGGTTCTGACCTTTTTCTAGTATAGGTATATTTCAGGATTTACAGAAATATTTGGTGTGCTACACAATTTTGTAAGACTTTTGTGCAGCAGTCCAGATTATGCTCTTGTTTTAACGTTTTGCATGGACTACAGCAATCCTTTCTACATGGATTATATTGTAGCAGACTCAACTTTGAAGGAAAACCAAATGAACTTATTTTGGCTCTGTAAAGTTGCAGAGAATTTTCTGCAAAATGGGGAGAAGGATACAGGGCCCCTGAAGGAAAAGGGATAATGTTTCTATTGGCAAAGTATGTTTACTGATATTATGGAAAGTCTTATCCAATCTCTATGCCAACAGATATGAAATGCAACATAAAGTATTAGATACTGGGCTTAAAGAAGGGAGCTCCCCACAAGCATCCCACTGAATTAAAGGAAAATAAGTGTCAAATCAATTACTTCAGTCCATAAAGTCTCTTACTAACCCTCTTTCTTTGTATAATTAGTTTGAAAATGGGATTCTGGATATCTGCCTGAAGGTCTTGGATATAGGTTCAAATTACCACCAAGGCTCTGAACGAGGTTGTCGCTGGCGCAATGATCCTGTGCATGTCAGTATGGTGGTAAACCACATGGTAAGTGAAGGGTTACTTTCCTTTGACTTTTGTCTACATCAGCAGTACTGACCTGTGTTTTTTAGAAGAGTTTATCACAAGAAATCCCCGCACTACAAAGAGTTACTCATGGAGGAATTTGACTTTAAACCCAACCTAGCTTTTTCTTGACTCTGTTACTTACTGCAGCATTTATCATCTGTGGCTCTCAGAAAATATGAAACCATGATTATTGCTTTATTTTTTCCAGCTTTGTGGCCATCACAGTAACAGCATCATGAAGCTCCCAGACAACAATGATTACCTGAAGGGAACTAACCCATTAACATGGAATGGAAGTGTCCCCATACTTCAGCAGTGGTATAACGGAAGGTGTAGGCCAGTCAGGTTTGGAGACTGTCTCACTCTTGCATCAGTGATGTGCACAGGTACACAGGCAAGAAAAACTTTCCCAAAAACTGATTGCAAGTTACTCATCTGATCTACATACTACCAGAAAAAATGACTTTTTTTTGTTCCCAGTGCAAAGTAGTTGCTTAGTATGAGATCTAATTTTATCTCTGTAGTTTTCCATACTTTAGTCAGAGGAAGAAGAAAATCACTACTCTTTCCCCCAAAATTTGACACCAATTAGTACTATAAGCCATGGCATTTGCTAAGCATTTCTTCTAGTGATTTAAGAAAACCAGGGCAAGCCTGGAATATTGTATGTGGTAGTGTACTCTTCTAGGTCAAGTTTGGAAGATGATGCAAAGGAACAAGGGGTGGCAATAGGAACAAAATGCCTGATTATGCCTTTTCCTCAGAAATAAGAGAAATGAACTATCAACTGTTATCCTATTTAATGGAAGAAATGGGAGTTTAAGTGTGCTAGACAACATAGAGAAGTGCCAATGGCAAGGCTGTACTGATCACTTACTGAAGCTAAATCTGCTTTGGGTTAAGGAGACTATTTTGTCATAGAGTGGCATTCACATTAACATTATAGAAAATTCTGGCTGGTTTGTTAGAAAATGCCATTGTTGCAGAACCTAAACAGGGAGACAACCAAAAAGGCTATCATCTCTGTTATTACTTTACACTGTTTCCCAAATACCTGAAAGCAGCCCTTAGTGAGACTCCTTTTGTACCCTGTGTATGATACACTTATGCATATTGTAACATACAGATATACCTTCTGTGTGTAAATGATTTGAGAATTATTGGAAAAATAGGAAGGAAAGAACTTGACTAACTAATTATAGGGAATTGATTCTTTTGTGAAAATATTCTTAGAGTATTTTTTCCTTGTAGTGATGAGGTGTTTGGGAATTCCAAGCCGTGTCATAACAAATTTCTGTTCTCCACACTGTGCTGAGAACCCCCTTGCTGTCAATGAACTTTTTGACTCTACTGGCAAAACCCTGTGTGGCAAAGACAAACTATGGTAAGTGTGAAATAGGTCATTAGAGCTCCCTATGTTGTTGTTTGCTGTTATAGATGTACAAGGAAGATAGAAGGACTCATACTAGCCTCCTAATGCAGCATTTCTGCATGTCCATTTCTTCAGATTTCAAGACTACTGCAATAATTCAGTAACTATATACTAATGGCAGCCACATGACTGCTGAATCTACATGAAAAACATCTACTCATAAAACATACATAAGGTCAAAACTACTTACACTTTTCCTTTGAAAAAAAATAAGGCCATTCCTCTTTGAGTAGTCTAAAAATACTAACTGGGCCATGAAACACAAGGGCTAAATCCATCGTAGAGTTGAGCCATCATCTTCCACCCTCCATAACTTGGTTGATAATTGTGGTTGGTAGTAGGTTTTATGAAAATCCTTATCACTGACCAAGACTACTGTAGATGTATCCTCACAACCGTGTCTGTGATCCATGCTCCTAGTCTGGTTGGATGAGAATTTTAGCTTGTATTAAAGTATAGGCCTTAAGAGTTCTTGACAAAGTCTCTGATTTTTTACTTTCAAGAAAGAAGGGAAAATCTACAGAGAAGGATTATAAGGATGTTTAGGGGAAAGGAGGCCAGATTTTACAAGAAGTTGCTAAAAGAGATTGGCTTGTTTAGTGCAGTAAAATGAAAGATAAGAGGGGATATTCTTATTCTTTATTTATATATATATGTGTGTGTGTGTGTGTGTGTGTGTGTGTGTGTGTGTATAGATATATATATGTATAGATATATAAAAGATGGAGGTAAACTAAGGAGTGGGGAAGAACTATATGAGGTAAAGACAGTTTTTGGCATAAGAATGCATAGATATTAACTGGCTATGAATAAATTTAAACTAGAAAATTAGAAGAAAGTTTCTAAACATCAAAACAGAACAGTTCTTGAGCAACTTTCCAACATGGCAAGATGGGTGGAGTAAAAAACCTAACTGTAGATTAAATGGAGCTTAATTTATTTACATGAAAAGGTTTATATGAAAAGGATGCCTGCAATAGTAGGCACATTTACTTAGTGATTGAAGAAGTCTCTTACAATTCTGTGTTCCTACAGGGCATATCACTGCTGGAATGAATCCTGGATGACTCGCAGAGACCTAGGTCTCTGCAGTAGTAACTGGCAATGTCTGGATCCAACACCCATGGAGTCTGGAAGAGGTGAATGAAGCCTGTATCCTGTATCCTGCATGCTTGTATTCTTGAAGTAGTATAGTGAACATTTTATGTTATGCCATGTTATGATATGTTTACCTTTATATATTCTAGGTTCAGCTTGCTGTGGCCCTACCTCAATCAGAAGTGTTAAAGATGGAGAATTGGATTTGGATTATGATGGCCAACATATATTTTCTCGTCTGAATGCAAGCTGTATTGGTTGGCTTTCCAAAAGCAGTGACAAGAAAGAAAAACTTTACTATGATGCATGGCTTTGCGGGCAGTGTGTTAGCACTAAGTCTGTTGGCAATGATCATTGTGAAGATATCACTGGAACATACAAATATGAACTTGGTATGGATCAAAGACTTTCACTGAATTAACACAAATTTGAAATGATTATATTCAATAATTACAAATGCATCATTTGATTAAAAAAAAAAAAACTCCCCATGCTAAATCAAAATGAACCTTTTGCAGATTGATCTAGCTTTTGGGTAGATGTCTGATTCTAGAGCAATGATTTTCGACCTGGGTGCTGCCAGATCCTTTGAAGGGTGTCACAAAGTATGAGGAAGTAAGCAGTAAGCTAAGCAGATACACCACGATCAGGCTTGTTCCTGCCTGGATGATCCCCCAACCCCTGTGTAAGGAGGTAAATACTGTAATCTATAAATGAGTTTTTGAAATTGGGGCCCACTCAATTCACAAAAGTAATGGAGGAATGCTTCCAGTCTAGCGATGGATGCCTGGAGTCCAAAAAGGTTGAGAACCACCACTGTAGAGGCTTCTAGATATAATCTAAATTCACATGATCCGTAGTACTACTAGAGGAATAGAGATCATGTTTACTTTTTAGATGTCTGGAAGCCCATCTTACATAACATCCTTCTTACATAACTTAAAAACTGTCATTTATTCGGTCAGACCATGGGTCTATTTAACCTGTTATCTTAACTCACTCAGGGGAGAGTAAACAAAGTCTGGCAATTATGCAGCCTCTATGGCTTAGAGAAGTGTTGAACATGTACACCAGTTTACTCATAGTTTATTTGTCTCAGAAGTGTCTGAGCACAAAAGTGGACTATGCACTCACAACCTTTCTATGTAGCATATGCTGCCTAATTGCTGGTGATAGATGTTCACAGAACGTGATTAAGTGGGCAGCAAGCTTATTTCTTTGGCGAAGGCTTTGGCAGGAAGGCAGTCTAGATATGATCCTGTAGCTGCTAATAGATTAAATCTCTTTATTCTTTTTCAACAGGTTCTCTGAAAGGCAAAGAGGCATTTTACAAAGCTTATAGAAGAATTCACTCTGGATACTGCAATGCTCCTAACTGTCATATAGATAGAGATTTAGCAGCTCTCCAAAACCGGTTCTTAAGTGATGCTGGCGTGAGCATGAGGTTTAAAATGGTTAATTGCCCTATGTATGGCCAAGATGTCCATCTTCATTGGTTGCTTGAAAATTTACGAAATGAGCCCAAGAACCTGAATTTCAACTTATGCACTCAGGTGTTGACACAAAATGGATGTGCTTTGGATCAGTTCTGGAAGGAAAATATAAATGTTGCCCTGGGTCCAAGGGAAGGTAAGAAACTTGAGAGCTAATATGCTTTTGCTGGTCCAATGTCAATGCTTTTTTTTAGTTGCTTGTAATCAGGGCTGGTCCCAGTATCATGCCTTGTGAAAGGCTTTTGAAAACTCTAGGGGAAGAAATTAGTAAAGCTTGGTATTGTTTAATATTGGCAGTTGAGTTATCTTATTGTTTACAGTGAAAACTCAGCTAGTTTACTGTGTGACTTGCACACTATTGAGAGTCTTGTAGGACTTTTATTTCTGTTGGATGGATCTAAATTCACAAGGTTTAGAAACATTGGTTAACATTCTGCAGAAAAAAACCATGGGGTTACAGTGGACAATAAGCTGACTATAAGCCAACAGTGAGCCCTTGTTGCAAAGAGGGCTAATGGCATATTAGGCTCCATTAGTAAGAGCATGCCAGCAGATTGAGGGAAGTGATTCTTCCCCTCTGTTCTGTACTGGTGATTCCACATCCAGAGTACTGTGTCCAGTTTTGGGCTCACTACTATGGACAGGATGTAGACAAATTGGAGGAGGGCAGCCAAAATTGTGCAGGGGCTGGGACACATGACTTCTGAGGAGAGGCAGAAGGAACTGGGTTTATTTAGTGTGGAGAAGAGAAGACTGCATGGAAATTTAATAGTAGCCTTCAACTATTTGAAGGGTGGTTCCAAAGTGGATGGTGCTAGACAGTTCTCAGTGGTAGCAGATAACAGAACAAGGAGCAATGGTATCAAGTTGCAGCAAGGGAAGTTTAGGTTAAATATTAGGAAGAACTTTCTCACTTGGAGGGTAGTAAAGCACTGGAATAGGTTACCCAGGCAGGTTGTGGAATCTCTATCCTTCGAAGTTTTTAAGACCTACCTAGACAAAGCCTTGGATGGGATGATTAGTTGGGGACAACCCTATTTTGAGCAGGGGGTTGGATAATATGACCTTCTAAGGTCCCTTCCAACCTTAATTTTCAGTGATTCTACTATTCAGAAACTCATTATCTTGAATCTTCTACTTGGATTTTAACATGGAGGTGTTTCCTGTTGTATCAGTGGTATAACTACAGACAACAGTGTAACTGAGGGTGGGGGAGTGACTAGGGAAGCAGCTGTATGTTTATGGAGGGGCATAAAAGCAGCTGTTGTTGCAGTAACAGGGGCATGATGTGCCCCAATCTTGCACACTACAGTGGCTACTATTAAAGCTTAAATTAAATCTTACCAAGTTTTAATTTCAAAGATTTGGAGATACCAATGACCATCTTTGACCTAGAGGCTTCAAGTAAGGAGAGTCGTCTTGGTGAATAAAATTATATAGTTACAGATCCCTGAATGCATGAAATCGGCCACTATATATTTGTGACTGTGGATATCAATATTTGCTACCAAAGGTACAACATTTTCATACAATGACAAAAAGTCATTTTATTCCTGCCAGTCAAGCACAGAATAGAAGAGGGGGGATGATATATTAACTCAATTGTAATGAAAATAATTTTGTTTTACAGCAAAAACAACCCCGTTACATATATCTTATAATCCATATGGACATCATCTGGGTGATCACGACATTATGAGGTTGGTAGCTATCTCTGATCCAGAGTGTGGAGGAGAAGTTCTGATGGTGAAAAGAGACATTGTGATCAACAGGCCTACTGTTGCTATTAAGGTAAAGGATTACAGGAATAGTTCTGATTCATATAGAGTGACTCATTGGGACACTCATTGTTCAAAGATACACAGCCACATGTGCGTGCATATACTGTCAGCCCCTCTGCCTGTCTGCAATGATGAAGAGTTCTTAATCTGTAGCACTTTTTTTTAGGGTTAACAGCATTGGTGACATGTAGGGGGTGCACACAGCTGCATATGCACCCCTTGAGTGTGGCAGTACACCCCCTGCGAAAAGGCGCTGCCAATACTGCCAGCAGCACCTGCAAGCAGTCACCATTTGCCATCCCTCCCACTTGCCACCAACATCACCAGTGGCATCTGCGGGCAGTCCATGATCACCATTGTCTGCTGCTGATGCTGCCAACGGTATCTGCTGGTTGTTGTCATCTGCCTATTGGCACTCTCCCTCCCCCCCGCTGCCGACAGCGCTGCAGCTGCATGCGGGAGCTTCCCACTTGCCGCCGCCATGCTCCTGCCACTGACAGTGCTGCCACTGCCTGAGGGAGCTCGCTGTGCCCTCCCCCGTCCCCCCGCCTCCAGGGGCATGCAGAGTTCATGGTTAACAGTGTCCTGTATGATTTTTAATCCAATAACTATTTCCCCCCTTTTACTGGAGAAATGTTGAACCATAGCTGAACCAGGAATGGATTTTTACATACAAATCCTTTCCTTTTTAAAAAAAAAATTAATTGTTTGTTTGTTTGTTCACCAACTGGCAAAATACAGTATAGTGCAATATTTCTGAAAAGGTACAAAATTAAGAATGTTTCTGTGTCTTTGACCAGCTCTTAGGTCTACCTAGGCTGAATGAACCATGTACTGCAGAAATCTCCTTCTGCAATCCCCTCCAAGAAGATCTGAAGAATTGTGTACTGAACCTGGAAGGCTGTGGCTTATTTAAAGAGCCTATGGCTGTTGAGTAAGTTTAACAGATTTTTAGGTGGGAAATTCATAGCCTCAATTTGACATTGGAAAATTTAAATATGCTATAGCTAAAAAGCCCTGAAAGTTGTTAAACCAGGCATATGTTGGAAAAGAGTGACATAACACCTGTGCTACTGTTGTGGACAACTTTGATAGGACTTTGTTTTTCTAATCCTGGGGTGGCCAATCTGGAGCACAGGTGCCACAAGTGGCACAAGCAGCCTCTCTGTGTGGCATGTGGCAGATTGAGGAGGGGATAGAAAGCACAGTAAGAGAGAAGGTAGGGTAGCAGAAAGCAGATCAGATAGGGAGCGCAGATCAGGAAGCACAAAGCAGAGCACCAGTTTGGGTAAGAAAGGGATCAGAGTGGCACTTTCCAAGGGTGCCAACAGTTGGCGCAAGTTATTCCATGTCTCTGCTTTGATACTCTGAAGGGCATGTCCTTTAAAGCAGCGAAAACAGATCAGAGAATATAGAGAGGGGACAATATTAATGGTTTATTTTTCTTAAAACATAATTTAAAAGGTACAATCTGTATGGGAAATGCACTGTTTTCTTTGCCAGAAATGCTAATTGGATCCCTGCAGCTTGAGCAGGGCTTTTATTCATGGAAAGAATACAATAAGCCCATTGAATTTGTAGTTAGTATCTCTCTAAACCTAGGTGAAAAAAGAGTCAATATATCCAAGATTCATTAGCATGCGGTTCATTCAACACTAGATAAAGGAAGGGGATTACTAATGTGTTTTGTAAGGCCACAACATCTTAAAGGAAGGACTGCACTGAGTGCTTGCAGAATGCCATTTCATCTTAGAATAGATTAATATCTAGTTACTATCCATTGGTATTCTTGATTATGAGGAGAAATTGAGAACAACTGGAATTATTTAGTCTTGACAGAAGACCATTAGGAGACACTCTAATTGAACTATATTAACTTAACCTAATAAAGCTTATTGATCCTACTTTAGGTTATTGAACAGACCATAATTAGAATATTAAGTTTAAATTAGAAGGAAATATGCTATATGTGTAAAGAGTTCAAGGTGTTGTTATTTCACAGTATGTGGTACATAGATCAGATGGGTTTCTATGGGTGTTGAAAGAAAAGGTTATCAGCTTGTTGCTCATTTCCCCCACTTCATCCTGAGGCCGAAGGAAATATTAATCATGCTTTTCACCATATGATTTTCTTTTGGATGAGAAGGAAGAAAGGAATGTCAGACTGGAGTAAGGGTAGCAGGTTTTTCAAACTTCTCCAGTGTAAAACATTATACTTTGGAATAGAGGGGCACTCAGTAAAGTTAAAACTAATGAAACATAGCAGGTATAACAATGTCAACAGGCATAACAGGTGTACATATGCCAGGTATCTCATTTTGTCCGTGTCTGCCCAAGCATCCCATCCTATCCATGCCATAATGTCTTGCTCTCTGTTTGTTTGAATAATGTTATGTCACTTCATGAGTGGTTCTGTGTTCAATCCAGCACACCTACAGGCTATGTATGTAACAGAGAACACTAATCTTTTTTTTTTTTGTCTCTTCATTCAGTTTAGGAACCTTGGCTTCCAATCACCAAGCACGAACTGTAGTGGAGTTTATACCCTATAGGTATGGTTGCCACCGGCTCCTAGCCAACTTTGCATGTCACAAGTTTGGCTACTGCAAAGGTTATGCCAGTGCTGATGTGTGTGATCCGAGGTGCAATTCAGTGCCCTTCCCTGTGTGCAACTCAGGGACTCTCCCAGTGTGCGACTCCGGGTCCCTTCCTCATGGGGATGCATATGTGGACTATATCTGCATCCCCATGTGCACCTCTGGGAATGGCTCTGGGAACCAGCCCACATTTGACTATGTGTACCTCCCTGTGGGACATCCCCTGTGCAATTCTGTGCGCCAGTCTGATTCTGGCTTCCATATTATATGTGACACTATGCCTTCTGCCATGACTGCCCCCATGTTTCATTCAGTGAGTGGTTCAGTATCTGCCCCAACATCCAGCCCCATGTGCCACCCAGTGGCTCAGGTTGTTGGTGGCTCTGCTTCTGCTCCAATTCCTCACCCTGTCCAGCCCCCAATGCCTTACTCTCTGTCTATCCCAGCAAACAATGCTATGTCTGCTCTGCTCTCACACTTCATGGCTGGCTCTGCTAACAGTAACCCTGTTCACACCCCTGTTTCTCACACTGTGTCTGGCACTATGCCCACCTCAGCCTCCCATCCACCAAGTGCCTTGGTGTCCCATGCTGCTTGTGGCTCTGTGTCCATCGCAGCATCCCACCTCCTAAATGCCCCAGTGTCCCATGCTGCCTGTAGCTCTATGTCCACTCCAGCATCCCATCCCCTAAATGGTCCAGTGTCCCATGCTGTGTCTACTCCAGCCTCTCACCCTATTTGCACCCCAGTGTCCCACACTATGTCTACTCCGGCTTCTCGCCCTGTTTGTATCCCAATGCCCCATGCTATGTCTACTCTAGCCTCTCACCCTATTTGCACCCCAATGCCCCATGCTATATCTACTCCAGCCTCTCGCCCTGTTTGCACCCCAATGCCCCATGCTATGTCTACTCTAGCCTCTCGCCCTATTTGCACCCCAATGCCCCATGCTATGTCTACTCCAGCCTCTCATCCTATTTGCACCCCAGTGTCCCATTCTATATGTGGCCTTGCATCCACCTCAGTATCCCACCCTTTGAGCATGCCAGTGTCCCGTGCAGTGCATGGCTCCATATCTAACACAACATCTCGCTCTGTAAGCATTCCCATGGCTCGCTTTGTGGGTGCCTCTGCCTCTTCCCCAGTGGCTCGGTCTCTGTCTCACTCAGTGTGCAGCCCTCACCAGGGTCCGTTAGGCAGTACAGTGTCCCGCTTTTCTTCACAGTCTGCATGGGTCTCCAGAGCGGCCCCTGCATCTCGCTTTCAATCTAGCTCCAAATTACGCTCTGCATATGGCACTCAGCCTCACTTTAAATCCCGTTCTGCATATAGTGCTCTGTCCCACTCTGCATCCCGCTCTGCATATGGTACTCTGACCCGCTCTGCCTGGAAATGTACTCTCTAGGCTACAATGGACACAACTACATCGGTAGACCAACAAAGACTTAAGCAACTAAAGCAAGATTTGCACAAAGGCTTGTTTGAACTGGAAAGTGTACTTACACCAAGACATACCATGCACTGAGGGAGAACAAAGTGTGTGGTTCTGGGACATTCATACACACATCTGCAATATGCCAGGAAACAGAGGACCTCCAGCAGCAGAGAAGGGCATTTGATATTGTGCACAAACTGGAAAGTGATACTGTGGTAAAAATGAGCAAGCTCCCAACTTGGAGCTAGAGGGTTTTACAGTCACAGAACTTGGACTCCATTAGTCAATCAAATTGCTCTTTCAGTCCAAGATATTTTATGAACAGTTTTCTCTCATCCTCCTTTGCTTTGATTAGCAGTTTGCACTTCTCACCTAGTTGTTGGTCCTGCTGAGCTATACTGCTCATGCCAAATCACTGTTTTACATAAAATGCATCAATCTCAGGATTATTCAAATAGATATAAAATATGATAATACATTAGTGACAGAAATCATGACCTCCCACAGGTCTTGCTTAGCAGGCATTGGACCCTGAACGCCTGACTTGTTATGCTATATATCTATTTTTATGCTACTATATTTCCTTATCAGGCTTTGAAAATGAAGGTGGTTACACCATAAAACCATGGGCTAAAATCAAGCCTGCTTTATGTTAACTGAAATCAAAAGAGTTATTTCACATGTTATCATAATTTAGCATCATAACTCTTGACGTATTCCAGTCCCAGTGTCAAGAATCTGATGTGTCAAATTAAAAAGGCTGCAGTATTCAGCGAACAAATTATTTAATTACTTCAGACTTTACAAATGACCTTATGACTTCTATATTGTGCAAACTAATGGAGCTATTCTAGTGTGTATCATAGGCTTTTAGGTTTATGAGCTTGAACTTAATAGCTAGGAACATTAATTATGCATAAACTGGTTTAAGTGATCAGATACTGGTTCAAACAACAGAAGTTCAGTGCACATAAACTGCTTTCAAAATGGTTGAAACCAGTTTAAGATAAACCTGGATGGATGTAGTATCAGACTTAACTGATTTAGGTTAAATCAGTGTATTGAACTTCTGTTACAGATCCCCTCCAGATTCAAGTTAACTCTTAGTCCTCCAGCTTCCAAGGATGCTTTTACCTCCCCTGCAAGCCCCACCTCACAGGGTGTGGGCGTTAGCTTTGGCCCAAGCTGTCTGCTCTAGCTGAGCAGGGAAGTGTGCTCTAGCTCCCCTTGGCTTCTGGCATGGGCCACTGCAAACATGTGGCTGCATTTCTGGAATCAAAAGTGAATGTCTGTTCACTTACTTATTGGTTCAATCTATGCAACTTAGATTAACCTGCAAAGATTGAATTAATTCAGCCTTGGTCTTTTTGACTGGCTGTACATAGCCAATGAGTTCAAGTAAAGACAATTCCACCAAAAGGCTTGAACTGAGGAAAGAAATATGATGCTTTCCTTTGTTTTTGTTTGTTTGTTTGTTTTACTTAAACAGTACACTGAGAAACTGAGGAGGTTGTAAGTAGTATGGTACAGCTACTTGAATCCTTCTGCATCATTTCACTACTCATCTCTTCCCACAAATTTTGGAATACAAGTCATACCAACATCAAGGTACAAATTACCATTGCCCCATATCCAGACTTTGGTGTGATTTTTTTTGTGTGTTTTCATCTTAGGAGAACATTGGTGTTGCTCAGTCATTTCCCACTCTGTCCCCTTCATTCTTTTTCTTCAGTGTGAGATGTGCCCCATTTCTTTGTGAGCTGCAGTTTTCTTTTTGGAAAGACCACTAAGGTTTTGTGGTAAAGAGTTTCTAGGGATTCTTGGTGCTGTAGATTCTAGAGCATATATTACTTGCAATATTACAATCTGTAGCCCAACTCTCCATGTGTTTTCAGGAGATTTCACTCATATGTTGGGAATCTAACAAGATATGCAACTAGCTTAGATGTATGAACAGGGTAGAATAATTCTTTGTCTAATGGTTCTCAACTGGGGTAGTGTGACATGCATCAGGGCTCTGCACCACATACACTCCTGCTGCATTAGGCTCTGATGAGCAAAAGTAGGCAGGGCCTGCCTCAGGCTGTAGCCCTTCCCATTATAGCCTCCCTCCACCCCTCCCCATGCTCCTCTTGGAAACTGAGGGGTATGGGACAGTTCCATCTGCATACTTCTCTTTCTGGGAGTAGTCTGGGGGGCAGACCAGAAAGGGCTATAGCACAAGGCAGCTCCTGCCTGCTTTAGGCTGATCAGAGAGCCCAAGTGCAGGAGGAGCATGCACACATGCCACAGCCATTTCTGGGCTGACTGTATAGCAGGCATACAGGGTAGTTTTACGAGGAGGCTATAGCGCCTGGCTGAAAAGCACTGAGATGAGTTCTCTACTGTGGGTGCCACCACGTTTAAAAAAAAAAAAAAAAGTACTGGAGGGGTGCCCTGACTCTGAACAGATTGAGAACAACTGGACTAGGATGCAATAATAAGGGAACAGAAATTCTGTATTTGCCAGAAAAAGAGGTCATTGCTGGGTGCTATAATGGGGTAGGCATGATTCACTGACTTGTTTTTAATGAAGTTTCAATTGCCTGTATTGGATTTTTTACTGAAATTTTCTTTGCATGACTGACAATAAAAAAGCAAGGTTAAAAAGAAAAAAAAATCCATAATTGTGTGGTACTTCTAAGAGCTTTCCAAAGAACATTGCTGAGAGATTTGGAACTGTGTATTCTTTTTCCCTCCACTAAAAATACATTATTTACCATATTTGCTCAAATATAAGATGACCTTGATTATAAGACAACTCCCCAATAATTATATTCTATACCTGGATAATTTATACATTTGTTATAATTTTCTAGATATAGCATCTAATAATTGGGGATTTGTCTTGAATTTGTCCCTCTCCCACTAGGAAAATAAATCAAGGAGGTCAGGTAGGCCCCTTGCCTTTTGCCCTCCTCAACTTCTTCATCCTGTAACTTCTTTCCCTGACCTCCTTACTAGCGGATACTGCTCTTCCTGAACATGTGGTAGTGAATTGCAAATTTAAAAACACTGACCTAGAAATAAACATACCTGTAGTGACTTGCATATCTGCAAGTTACTACCAGTACCCATAGACTTAGTTAATCCAGAACTGGTGTAGCTTATCTCTTTTGAAACTGCTGCACATTTTAGCAAAGGTATTCCATAAACAAACTTTTAAGCAGTGCTTCTCTAGTATAAACTGTGCATGCAAAATCAAAAGGCTCATGATTTACTATATAGTAAGGCCCCAGCAGAGAAAATAACATTTCCAACCACGGTGATCCCACAGCTCAGCACTGCTCAATGTGTGTGTGTACTCCAAATACAAAGGACTCATGTACTAATTAGCCCCCCATTCATGACTGGAACCAGGTGTTGTTGTCATGAGTCCTGGCATCTCCAAAAATGTATATGCAGATGAGGCATAGGGCAACCCAGCCCAACTCCAGCTCCAGCTTCACCTCTACCTCCTGGAGGGTGGGGCACACTAATATGTGACATGTTGAGAGATGGGGCAACAGAGGGATCTGGGTAAGCTTTTTGGGGCCCATTTGGTGATGTTTGTCAGACATTTAAGGATGGCTAAAAAACAAGAATGGCAGGAGAAAGGTGCAGATCAGCTGTGGGGGTGAAGAGGAAGTCAAAACATATTCAATGTAGTAGCTCACCATGACTTTAAAAAGTGTCAGTGCTGAGGGATACAGTGTTCAATGAGCATTACCATATATATTATACAGGTGGGTTAAGCTAATGTTTGCCATATATGCACCGTCACTTGGCCTCTTGAAGGCTCACATCAAGCATAGTGGCTTAACCTGGCAGAGGAAATACCATGCATCTGTGTCCAAGAAGGTAGTTTTCCTGAACTGCCTCACAGGAGAACTGCTCTTCTGGTGTGGCTCAGTACCCACTGAGGTGCAGCAGCTTTAAACCCAGTTTACAAAAATGGGAGTTCATCCCTTGCTTTCTCCAAGGGCCTTATGGCTAAGGGCAAGCAAAACTCAGGGGCATCTGAACCCCAAGACTCTAGGCTTGGGTCTGCAAGTAGGATGCCCACCAAAGGTTTTGGAAACATCTGAAGCTTCAGGTGTGGGTGGAGGATGTTTGCCAGTAGTAGAGCCACTTGTGTTCTGGACTCTTGAATCTGAAATTAGTTTTGGCTAATTTGGCCTTGGATACAAATATATATGCACCATATGTTTTATCATCATACTCAGTGTTGGCTGAATTTAGTCAGCTTTATAGTTGGTTTCCATTACTGAGCACATGTTGCTTTTGGCAGCAGGTTAATGTAGATAATGTATTTAATGAGGTTTTCTTGTATGGAAATGTAAGATGAGGGGCTTTTTTGCCCATGATGATTGGAGGGGAAAACCTTATTTTATATACGAGTAACTACAGTAATTCTTCCTTTTCTGTTTATTCTTCCTTCCTTCTTTCCAAATCCAAAGTCAAGACTCTTGAATGAAGAGTCATAATTTCCCATGCCATCATCCGTAGCCTCACTATTGCTTTGACCTCAGTTTCCTAGATTGGCAATTAAACCAGATGTGATCCTCATGGTAAAGTTCTCCACTCTTAGTCACTGCACAAATTTCTTTCCGTTTCCATGCTCTTGAAATGGCATAATCAAAGGAACATACTTTTTGAATGAACCCTGGCTGAGTGACAGAAAGAAGCCAGGTCTGATTTCAGTGCCTGTACCTTGGCAATATTTTGGTGCTAGTCTTAAAGCAGTGGATTAATAATATGTGACAGCTACATTGTTACCTGCCACCACTGCCATAGCAACCAGCTGTCATCTTGCAAAGGCAGGATTTGGACATCAAATGAGGGATAAGCAGCCAGAATTGAAATCTCCTTAGGGAACAATTGTATCATTGATGTCCAGAGTGATAAAAGAGAAGCAATATGGTGAAAAAAACTGATTATTTTAATTTTCAAATTATGAAACATTTCAAGAAAGTGACATTTAAGAAAAAAAAGGAAGTGATTAACTGTTAAACACTGAGATTTTGAGATGCATCTAAAAGCTGTTTGGCAAATACAATTAATCACCACTATTCATGCCATCACTCGTATGCTTGTCATGGGGTACATAAAACCCTGCAATACCTGAATTCACTCAAGTCCACTCAAAATATCTTCCGTTATATTTCTGCTTATTCAGGCATGAACAGCCATCTGCTGAACAGATGTTTCTCAATGGGCACTGTCCATCTCGGTTTTCACTGTCCATTAGGATGTCTAGACACATTATTTTTCATCGTGGCTTAATTATGAAATGTTTTATTCCAGGATTTATCCAACCAGATATAATGCAGCCCTGCTTGAAATAAGTTGTAATATTCTGGTCACTTACAAAGTGCTTGACATTGCTAACTGCCATATTTCAGTCAATCTAGAATATCCATTTGGTCATACTACATTTGCTTAGGCTGTAAGTACAGAGATCTGAAAAAGTTTATGAAAATGCATAAATATTCCTGTTTAAATTAGCTTTACCTCATACTTGCAAATTCTTCATCTCCCCCCCCCGCCCCTTCCCCCCTTAGGTATTTTCCCTTGACCTGGGACCTACCTCCTCAACTCAAATATTCTTCTCTAGCTGTTTCCCTACTATATATATATCTTTCCCCATCCAACTCCTTTTCTTGATGTTCCTCATGGTTCCCTACCAATTATTGCCATCCCTGAAGGCAAACAACATATCAGAGGCATGAATTCCAACCAGTAATTGTCACAGATTGTAGAGTGACCACCTACATACAACTAGTCTATACTTCACATTGTACAATTTAAATGGGCATGTTGGGGGCTTATGGTCTAGGTAGCCTCTTTATATTTAGAAGCTGAAGGACAGTAAGTATTCTAAATTATTCTAATAATCAAAAAATAGTCTATACTGTCTTTGCCACAGCAATCCCAATGAGAATGGAAGATAATTTATCTGTCACAGATCTCCTCAGGGGACTTTCTTGAGACCTTATTGGACTCTGTTCTCTATGGGTTCTCCCTGAAGCCAGTACAGGTGTGGCTTCTAGAGTTGGAGGAGTGGGGAGATCCCTGGCTCCCCCAAATCTGAGAGCCTGGCCTTTCAGTCCCTGACCCTCCTTGGTTTTCTGTGGCCCTGCCTCGTGGAACTTTCTTCCAGTTCTGCTCCTGTCTTTACCTCTTGCTGGGAAGAAGTTTAACTTAGTAACACAGCAGGTAGTTGGAACAAAAATCTGTCAAAGTTTCCATGAACATTTTTACATTTAAAATTTTCACATTTGTCAACATTTCTTAAAGAGAGATCCAGAGAAATTACAAAATTTGAAGACTTTCAGCCAGCTGTATTACATATCAGAGGGACAGAGGGCAACAATGTATAAAAAGCATTGATGTATTTTATGAGTCAGTCATAATGGACATAAGGACTACAATCTGGCAAAGTGAAAGTCACCTAAACATGGCAATTCTGTTTTTAGATATGAGACAAGAGAAGTTGGTCATGTATCATTAGGTTTTAGTCCCATTGAAGGACTCAAACTTGTTTCTATTTTAACCTCAATACAGACATGCTTTTTTCCTCCTCTTTATGAAATGTCTCAACAACATTCATTCACTTGTTCCTGGGTTATGTGAAAGTGAAAAAATGTAATTTTCATATGCAATTTTAGTTTACCAGTTTTTATTACATGCTTTTATATCAGTAGTCATAATGAATGGTAAAACCTGAGCTTCCTTCAGTGTAATATTAAAATAAGGCTGCATTTATTTTTTAATGTAGGGAGACAAATATTCTATTACTTGTGATAATGGTCTGTTCTTAACTGTGTTTAACTGCACATTGGGTGTTTTTAAATGATGATTTGTGTTTTAAAGGGAGAAGTTAAAAAAAAGATTAAATGGTGAGTTGAACATTTCAATCCAGCTTTGTGCTTCCTTTGACACTTATCAGTGACACACCATAAAATGCAATGCATCTGAGTGAAATGTCATTTATGTTTATATATTCCATTACTTGGAAGAAAAATATTGGATTTTATAATTCGATGAACCAATCTCCTACTGAGTATTAGTTATTGAGGCAAATGAAATTCAATATATTGTGTCAGGTTGGAAGATTAAATTAGGGAAATAGTGCATTAATATTATTTAATGTGGTTAAAATATATACCATGAAGTTTATAAAGAAAACAGAAAATAAAAATGCATTGACTGTAGGAAAAGATGTAAAAAAATATTTGGATTGCAAAAGATAACATACATTTCGTGTATTACTGTGATGCATTTTCTATGTTACCTATCAAACATTAGTCTTTATAATTTAACACCACTTTTGCCTGGATAACTATTTTAATCCTAATTTGTGCTAATTGTATACAGTAAAAAAATAACAGTTCTGCAACAGTAGCATGATATTGAAACAAATACTTTCAGAAAAGAAGGGCTTTAACTACATAAAAAGTTCTAGACATTTTTAGGACTAGGACTTGCTTATTGTCTCATTTCTTCCACTCTTTTCTGTTTGAGGAGTTGATTCAAAATCTCCTGCCATGCTTCTATCTTGAATGACTATGCTAAGAATCTTTGAACAAATTTCTAGGTTCAGTCCTAATTGAGCTAGATAGTATAATATCGTATGCCTAAGGACAAAGTAAAGGTATTTTGCTGTGGACAACAATGCAGGACTGATGAAGAAACCTGTCTTAAACCAAATGTCACTTTACAATTGCAAAGCAAGGCTATATCTATGGTTATGGCTACAACTACAGAAACCATGATCTGCCATGAAGCTATTTGGACTTTGCAGTGATTGGAGCTATACACCCGACCAGAGCCTGTAAGAGGTCAACTTTCCAACCGCTTCAATTGGGCACAGCTATTTTTGTGGCCTTCCACAAAGGCAGCAGCTGGGGTTGCTGTTCTGTTCACCCCATCCCTATCCCAGTTATACTACTGGGGCAAGATGATAGTGGGCATGTCTACACAAGACATTTACTGAACAATAGACTAATTAGCTGTGCAGTAAATGTTGCACATCTATGTGTGTGCCCATATTAGGCTGGAGTAAACTAATTTATTCTGCAGCTGGATAGTAGTTGTAAATACAAGTACTATCCTGCTACAAAGTAAAAAAACTACATAGCAGCTCACATGTAGATGCTACCTGGCTGACTGGGGCATGAGGGTGCTTCAGTGCTGTGGCTACCTGCTGGTTAGTCCCACACTGAAGCACCCTCATGCTCTAGCCAGCCCCTTTGCAGCACACAAACCTGGTCACAGCAGCCCTGAGCTGGCAGGCTGACACCCTGTGCCCCCTGCCAGCCAGAGCTACTCCAACCCAGCTCAATGTGCTGTGATCCCAGGTGCACATGTAAATTAATGCATTGCATTAATATGCATATGTAGATGTACCCAGTGTGATACAAACTAGATGCATGAATGGATTTTCATGATTTCAGCAGAATGGAATAGAAGGACACATATGTCTATGTTCACATAGATAAGCAAGAGTAGAATACAATCTGGCTCCAAGGGATTCAAGTAAGACTAGAAGAAGAACATTGTTGTGATGACTAAAGATGATTGCACATGGATGAAAATCTTTAGATCTGCTAGGGGCAGTAAATGTTTTTATTTTAGTAAGATGAACTTTCTGAAGAGTCCTAGCTCTGCAGATGTCCCTTATATATCACCAAAAAGCAGTGTCTGGTTTTGGAGCACTGCTCATTTCTCTGACCTACAGCTTTTCCAGTCCTAACTCTCGGATGAGCATCCTTCCTTTGATATTTTCTTCATCTTCTAATTTTATTTTGACCTGTTCCTTGGTCTTTATCCCTTTTTAAACAGGTAGAACAATTAAAATTCAATAGCTGAAAGGTTTTCATGTGCAAATATCACCAGAATTACTATCACTGAGAATGTTGGTGTCTGTAATAAAGAGTTGCATCTTCCCAACAGAAGAAGTGCAGAGCAGAGAGAATACTAGAGCATTTATAACCCCCTCGGTTCTTTACTTCCAGCAATTTCAGTCTATTATGTAATAGTGTGAATCCTTAAGGGTCTCCACTGTGCATCACAGGGCACTGACATACTCACTTTTCTGCTTCAGTGGCTGAAGCTTTTTGCCAAGGACGATATAAATGGAAACAGAATGATAAACAGCAGAATTCATTGAGATCTGTTGCATGCTACCACTACAGAAAAATACTCTGCAAATATCTGGGACTTTGATATTACATTCATTCACAGACTTTGGACCAGATCCAAAAACATTAAGCACTTACAGATCCAAAGTGGCACTTGGATAGTTTTAAACATCCCTAAACCGAAATGATGGTCCAGAAAATTCCCAGTTAGCTACTTAATTGTGGGGGGGAAATGAATTCAATAGGCGCCTTTCTTTTTGATTTGATGTTTTCCTCTGATTTAAGGTGCTTCTGTACATGCCTCAGTCCTCACAAAGTTGTCCAGCTCAGCATCTGGCTGACAGCTCGCACTGGGATCCAGAAACTAAGCAGTCTTGCAGGGCCTGATCTTGTAGTATGCTTTGTGCATATCTCGCATGCACTGACAAGACCACACTTGTGCTGTTGCACCTGCCACTGTTTCCGCATTGTATCCAATGACTGTTTTACACAAAATACAGAAAGAAATAAACCTGACAGAAGCACTCCTTCCCCAGCTGAATGGTTTAACCATTAATCCCCCTCAGAGGGGAGCCATCAATCAACCAGAAAAGAGCCACGCACATAATCAGATGTCAGGAAAGCAGACCTTATGATGAGAGGCTGAGAGCCGTGGGACTCTTCAGCCTGGAAAAGCGCAGGCTCAGGGGCGGTCTGGTGGCCACCTATAAGTTTATCAGGGGTGCTCACCAGGAACTGGGGGAACGTTTGTTCACCAGAGCACCCCAAGGGATGACAAGGTCAAATGGTCACAGACTCCTCCAGGACCATTTCAGACTGGACATAAGGAAGAACTTCTTTACTGTCCAAGCCCGCAAGGTTTGGAGTAGACTGCTGCTGGAGGTAGTTCAAGCACCTACCTTGAACACCTTCAAGAGACATTTGGATGTCTATCTTGCTGGGATCCTATGACCCCAGCTAACTTCCTTCCCTTTGGGCGGGGGGCTGAACTCGATGATCTTCCGAGGCCCCTTCCAGCCCTAATGTTTATGGAATCTATGAAACCACTGGGAAACGGAGCGATCCTCTCTCTTCTGCTTTTGGTGTGGCCCAATGAATTGTGACTTCTTTTTCTGCACAGGCTTCAACAGGATTGGTTGGGAGGGGGTGTCCCCAGCTAAAATAGAATATAATGTAGTAGTTAAGGTATTCTTCTGGAAGGTGGGTGAGGTGGATTTGGATTTCCTCAAGCAAAGGAGGAATTTATCTTGCATCTCCCACTTTCTGGATAAGTGCTCTAACCACAAAATTGTTATATGAAAAAGGAGCTCCCCATCATCCCTGGCAACTATATTTTAAAAGAAAAATTTGTTTTTAAAAAGAGAAAAGTTGTCTCCCTGCTCAAAGTGCTGGCTGTTTTGGCTCTGATTTTGAGGCAGCTTCCTGTTCCCATTCTTAAGATAGGCTTTTAGTTTTCCTTCCTGGGGCCAGAAGCTGAACTTTGGGGGCCTAAGTTTTATATTGAATATATCCCCTTGCCTGTTTTAGAGCATTCAGTCATTTGTGTTGCACCAGAGAAGTACAAGTAGCGGAGTGCATCCATACTATTCAGCCTGGACTGGTTTAAACATTGATCCTACTTCCTTACAAACTGGTGATGAAAGTGACAGCTATTAATATTCAAGAATGTGTGTGTGCTGCCTTACAGTTTTAAAGAAGTTTTGTGAGGAATCCCATCCTTGTCCATGGAACTGCTCCTAGGAATAAAGCTAGTAAAGATAAAGCATAAAGGCCTTTATACTATAACTGCTTTTCTTCTTTTTATATGAAGTGAGGGTTTTTTTGTATTTTTTTTTTATTCAACTGTATACTTGGACCAATAAAAGCTATGACAATAAAACTCAACCAAAACAAAAACACACACCATGCTTATGGCATATTTCCTAGACTATTACAGCTACAGCAACACTTCATCTCTACTTTTTCATTTTTATTTCTATATTCAGTTTATACAACAGTCCTTATTGAGGACTGGACCCATATAAAGTTTCAACTTGAAAAGTTGTGAGGCTTTTGAGTTTGTATGTAGGGCTTAATCCTGTTAGGTGTTTGGCCTCACATAACATGTGCTGAGTGTTTTAACTGAGATCAGTAAAGCTCAAGTTGAGCAATGACTGTATTCAAACTCTTACAGAAAATACTTCTCAGGGCCAAAGTTATCTGTACAGAATACATTTATTTTCATCCTGACAGATTAAAAAGTTAGCATGTTGAAATTACTCAGACTTTCAGAAAAACCCCTCCATGATCTGGTGTGAATTTCACTTGTGCAGAAAGTCAACATATGGTTTTCAGTTCCACAGAAGTTCAGATTTTAGGGATAAGGTCTGTGCTGAAGTCCTGACCATAGGCATATTTATCCCTGGAGAAGATAAGTTTGGGTAATTACTTGAAATAATTTGAAAACTTATTATAGGCCTAGGTTAGAAATGCCAATGGTTTAGATTCAAATCATTTTGATGTATGTAGAAACATAAGATAACTTTTACCATTTGCCAGTTCTATTACTTTCTGTTTAGGTGGATCTGTTTGTTTGGATTGTAAAACAGAACAAATATATCCAGTAACACTGAAAGTTGCTGAATATATGGACAACAGATTCAAAACCCTGCAAATTCTTTACAAAATGTGAGTAAAAACCTTTGTTCTCTTTAGGCTGGGCTTGTGTTTTAAAAGGAATTTAAAAGTAGTTCTGAGATACACAAACTATTCTTTTTTCAGGCTCATTTCTTCTGAAGGGGATTGAAGAACACATTTAGTGTAAAAGCTAATAAAGTCTCAACAAAATGATGGGAGATTTTAAGGTATTCCATTCCTATGTCATATAAATAATTATCTGTCCTCTTTAAAAGGAGGGTGTTTCCTCAACCTAATTATTTCTTTCAAGCTTTTCCTGTTGAATACTTACATATTTTTTAGATTGCCTAAGGAGTCATCTTATTGTATTTTGGCCAGCACAGATCAGAAATCAGTAACATTTGATTACAGTGTGAAGAAGGATCAGGGCAGATTGGCATCTCTACTTTTTTTTTTTTATCGTCAACAGATCAATTTAAAACACTTAAAATGTAGCTGATATCATGAAAATCCTCAGCAACTCTGATTGGAGATGCAGCAAATTATACAGTCTGCTTAGGAGTCATATAGGAACAACACAAAATTTAACAACCTACAATTAACTAAAAGAGATTTTTTGGCATAAATCTGAAAACCAAAGGAGAAAACATATTAGAGTTGCAAATATTAAGATGTTTTTGCTAACTCTTTATGTGAGCAGAATGTACTTTTTCTTAACAATTTTTAAAATATAAATTGTAGCTAATAGACCTTTAGCATTATTATTATTCTGAAAAAGCAACTCTGCCTTAATGAGAGCTTTCTGTATAGGCAAAATGTTCTGTTTAATTAGAAGGTAATGGCTAGAGAGAGAGAGAGAGACTGAGAGTGTAAGCACACATGCACACAACTGGACAGCTACTGAGATTTTTTTATTGCAAATTAACACTTCTACTTGCAAACACAAAAGCAACTGTACACAAGTGAGTACTCCCAGTCAGATCAGTAAGGCTATTCACTTGTGAAATTGTCTGAAGGACAGACTAATGCCCTGGATCAGGAAAGCCCTTTAGTGCATGTCCAAACTTAATGGGGCTGATGTACAATTTTAAAAATAAATAAATATTTAATTGCTTTTTTGAACAGAGCCTACATGATGTATACTCCTTTGAATCCCACATTGGAAAAAATCATATCTAGGCTGGAAAGGAACAGAAAGTGTTTTAATGGGAAACAAAGAAACTGAGAACATTTTCATCTTAATCTACATGCTCCACCTAAGAAAAGAAATTTATTTAAAAAAATAATTAATATGTTCTATATATTAATTGTTCCAGATTTAGGAAAAATGGCATTTTTTGTAACTCTACATAATATATACACAGTTATTCAATATTCAAAATTCAATCAGTCACTATCAACTCCAACTTGTTTTGAATTAAGCTAACTTCTAAATTACAAGAAAAGAATGGGATGCTAGTGCTTCCTACTGTACCTGAAAAATTCTCTTTCCAGTAATTTTAATAGACCCTACCATTTTTTTAATTATAAAAATATTCCTCAAAATTATTTGCAGCCAAAAAAGAGAGATTGATTTTATATATATATATATATATATATAAATCGATCTGTGTGTGTGTGTATGCATATATATATATATGTGTGTGTGTGTGTGTGTGTATAAGCACGCACGCACGCACGCAGAGGCACTGCAGGACCTTAGAGCCTGCTTCTGGTGTGCAGACTGCTCTGTGCCATTTATTTGGTATGTAGGGCCAAAACCTTGAGCACCATTGATCTAGGTCAGTGGCCCAGCCCTCTGGCTCTATGGGCCTAGGTCAGTCCACAGGCCAGGTCCCATGTAAAGTTGGCATATGGGGTTGGTCCATGGTTGTGATCCCATGTGCTGGACTGGCTGTGTGTGGTGGGCTGACCCTGCACACCTGAATCTGGCTGCACATCAGCCCAACCCCAGATCTGGCATGATTTAGGCCATGCTATTCAGAACACAGAGCCCTCCATTTGTCCAGAAATTTGGCAACAGAGCAACAGCAATTAAGGCTGTCACCACTCCTCCTCTGCCAAAGTTCCAGACTCCTGGGGAGCCCTGCAGATCCATGGGCCAAATGTGGCCTGTGGGCCAGAGGTTAAGCACCATTGGTCTAGGTCTGTTACCAAGTTGAGTGGACCAACTTCCAGTCAAGATGCAGAAAAGGCAGAAGTTAAATATATTTGGAAAGAAGCTGGATGGCACGTTCACATCTAGCAACACTAATGAATGATTTTCAGTTCTACCAGGACTAGGGAAAATGATAAATAGGAATACCTAAAGATTATAAACGGGTCCACGTCAGCATGGAAGGCTTTGAATGGAGACCCACAGGGGTCTGTATTGGACCCAGTGCTGTTCAGTGCATTTCTTAATGACTTAGACACTGGCATAGAAAGCTTTTTGAGCAAGTTTGGAGGTGACACTGAACTGGGAAGGACTGCGAACACTTTGGAGGATGGGAACGCAATTTAGAAGGATCTCAACAGATTGAAAAGCTGGACTGGAACTAACTGGATGCTGACAAGTGCAGGGTGCTATACCTGGGGAAGAATAATCAAAAGCACAAATGCAAAATAGGTAATGCCTGGTTGGATGACAACACTATGGAGTAGGATCTGGGAGTCATGGCAGATTACAGACTCAATAATGAGTCTGCAGTGTGATGTAGATGCACAAAAGGTAAAGGTACTTTTGGGATGCATCAATGAAAACATTGGATGCAAGATGGGGGAAGTGGTAGTATCTCTACTCAGCACTGGTTAGGCCTCATCTAGAGTACTGTATGCCGTTTTGGGCTCCACACTTTCAAAAGGATGTGGAGAAGTTCAAAAGGGCCAACAGGTGGGTGAGAAAGATGATGGCTTAGAAGAAAGTCATAGGAGGATAGTCTGAAGGAACTAGGCATGGCCAGTGTGTGGAAAAGGAACTTAAGAAAAAACATGATAGCTGTCTTCAAATATTTGAAGGGTTGTCATAAAGGAGAATACTATTTCTCTCTTGCGGCAGAGAATAGGACATGGACCAATGGCTTGAAGTTGTAGGATATTGGGGAAAAAACCTTCTTCATTGTTAGAAGAGTGAGGCAGTGGAATAGACTGCTTGGGGAAGTTGCAGGATCTCCATTACTTGAGGGTTCAAGAAGAAGTTGGACAGCCACAGGTCAGTGATAACCTAGGCATAGCTATGCCTATGTTCTACTATAGGTATTTCCCATACTTCTGGGCTTTGCTGTTTCCCACTTGGGGCTGGAAGGTTCCCCGCTAGAGGATCTTGCCCCTTCAATCCAGATAAGACCAATTGTCATATTTGGGGTTGGGAAGGAATTTTACCCCATAGTCAGATTAGTATATACTGTGGGAGTTTTTGCCTTCCTCTGTAGCAGAGTCTGGGACAGAAGGGAGAGGCATGGGGATCTTTTGAGTGTATATTAACAACCTTTACAGCAGCAGGATGTTGACTGATGTGGTCCCTCTGCTTTACCTCTGGCAGTTTAAGATGTTATGTCTTGTGTTGTGTCAGGGATGACTGTGTAATTTTGCTAAGACGTAAGACAATGGATTTGTATAGGATGGTTTGGGTGGGAATGATTCTGCCTCAAGCAGGGGTTGGATTAGATGACCTATGGAGGTCCCTTCCTGCCCTACTTCTCTGTGAGTTTGTGTTGTTTTATCTTTTGTTATTAGTTGCTAGAATTACTGACACTGTATATTGAGAGAAGGGGAAAAACAATGCTTGGCAAGTATTCTTCAGAAACTGGTGCCCTTATTAAGATACCAGGAATTTAATTTATTATTTGGTATAATGACCCTTTTTTTTGTTACCAGGATAGTTCACCTTGAACTCATGTACTGTTAATTTGATATTTTATTTATGGCAATAATAAAAAAGGAACAACTGATTACCTGCAATACACAAGCAACATTTTTGCCATTTGCTTCTAGCTCTCATGTTACCAAATATGCCCTTGGCAATAATTTTTCTTTCAGACCTAGTGTATTAAAGAACAAAATGTTAACACTTTAAATTATGTTGGATATCTTTCATGCTGCAATCATTTTCTGTTGCCCATTTTAAGGGCTTGATCTGGCTTTGACTGAAGTTAATCCTCAAACTCCCATTAAATTTAATAGGCTAAGATGGAGCTCTTGGGGATGTTTAGTGGCTGAACTAAATGTGGTATGAAACAGATACTAATCCATAACACTAATATCCTAACACTTGAATGATTATATTCAAAGTGCCACATTAATTACTTACATTTTAGCAATGCTTTAGCAGTATGTCATCTTTTTCATTAGCAATAAATCATGCAACATAATAAGTGTTTATTGCAATTTCTCGCTGAACTGGAACTTTCTTTCAAAATATAAATACAAAAGGTTTATTGGCACAAAAGCATACTCATTAGTGATAAGCCTTGGAAAATTTGGATATCATAGTGGTTTGGCAATAAGTTGTTAGTATCCCTATTCCTAATAAGTTTAGGTTTCTGATGCAATAAATGGTCATGTGAAATAAATGTCAGTCCCAATTAACCACAGCCTTACTTTTTGTCATTATTGATAAAACTAGTATTGCCCAAATAAATTCTATATAGTAGGGTTTTCTAACAGTAAGTTTTATAGACAAGATTGAAAGAAGTCACATTTTATGATGGTTGAACGGTCCAAAAATTGAAAGCTTTTGATTTCTAATTGAAAGACACATTAGATCCTACAGGAACTATTTTATATCCCACAGAGCTTTATTCTGTTGTGATAATCAGGATTCTTATATGCAATAAGCTATTGTTTTTATTACTAGTGGCTTGGGTCACCATTGCTGCTGTTCACAGGAAGAATAGTGTTTACACACTGGACAGATGGCTCATAAAATCAGGAAAGAATTAGTCTGTATCCAAACAAGGTACTTTTTGATACCTCCCTCACTGGAATCCTGTATCCTGATATGTGGAGTTAGATGCTTCAGAATGGGAGTCAAAGTAGCCAATGTGTAGAGCAGGAAAGCACTTAAAACCAGAAATTTCAGTGTGAAGTTGCATAGAGCTAGTTTTTAGGAGATGCTGTAGACAGGGGGAGTCTATATTCCTGCTTCTCTCTGGACTGCGGGGGAACACTGCTGTCTACTTAGCATCCATAGCCCCCACAACTTTCTTGAAAATAGACATCTGTATCCTCTCCTTCAAATGATTTAGTAATACTCAGTGGATTGCCCCCCCAGTCCCCCACAAACATGATCAGAGGAGCTGTTGATGATGGTAGTTCAATGTGCTTCTCAACCTGACATGATACAACCCTCATATCTTCAGTTTTCCAAAGGAGTGATTACAGACAGCCTGGACTATAAAGTATAACAGTGTTAGTTGTAGTCATGAGGGGCAAAAAATGGAAGTATGGTAGTTGGGTAGTAGTCATTAAGACAGAGTTAAGACAGTCATTGGTGGATGAAAGATAAAATAAGATTAGGAGCACAGAAGTGAGAGCAGATGGTGCATATGCTCAACAAGCTTGAGGAATGCAAAACATGTTAATGAAGTTAACTTGCAAAATCATTAGAGCTAGTTCTTCACCTGCCTGTGCCGATCAAATGATTAAGGCACTACTGTAGCTTCCCACCTCCCTTGAACTGAACACAGTTGTGAAGGAGAGACTAGACACTGGACATCCTTAGATCTGGATGTGTAAGTTTAAGCTATTAATAAAGCCTGCCTAAAGAAAGGCTTTTTTGCACGTCCAGATATTGGGTGTCCAGTCTCTCCTTGGTAACTGTGTTCAGTTGAAGGGAGGTGTGGAAGCCACTGTAGTGCCTTAAATCACCAGACTATCTGCAAGACTGAGGTAGGGACTCCCTCTACAACTACTACTGAAGCTTTGCCACTGTGCCAAAAAAAATGTAAGCTATATTCAGGCAAAGGGAAGAGGCGGGAGGAAAAAAGTAGGAGAAAGAACACAAGAGTGGGGTGTGACCCTTTAGCATAGTCATTAGGACCCTCGCACAGGAATTTTGCTTCAAGGTTTATTTCTGTATTTTATTCACTGGCAATTTAATGTAAAATAAAGAAACAGTCTGTGGAGAAGGGTTATGGGGCTAATGCACTTCTAGAATTTGGTTATATCTGAACAGCATTGCTTGGGACTGCAATATCAGATTTAGGTGCCTAAAGTCTGGCTAGCTGCCACTTGAGATGCCTAAGTCATTTACTGAATCTGGCTTGTCATGAAAGGAAAAGGATTAGCATCAAGAATAACTGCAAGGGCTAAGATGTATATTCTTGGCTCTGTTTTACTACTTGTGGTGCAAACAGAAGTTGGATTACAAAACCAACATCTTCAATTTACTTTTTCCCTTTGCATGTCTCCATAGATTTCCAACTGTTCTTTTTTTCTTACATTTTTAAACTATGCATCTATATTTTGCATTTGTATTTGCATATTCTGAGAGCAACATAGATTCATAGATTGTAGAGTTGGAAGGGACCACAATGGATCATCGTGTCCAACCCCCTGCCCCTGGCAGGAAAGAGGACCGAGGTCAGATGACCCCAGGCAGGTGACTATCTAGCCTCCTCTTGAAGACCTCCAAGCTAGGTGATAGCACCACCTCTCTTGGAAGCCCATTCCAGATCCTGGCCACCCGTACTGTGAAAAATTTCTTCCTAGTATCTAACCTAAATCCACTCTCAACTAGTTTACACCCGTTATGCCTAGTCACTCCCTGGGGCGCCTTAGTAAACAGCGCTTCCCCTATTCCCCGTTGACCTCCCCTAATAAATTTATAGGCAGCCACAAGATCTCCCCTCAGCCATCTCTTGTGAAGGCTGAAGAGATTCAGCTCTCTCAACCTCCCCCCGTAGGTTCTATCACGAAGGCCACTAATCATGTGAGTGGCCCTCCTCTGGACCCTCTCAAGATTCTCCATGTCCCTCTTGAAGTGAGGTGCCCCAAACTGAGCACAGTACTCCAACAGCGCCTCGACCAGTGCTGCATAGAGGGGGAGCATCACCTCCTTTGTTCTATTAGTCATGCACCTGCTAATGCACAACAAGGTGCGATTAGCCTTGTTGATGGCCTCGTTACATTGCCGGCTCATGTTCATCTTGGAGTCAATTATGACTCCACGATCCCTCTCTGCCTCTGAGCTGCTGAGAAGGACACTCCCTAACCTATAGGTGTGCTGGGGGTTCCTCCTTCCCAGGTGGAGTACCTTACATTTATCTTTATTAAATTGAATCCTATTTCTCTCTGCCCACTGATCCAACCTGTCCAGATCAGCCTGAATCTGCTCCCTGCCTTCCAGTGTACTAACTTTGCCCCATAACTTGGTATCATCAGTAAACTTGGAGAGGGTGCTCTCCATGCCCTTGTCCAAATTGCTGATGAAGATATTGAATAATATCGGTCCAAGGACCGAACCCTGCGGGACCCCACTGCCCACCTCCCTCCAGGTCAAGAAGGAACCATCCACCACCACTCTCTGGGTGTAGTCCCTAAGCCAGTTGGCCACCCACCTGATGGTGTAGGCGTCCACTCCACAGTCTGCTAGTTTTTCAATGAGGATAGGGTGCGAAACTATGTCGAAGGCCTCCCTAAAGTCCAGGAAGATGACATCAGCCTCGGCTCCCATGTCCAGGCAGTGTGTGACCTGGTCATAGAAGGCTACAAGGTTTGTCAGGCAGGATCTACCTGTGACATACCCGTGCTGGTTTCCCCTCAGCATCGTTTCCCCTGCTGGGCCTGCACAAATGTGTTCTTTGATTATTTTCTCTAGCATTTTCCCAGGAACAGAGGTAAGACTGACTGGTCTAAAGTTACCCGGCTCATCCCTTCTCCCTTTCTTGAATATGGGCACCACATTGGTCCTTCTCCAGTCCTCAGGGACCTGGTTGGAGCACCATGAGTGCTCGAACAGCTGTGCCAGTGGCTCAGCTATGACACTGGCCAATTCTTTCAGCAGCCGTGGATGGAGGTCATCCAGGCCTGCTGACTTGTACCCATCCAGCTCCTCCAGGAGCTCCTTAACTATTTCAGAACTGACCGTAGGCGGACTGGTGCCATGTGGACATCCGTCAATGATCGAGGTGGGGGAATTGGAGGGAAAACACTTTTTCTAGGTAACCTTCAGACTTCAAGACACATTCTAATACTGTTACTTATTTTGAATAGCAAAATCATAGTCAATAGGACTAATGGGGCTAACTGTAGATGTTTTTGGATTTCATTTGAATGACTCAAAGTATGATTTTCACAATCTGTAATACTTCAGCACCTTTTGGTAAAACTGTCAAAGTAGGTGTGTTTAAAGAATGTCTTTAATGTAACCTTAGTTTCTGCTGCCATTATCATCACTTCTCTGTGTTTGTACATATACACAGAACTATGAATATATAAATAAATAAGCATATGTGTATAGATATCTCCAATAAAGCTCAGCAGACAAACCCAAAATTGCAACTTTCACCTCTCTTAGGATTTTAATAACACTTATCTTCATCCAGAGCTTTGATCTTTGCAACAAGATAAATATGGCATTAGAACTCCCTATTTTAAAAGTTCCTATAGCTGCATCCTGGTCTGTGCTGTACAGGAGTTTAATGAGTATGTTAATCATTATAACACCTACACAAATATTCCACTTAGAGTGACTCACTTTTTTGGTTTTCATTTGAATAGTTTAAAAGTGTGTGGGATTTTGCTACCAAAAAACAAAGACAAAGCTCATCCTCCTTCAAGGCAGTACTAGAATGATTGCTCATTGTGTCTATGAGTAGTTAATTAGTAGCTTGCTTGCTTTATTATGAAAAATATATGTCAACATCAAAGAATCTGTCTGAGAAATGCTCAGATATTCTGTAGAATAATCCCAATTTCTTCTTCAGTAGCACAACAATGGTAAGATTGCTGGTGGGCAAAAACATATTCAAACATTTTTTTTTCAATGATAAAATGTGTAGTCACTTTCATAGCATTTTGTGAATAATATAAGTAATAGTTCATTCACAAGAATGTTTGTGGAACTGAAAATATTTGTGATTATTCACAAAAGTAGGGGGTTGTTTCAGAAACATTTGCATGATCATTTCAGAATATATTTTCCCTGTTTCATTTTTAAAGAGTTTTACCTCAAGGGGGAGAAGATTATTAAGATTAAGGTGGCTTAGCATGCACCATAAATAATGAATGAATAGTCATAGCAATTCATTAAAAATGGCACCTGAAATAAATCATATTGATGGCAAATCTCTATGCAATTCAGAATAAAGTTTATGCTTTGTTCGAGTTAGTTGTTCACTGGGTAATGAGTTTATGGGAACAAGCACCTTAAGAGGTGAAAGGCATGTTCTGTATTTAGAAGCATTTTACCTAGGACTATTTTCTTAAACCAAATTATATACCCATTAACTTTCCGGCTGGGCATTCTCCAGTGTATCAGGCTTTGTACCTAACAGCTCGCTACTGGAGGAGGGGTGAATAAGCCATAAACTTATCATACAGCACTGAGAAATAGTGCATCTACCAGACCCTGTATCTAGAGTCAGCTGGGAAATCCTGTGCTCTTCTTCCACCTGCCATTTTGCCTTCATTTAAGTCCATTCTACATTGGGGATGTTATGCTATGTAGTTATTCATATTCCACTCAGGATTGGGACATGTTCCAAGTTTTTCTCTGGATTATGCCTTCCTGAACAATACTTCATGCTCATTTGCCTTCATTTGACATACTTTTTGTCCAGCCTCCACAGGAGCCAACACATGGGCAATTATCTGTCTGCTTTACTACTATGGAATGCTGAAAACACACACATGCTCCTGCTGGAACTACTGCCTGTGGCATGCAATGAACCCACACTCCATTAAAGAGCATCAATTGGTCAAGCTCAGTGTGTGCACTCTCGGAATACTGCATGAGCCTACTGATCTGCTGACCGCTAGGAATTTTTTGAACTACTTTTTCTTCAGCTGCACATTGGTTAACTGAATGGAGCTAAAGTAAGTGCAAAATGTCTGCTCTAAAACTTTTAAGACTCCGATTGTTGCAAACATAAAATCATGTGGTTAATAAGCTACAAGTTTTAAACACTTTGTTACAAAATTATGTCAAGGAGGCATCTTGTGACATACTTAGGTGCCTGGGCCAATAGAACTCAATGTGCAAAACCCAAAAATCCTTTGCTCCCTTCAGCATGAGAACTGTCTTAGACATGATTGATATTGTAAAGTTAAAATCACTCTCTCAGACATGTTTATGAGCATCATGGCCACATAGGTGAAGCCTCCCTTAAAGGTTTCCATTTGATGGACACAGCATGCTCTAAGGTTCTAGTTGTTTGGAGTTTATTTACTATTAAGAGGATACGGAAGTGGCTAAATCAGCAGATGTTCGCCAAGTCTCATTTGACATCATCCACCTCACTAGTAGGGCAACCAAAACCTGAATTTTTGAGCAGCTATGTGCTATAAATGGAAGATGAATCTTTGGGGACTTTGCTAATGTGACAGTGACTTTGAAACAGAAGGTGGAGCAAGCATGGTAGGTAGAAGCTGAAAAGCAAGTTAACCAGAGCCTTTCACCTTTTAAGATGGGAAAAATACTTGCTTGTATTTCTTTTTAACATCTGTTTTGTCATAAGATGAATACAGGGCCTAATTTTCATTTATATTACATCTGAGACCCTAAATCATAAGTGGAATTTACAGTGCTATAAAAGGGCATTTAGTATAAATGAAAATCCCATGTGAGATTTTCTTTATGTTTGAAGTGACCTTTTCTCTTAGAAATCAGTAGCAAAGGCTGGCATGAGAAGAGGCAGAAAAACAATGATTAATCCCAATGCGCTTGGGAAAGCATGAACAAGGGTTGGCATAAGAGTCATTAAATGTAAAATAAGACGGGAGAAGAGCTAGTTAAGCTAGTTAGAGCCAAAGTGCTTAACAGAGCATAGAGAGAGAGTGATATGAGTGCAATGAAATTTAAAGCACCAGGGGAGAATGAAGACAAGATGACATGACAGCAGTTAATGGGTGGGAAGGGGAAGAAAACGATAAAATAAATGATGTGTTTAAAGCATAAAATGAAGACACTGAATGTTCCATGTTACTAGCTAGTGGGCAACAGGCATTTTCTTACAATTCTCAATATTTATTGCTGGAGGAGTGACTGGGGGCTTGTTCGGCAGAATGAGGGGATTAGTCAATGAAGAGGCTACTAACAAGGAACACTACGGGATCTGAGGGCCCAGCAGAGATTTCTGCAATTGACTTATGTCACACAGTGCTGAAAAATGAAGTTTACATACTAGATTGTGTATGACTTACAGTGATTTGTACATATCTAATTTATGGCACTGCCAGTCAGTTTTATTAAAATGTGTATAACCATAAGTTAAATGTGTGTAAGAAACAGTGAGCAGAAGTTTCACATAGTGCACATTGGGCATTTTTGCATGTGCATTTATGTCAGCTTAAATTTACCGTGCAGTAAATTACTGCTCAGTAAGCAAGAATAGGGCAGCATCTACATGTGCAGGTGTAGGTGCATTAATTGCATTAATAAGGTGTTTGGACTGACTTGGAACTAAAGATAGTGCAGGTATCAAATTTATGCTCAAATTGGCATAAGTCACCGTATTTACTGATCAGTACAGGTGTGCATGTGTAGATGTGCAACTATACTGTGCAGTAAGTTCAGTTACTGTACTGTGCATTATTGTTGTATACTGGAGTGGAATCCTACACCTAGGATGTTTTAATTCTGAAGCAATTTGTTATTTTGATTTATTCATCTTTCTCAGTCAGTCTAAATGGGGTGGATTCCTTGAGGCAGGACTGGTTTGACAGTGATGAAAGGAGGATTAGGAGGGTTAGCAAGGAGTGGGAATTAGCTGGCCATATAGCTGTTAATTTTCAGACCTTTTAACATTTATGTGGGATTTTTTTAAAGGTAATAATGAGAAAGTACCATATTATTTTGGGCACCAACTAGACTTGACCCAATTTCCCTTTCAATCCACTGTTAAGTACATGTAGTATAGATCTACTCTATTCCTATTATTCAATTTCTGAAGTAAAACATAATTATGTAAGGTAAGCTCCACTTTCAATTTAGTGATACCTTCTGACCATCTTCAAATACAGAAAATCTAAGGAAGTGCCAAGGGAGGTACTTAAGTCTCATTTTTCACAAGACATCTTTATTGTAGCAGAATTATGTAGAATAATGAGGCTTTAACTGCAAGCCATGAAAACAGGTGGACGGGGAAAGGGAAATGGTTATTTCCAGGAAGAAAAGAGCAGAAATCCTTGAGAACTAATTAAACTCAGTTCAATATCTAGTTAGCAGGCTGATCCCTTATGCCATTGAGCATCCACAATACTTGAATTTTTCACTCTCAGCCTGAAAAAAAAAGGAGAAAAGTCAATAACTTTGTCTAGTTCCCCCGCCATTACTGTATGTGTTCTGGTGTTCATTTCCTTCTCCAATCATGGAGCTTTGACAGCAGATATTACATGATGTGTTCTCAATTACATGTATTTAGAGATTTTTTTACCTTCTCTTTATGTTTATTACTTTCTTTTCCTGCAGCAAGTGAATTGAGAGAGTCTGACAAAAACTAAAGTCTAGTAAAGTCATTAAGCTTTTTTCCATTATCCTTATTGGACTTTGGATCAGGTTCATGAAGGAGAAGTCTAGCTACATGCCTGTCCCTCAGGCAGAATGATTTTCATAAGCAAGTTACTTGTGGAAAAGTGGTAAGAATCTGCCATAACCTGGGCGCACAACTGATTGGTAAAACCTTTTATTATTATTATTATTATTAGGGAATGGAGTGGGTCTATGAACAACTTACTATGAGGCAAACTAGGATGTTAAACTTACAGTGCCTCAGCTACTGTGTGGTAAGTGCCATGTGCACACTCTCAAGACACTCAGTTTGAGACAGGTCTCCATACTTTCCCTGAGAGAGAAGTTTCCTTGTATTCACTGCAGGGTAAGTCTGTGCACACGGGCAGTTGCTGCTGGGTAGCTGATGTGCTGTAATTTCACATTGTAGCTTACCTTGCAATAATCTGTTCATATGTCCGTATCTTTAGCTGTTACACACATTTTCCTTGTCTTTTGCAAGCCTTCATGAAAACAGCTAATTTCTTGCCCTCTGATCACCCCTTGTCTAAATATGTTGTCTACTCGAATCCCACAAACTAGTTTCTCCTCCAGACTCCTTTCATACAGCTTGATACTCTTTTCTGCCCCACAATTATCCTTTCCCATAGTCACTGCTATGTTCTGTTTAAGGATATTTACCCTCCAAATGTCATTCAGCCAAAGTACTTGCCTGTTGAATACAGTTTGTTTGTTTTTCAGTTGTAGTCTGCATTTTATTTTGCTGAAAGGTTCACAGAGCTTGCAAGTCCAGTGGGATGATATGCATTTTATCCCCAGTGGATGCATACATCAGAGCTGCTGGACCACTTGTTACCAACCCCACGAGTAAAGATCTAAGAGCCTCAGTCTGTTTCCATCAGTCATTTCCAGTATTGGTCATCGCATGCTCAATATGCACATCACATCTTGTGATCTGTCATAGAGCCGAATCATTAGAGACTCCTTTGTCTTATTTAATCCTTATGAGACATCCTGGTAAGAAATGCAAAGGAAACTGTGGTAAGAGAAGCTGCAGAGCTTTATTGTGAATTTTCAATGGGTATAGAAGTATGTTTAATCTAGCCTCCCCCCCAAAACAAACAAACAAAAACCCCAAAACAAAACAAGAAACCATATACAGGAGACAGAGGTGTTTGGGATATTGTAAGGGTTGTGGTTAGGATGCTGGCTTGGGACTCAGCAGATCAGTTTAATACCTTATTTTCTTACTGACTATCTCCATAGCTATGGGAAAATCATTTAGGTGGGCTATTCTTAACACCATGACTGGTGCTTTCAGATAGCACTGCTCTCAATTATTCCCTGCTCCCATTCCCCACACCAAAGCTGGAAATGAAGTGGTGAAGCTACACTGGTGAGTGGTGCCCCTATGCCACTGCTTTGTGCTAAATACATAAATATTATTTATATTTTTCTAGTATTGTGTGTATGTGTGTGTGTGTGTACTGTAGCGGTCTACACACACACACACACACACACACACACACACACACACAAATGGGGAAGGGAGGGAGATGAATTCAGTCCTATATATTTTTTTTTAGAAATCCTATATCCTATCCTAGAAAATATATAGATAGGACTGAATTCATTTCCCTCCCTTCCCCAGTCATATAGGTATCCCCCCATCACAGTACATATATATAAATAATAAAATGATTTATATATATATATTACATTCTACTTGATGGCATGAGACATTTTAATAACTGGAAGGTCTAAGTGAAAAACTAAATAAAATTTTATGGGAATTTTTTTCAGCAGGAAATGAGAGATCATCTTCAAATATGTTAAGAGGTTATTGTATTGAAGATGTTAATTAATAGTTCTTCATGTCCACTGAGAAAAGGACCAAATGTAATCAGCTTTATTTGAAGCAAAGGAAGCTTAGGTTAGATACGAGGATCCTTAAATTCTGGAACAGGTTACCTAGAAGGGATATGGAAAGTTGACATGGGAAGTTTTAAAGAAGCAGGTTAGATAAATAGCTCTTAAGTGTGGTAGAGGCATGTTGAATTGTATTTCAAACTAAGGGATAGACAAGATGACCTCTTGAGGTTCCATTTACCTTATTCTCAGCTGAAAAACATGGATATGTCTTTAGCAGTGTAAACTGGTATTTGGAATAGAGTAATTAATCTGTCCTGGATCAAAACTTCTTTCTCATCATCATTCTACAAAAACTGCCTTTTTGTGAGCTCATTTCACTTTAGCTATAATGTTATGATCATAATAGACAGATGTCAGTTATATTACAAGAAGAGGAAAAACAAAACAGAGACCCACCTCATAATTCTCCTAATCAAATCTTTACAGTACCTTCCTCCAGCATCTTGGAAATATTAACTATTTGTGCTATCATTTCATACCTCACTGAATTACTATCACCCATCATTAGTAAACTTCATATTCTTCTTCACTTATAATTATTTACACCACTGTTCATAATCCAAATGCTCTAAAAGCTTTGACTGCAGTTGAACCCAACCACTGAGAATTCTTTGAACTGTATCCAGTCTTCCTTGACTACAGGAAATATCATTGTTGGAATTAATCTTATATTATCTTAGAGACTTATATTAATAACCAGTAAAGATAACCAGTAGGGCAGAAGTGCTAGATTTTAGAAAGGCTAACTTCAGTGAGCTCAAGAGATTAGTAAGAGAGGCACTGAAGGACAGGAGTATTGGTGAGATTGGAGTCCAGGAAGGGTGGTTGTTCCTCAAGGGAACAATCCTTCAGGCACAGAAAGGAACAATCCCATTGCACATAAAGGGGGGCAAAGAGGCCAAAAAACCCTTTTGGCTGAACACGGAAATCCAGGAAAGCCTAGGGGCAAAAAAAGGGGCATACAGACTGGAAGAAGGGGGGTAGCCACCAAGGAGGGAGTGGCTTGCACTTGTGGGGACTCAGTTAGAGAGGCCAAAGCAGCAATGGAACTCGGGCTGGCATAAAAAAATTAAATACAACAAAAAAGTCCTTCTTCAGGTATATAGGAAGCAAAAAGAAAGCACACAGCAACGTAGGACCCCTACAGGACAGACTAGAGAAATTGGTGGCAGATAGGAGTGACAAAGCTGAGCTTTTCAATGAGTTTTTCACATCCATATTCCTGAACACAGATAAAGACACATCTCCCAGTTGGATTACAAACAGGCACAAAAGGGACACCAGCCCACCAACAGTTAGCGCCAGCCTAGTGAAGGGACACTTGGAGGGGCTGGACATATTTAAGTCAGCAGGCTCAGATAATCTTCATCCAAGGGTACTGAAGGAATTAGCCAGTGTCATAGCAGCACTACTGGCAAGACTGAGTATTCATGGCAATTAGGACAGGTCCCAGATGACTGGAAAAGGGCCAACAGGTTCCCTATTTTCAAGAATGGGAGGAAGTAGGATCCGGGTAACTATAGGTTGGTTAGTCTCACCCCTATCTTTGGGAAAACCTTAAAAAAATTATTAAGGAACACATTTGTGGGAGCCCAGCTGGAAAAAGGGCAAACAGTATGGATTTATCGCAGGTAGATCCTGCCTGACTAACCTTATTTCTTTTTACGACCAGGTCACAAAATGCTTAGATGCAGGAGAGGAGGTAGATATCATTTACTTGGTTTTTAAAAGGCCTTTGATATGGGGTCTCTTCCCATTCTTATAAATAAGCTAAGTGGCTGTGACATAGATGATTACACAGTCAGGTGGGTGGCAAATTGGCTTATGGGACACACCCAGAGAGTGGTGGTGAATGGGTCAGTATCATCCTGGAAAGTTGTAGGCAGTGGGGTCCCCCAAGCTTTAGTCCTTGGACCAGTGCTGTTCAATATCTTCATCAGTGATTTGGATGAAGGCATGGAGATCACTCTGTCCAAATTTATGGACAACATCAAATTATGGGGCAAAGTAAACACATGGGTGGGCAGGGAAAGGATTCAGGCAGATTTGGACAGGTTGGAAAAGTGGGCAGAACAGAACAGATGCAGTTTAACAAAGATAAGTGCAAAGTTCTGCATCTAGGGAGAAAGAATCACCAACACACATAAAGATTGGGGAATGACCTTCTAAGTAGCTTAGCAGCAGAAAGGGATCTTGCAGTCATAGTAGACTCCAAGATGAACATTAGTTGTCGATGTGACGAAGTGATAAGTAAAGCTAACTGCACTCTATCACACATTAGCAGGTGCATCACAAACAGGTCTAAGGAGGTGATACTTCCTCTCTATGTGGCATTGGTAAGGCCACAGCTGGAGTACTGTGTCCAGTTTTGGGTGCCACACTTCAAGTAGGATGTGGATAACCTTTAGAGGGTCCAGAGGAGGGCCACTCATATGGTTAGGGGCTTGCAGGTATCGCCCTGTGAGGAGAGATTGAGGGACCTGGATCTCTTCAGCCTCTGCAAGAGAAGGTTGAGAGGTGATCTTGTGGCCATCTACAAATTAATTGGGGGGGGAGGGGGGGAAAGCAAGGAATAGGAGGTACTTTGTTCATTAGGGCGCCTCTTGGGATAACTAGAAACAACGGCCACAAAATGAGAGAGGGCAGATTTAGTTGGACATCAGGAAGAACTTCTTCACATAAGGGTTACCTGAATATGGAATGGGCTTCCAAGGGAGGTGGTTCTCTTCCCTACCCTGGAGATCTTTAAGAGGAGATTGGACAAGCATCTGGCTGGGGTCATCTGACCCCAGTGCTCTTTCCTGCTCAGGGTAGGGGGTTGGACTCGATGATATGCTGAGGTTCCTTCCGACCCTAAAAATCTATGAACTCTAATCCTGATGTTTGGAAGAAGATGTCCAATACAGGTATGTGCAAACTGTGTGTTCAGTAATATGTTGTTTCAGCCCCAAGCTTGTATCCTTGAGAATGTATAGTCACTTTGTTTTCTAATGTGATGGAATGAGATCATTGTCCCTGTATATGTTAAGGTTCGTTTGGTATAGTCCTATAGCAGGGATGTTTAACTGGTGGCCCATAGTCCTCATGTGGCTCATGAGGGGTTAATGTGCAGCCCCCCCCCAGGCTGCTACTCCCTTCATTGCTCCAGCTGCAATAGCCCAGACTCTCCAGGATCCCCATTCCCTTCTCTCTCCTCTGGCTGCCGCTCTGCTCTCTGACTCTTCCCCAGGGCTAGGGCTATGCGGGGTGCTGAGGGTATGTCCAGGACCATACAGAGTGTGGGCTGGAATCACACCTATGCATTGCAGTGCAGAGGGACCACATTAACACACCTGAGTGAGGCATGAGTGTGGCTATGGGGACAGTTGGAGGTCACAATTAATGCCCCCAGGGCAATTTAGCGTCCTAATGCAGTAGGGCTGTGAGTGTTGCCTGAAGGGCAGAACAAGTGCTAGCAGGCTACAGAATGATTGTGGTATCAGACTGCTGGTCCAGAAAGAGATGAATTAGGACCAGGCATCCAGCTTGGTCAGCTAGTTGCAACCAGGATCACTCCAGAACTCAGAGGCACCCTTCTACTTCATATACATCAAGGCATGGCAGGTAAAGTAGTGAAGGAATACACCGAGAAACTGGAGGGGGAGCAGGATTAGGGTGGTTGCTAGAGGACATCACAGGTGCCCTCAGGGGTTAGTCCTGCTACAGGGGAGCATACAGTACAGCAGTGGGGGAGGGGGATGCCTACATGAGTGTATAGCATTAATGGTGGGGGTGGAGGAAAAACTTGTGTGGTCTCTGATAGTATAGCTCCTGGGCATGTGGCCCCTGGGGACTTAGAAGTTGGATAGCCCTGTCTATAGGAAAGAGAAATATAAAAGATGGAATGATTCTCATGTATTTTCTTGATCATAGGCAGGCCACATTGCTTGGCTTCTCTGGGGCAATAATAAGAAGCCAAACTTTACTGCAACTACTAGCTTTTTGGTCAATACATCAGCAACACTGTCAGAAAGCAGTCAAACATGATGGAGGTTTGGGTCAAAGATTGTAAATGGGAAAAGTAAAAAATTGATGATATAAAGAGAAAAAATGGCTTCATTAATATTCTGTCTCCAGCCAGAGCATTTTAATATGTATTTAAGAAACAACTCTCCTTTTATTATTTAACGAGTTATTTTCAAGTGAAGAGGGTAGATTATAAAGCATATAGAGAAGTTACATCCTTATTCACTGTTGTTCTTAAATGCAGTATAAACAAAGGCTTACTTTCTCTTCAAAGGCTCAATTTAATGCAAAGGGAACACTGAGTTTTAAGATGGTTGCTATATAATTGAGATATTTAGTTGAAATCCAATTTTATGTGCATAGTAGATGATGTACAACTGGCACCCATGGGATCAGATAGAAAGCCAACATGCATGTCAAACTGGATCCAAAGGAAGGAGTAACTTCTTCATATTACAAAAACTGTTTTGCATTGGAAAAAGTATAACATTTCAAACTAACTCAGTTTCATGAAGGATCCCAACAATGGACCAAAATGGAGTACCACATTACTTTGGTATTCAGTTAATTATAGAAACTACAAACTTCCTTCAGTACCTGGAGATACTGTGTAGTGAGATTCTGATGAGACTGTCTCATAGCTCAGCTTTTAGTGATATAGAGTTAATCTGTTTATTGGAGAATTAAAATTTTATACTGGAAATTTTTAGTGAAAAATGTAACTTTTATTGGCCTGGGGAAATGGCCACGTGGTGTTTGCATATTTAAGCATATAATTTATAGTGTGCTTAGGCACAATAATATAATTTCCATTTTCATACCTATGCCAAGAACTTCATGAGTAATATACCGTGGTTCATTCTATGGCCATTTTTGTAGGGAGTCCAGGTCATATCAGTGTCATAGCAATAACTTTTCTGAAGTCTAGAGAGGCCTCCTAATTTGTTTTCTACATTTGTCTGCCAAATTTCCCCAGAATTGCAGTGTATGTACTCATACCTCACATTCTATTCACTGTTGTCCTGGATATAATAGATTAATCTGCTGCTGGAGTCTTTCTGTATTTAACAGAGATATGCTTATTTGTTTATTTTCATTCACCCATACATCTTTGGGATGAATCAATCTTCTTCTGAAAATTCAATATTGCACATTATTACTACAAAAGTGGGTAACTTACATGCTTGTATATTGTGATGTGATCTCATTGATGGTCTGAGAAGCAGGTATCTTGCACCATTGGGAATAAATCTGTGACTAGTAAAAGGGAATGTAAGTAGCTTATGTCTCTCATGCTAGCCAGAAATCAAACATTTCCCTGTTGTAGAGTTGTGCGTGATCTGTGACCTCTTATTTATTTTAGTCTCCATTATCTCTGTTGAATCTGTTACTGAAATTTTCTCCAACAAAGGGAACAGAGATAAAAGCTAAACAAAATGATAAAAAAGCCCTCATCTGTAATTCATTACATTGTTTTTAGAGACTTTCAAAGATGGAAAGAAAACTTCTCTAGAGACGTGGATTCTCATTCTCACTCAGATTGCCAGCTATATAATTCCTTTTCTGCATTTCCTTCTCCTTCCTTTACTCTCAGCTTCCCTCCTGAAATCAGACCTCAAAGGTGGGGTAAAGCTGGAAGAGGGGAAAGCATTACCTTTTGCACTATCTGCCCTTGCTGACATGCTTTTGTGTAACTGAAATTTGCACAGATGCTAGCTAGCTGCAGGTGATGGAAATACTGTTGGCTGTATGGGGCCACCCAGCTCAATTCCATTCATGCACTGTTGAATGAGGAAGAATAATAAATACAATTTATTATTTTCCCCCAAAAGCACCATTGAAACAAGCAGGAAGCAATAGAGTTTATTACATCATCTTTGGTCCTGAAATGATAAGAGAATCATTGGTAAGAATCAATGATTGGATGCTGAAATTGCAGCTGATATTAAGAACCAATGACTGGATGCTGAAATTGGAGCTGATACTCCTCACATTTTTTTTTTTTTGTTTCCCAGGCAAACTTAACTACTCCTTTCCTTTCCTTTTCACCACAGGATGTGAAAACTAAACATTCATTTTTCTATACAAGGATTACCTACCTGATATCTCTTCATAATTGTGTGGTTGATAAATTACCCAAAAACTCTGATTAGTGAGTGCATTTCTCAGATTTCATGAAGAACTGCTGTTAAGAGAGTATTTATAGCCTATTAAAACATATATGAATATAAATGGTAACTTTGGTAGGGAGTGATTTTTTTAAATAAGTAAAGACAACATTCCACATTTTTCCTACCACAGATTTACAAAAACTTTCTGGTGTTTAATCTTTCCCCCCCACCCTCTTTGTAAAATGCTCCTCGTGTTCTGCTAATGTATAAACCTATCATGCAGCTTGAGCAAGAAAATATATGAGTATCCTATCTATCTATCTATCTATCTATCTATCTATCTATCTATCTATCTATCTATGATAGCAATATCACACATATATGTGTGTGTAATACTTTGTGATATTCAGTGTGACTTCTGATTTAACATTCAATTCAGAATTTGATGTCTACATGTAAGTTGGGCACATGCAGTGTCAGTTATATTACTTGTCATCCAGTATGGGCACAGAATCCTGTCTATCTTGTTTTTTGAACCATTTCCCTATAGTTAATAAAAGATTTACTTAGAACCCAGTTGTTATATGGAAAATATATTATGATGTCCTGGTATGAAAATCACCACAAGAGAAAACTGGACTACAGCAGAAAAGGAACAGATCAAGAAGCAACTGTACAGCCATCTGCCAGTTGAGCTTCCCAAAATGACAGATGCTACTACTAGTTGACTAGTAGCTACTAATATGTAGTTTGGCATTTGTATATTCCTTTGTGATGAGGTGAAACAATGCACAATTATTGCTCTGTGAGTGTTTGCTTTAGCCATGATGGTTTCACAGAAAAATCAGATTCTAACAACTGCATGGCAACAACGTTTGGTAAAAAATTAATAAGGTAAAATACAAACATGAATATTTCAATTCATACATTATTAATTCTCTTTGAAAGGAGGTTTATATGATTGTTGGGTACTTATAGTAAAGACCAGAACCAAATGGCTTTTCTAGGTGCCTCCACTTAAGTATCACAACACATTAGGCATTTCGACCCAGTAGGGTAACCCAGGTCTACATACACAGTGAGGTGCTTAGTATCCTTATAGAACCAATGAGGAGAGTAAGGCACCTCCAAAGGGAAACACAGAGTACCCAAGTGTTGAGTAGACAGGCATTTGTACATAGTTAATAGAAAATACGAGGCATTGGTGTGTGTCTGAAGTCCTGCCTGTCCTTGTATTTGGAGGTCTGGCTCAGAGCTGCGTGTTAGATATTTCTGTCATTTAGTGCACTTACCCGACACCAAGGGTATTTATATGCATACATTTGTCTGATCCGACACGCCGGAAATCCAGTGCATTGGAGCAGAATAGATTAATTGAGTCTGCTCTGCACACGAGCTGCCATGCCTGGCACTGGCACACCTTTGATGTGTTTTAGTTCAAAAGTGTGCTGCTGCCATTTTCTCAGTGCTGATGCACTTTTCTCCATTTATACAAATGCATGTGATGCAGCGCTGGGCATTTTAAAAGAGTCTGGTGCTGCAGTGTAAGCACGTGTTCAAATGCCCCAAGTGTATTGTAATCAGTATAAAATGCACACAGCAGTTCCCAATCTGTGGTATGCAGACAATCTGTTAGTGGTACACATTAACAGATTTATTATAATTACTTTATATGACAACAATTTGCTGGTGGTACTTAAGTTTGTATCATTTTAAATTGGTGGTGGCGCAATCTGTCAGAGTTTGGGAACCACTGAAATATAGTGTTCCCCCCACCTCCAGGCTACTCTTGGTAGGATATGGTGGTAAGCCATTGCCTAATAGCATACTGGTTAGCAATTTCCAGGAAGTGGTACTAAAACTCACATCTACACTTCTCAGGACAGCATCTCCAACGGCAAGCTGTCAGTTAAATAACATGGGAACACCTTCCATCTTCTGTTGAAGCTGGGCAACTGAGAAGCAATGAATGCAAGATCTATTGGTCCAGAAGGAAATCAATCAGGAGAGTACATGACAATAGCATGGCACAGTAATCAAGGTACTCCCTGGTAAATCCAGGTTTCAGCTTCTGTTCAGAATGCTATTTATGCATTTATATGAGACAATAATGATTTAAAAACCAGAAATAACCCTGGGAGCAGGAACCAGAGCAGAGGACTTCCTCTTCCCAGGGAAGTACACTAGGTTGCACAGCTAGGCTCTTTCTTGCTAGCTCTCCTTTGGATCCCGTGAATTCTGAACTTTTGGCTGACTAGGGCCTTGCTTCAGCAAGAGAGGTGGAATATTTGTGAACTTGGACCTGGTACAGCAATTATACTTATTGTGCGTAAGTGCACAGAAAGCTCTCTACAACACTATAACCAAACAGATGGTCAGGGCACATAGAACACTGTAAAAATGGCAGATCCTGCTCCAAGTTAACCTTGGATGGATGTGTAAGTTAGGGCACTGTTACGAACTTCTGTACCAGATCCCACTGAAACTCGCATTAGGTTGCATTCTGTTAGCACCCCATAGGGCTTTGTGGGACCTTGCTTACCCCTGCTTGCAGGGTGGCACTTTAGCCTCAAACACAGCTCAACTCCTCTTGCAGAGCACCAGGCTAGCCATAGCCCTGGCCTGTCACTGACAATTTTGCCAAAATGTGCTAAAGTGAGTTGTGATTCTGGCCTCCTGAATTTTTGTGTGTCAGACATTTTTAAATAACTTGCTTTTCAGAAGGTGTGAGATATCCACCCTTTGAACATTAGACTCTTATAAGATTATTCAGGTTGGTCACCCCCAAAGTGAGGTACTTAAACATTCAAATGACTTGTATATTTAAGTCTCAGTGGGCATGTCTACACATGACATTTTTAATATGACACAGTAAACCCCAGTACTTATTGCACCAGAGTTTATTGCTCCTGTTTACTGCTGCATTTGCATGTGTGCCTAGGACTGCAGCATGTAGAGGTGGTTTGGAGCAGCCCTGGCTGGCAGGGAGTCTGGGGGATCAGCCTACCAGCCTGGAGCTGCTCCAACCCAGCTCCACATGCTGCAGAGGGTCTGGCTGGGGCACAAGTTGCTTCAGTGCAGGGCTGCACTGAAGCACTCTCATGACCCATCCAGCCCTGTCAGTGTCTATATGTGCATTGTGGTGGAGTAAATAATGCCACCATAGGATAGTACTTGTATTTAATTAGTTTCCTGTGGCTTAACAAGGGCACATGCGTAGATGCTGAGACTTCTGTGGAGTTAATTAGGCAGCTCTGGAGTAAATGTCTTATGTAGATGTGCCCACTGTTTAGTGCAGGGGTGGGCAAATTGGTGGATCCAGCTGGTGCCTGGACTCAATTTCCCAGCAGCCCCTTCCCACATGGCTGGGGTTAGATTCCATGGAGACTCCAGCAGCAGCCACACTGTGATAGTAAGGCCAGGGTTTCCATGGAGACTGGCCCCAGCAGCACTGGCAGGGTGAACAGCAGGGAGTGGCACTGCTTTGGAGTCGAGCTGGGACCTTGTGGTAGTGACAGCATGGTTCAGAGCTGGGGCAGAGTTGCAATCTGCTGCCTGCATGCATGAACGATGCATGCCCCTGGTGGCTGGGGGTCACGGCAAAGCTGGCAGCAGTGAGAGCATGGCGACGGTAAGTGGGGAGCTCCCACAGATACTGCCGGCCCTGTTGGCAGCAGGGATGGGGGGTGACGAGTGCCCTACCAGGGGTTGTTGACCACCCACAGATGCTGCTGGCAGAATTGGCGGCGACCAGTGGCAATTGCTGACCACCCACAGACACCGCCAGCAGTGTCGGTGGCAAGGGGTAGGGGGGTGGCAAGCGGGGGTGCATCACCACACTCAGGAGGTATATATGCACCTGTGTGCACCCACTACGCATTGCCAGTGTCCCCATGCCCCTGTCTATGGCATGCAGGCTGCAGAGTGTGGCTCTGCCCTGGCTTTGGACCATGTTTTCACTGCCACAAGATCTGAGCCCCACAGCATCTCTGTGCCCTGCCACATGCCCTGCCAGCAGAGGCGGTGCTAGGAGGGGTTTGGTGGGGCTATAGCCACTCCAAAATTCCCTGTAGCCCCCCATAGCCACTCCTCCCAGTGGTGCTGCTATTGCTGCCTGCCCTGCACAGGCAGCAGCAGCTGAACCCATCTCACTCCAGCCCCCAGCATAGCCCCATCTCAGTGCCCCCTCATCCTGTTAGAGACTGGTGCTGCTACCTGCCAGTGCTGCTGCGGCTGGTCTCCATGGAAACCCTGGTCCCACGCTAGCACAATGTGGCTACTGCTGGGGTCTCCATGGAAACCAGTCCCAGCTATGCGGACAGGGGCTGCTGGGAAATGGATCTGGCCTGCTGCCGGCCAGATCCAACCCATGTGTGACTTTGCACACCCCTGATTTATTGCATAAGTGTGGATGTATGTGTTCTCTCTAGTCTCTCTATTGTATAAGTGTGGATGTATGTTTGACTCTACAGTCAAACACAGCCCCAAATTTGCCTTTGGCCCAAAGTATGTTCCAGGCTTATTTTCTGCCCAGTCCTGACAGAAACAAAAATGTTTTTTTCAGAATTCATGTAAAGCTAGTGCTCTCAAATACCATTTGAAATGACAGCTGCAGATGTTATCTATGCTGAAGACACTGCTTTGAATACCTTAGCAAGCAAGGCTCGATCACAATATTCCTTAGAATCAAGATATCCTTTGTATTTTGTTGAAATTCAGAAAGTATATCAGGCCTTATGAATCTCAGTCATGCAGGCACTCAAAGAGGAGAGTTATGAATTTCCCCACTGCCATAAAAGCATGGATTAGTGTTGTTATCTACTGCAAGAATTTGCAAGGCCACACTGAAAATGGTGCTGTGGGGTCCAAAAGCTATTAGCGAGGCTTTCATGGCTTTCATTGTGCATGAAGTTCAATGCCAAATGAAAAAGGGCTTTATTTACTTCTTCTAAATGACTGGAGAATAAGGCAAATGCAGTGGGTTATATGAGCCCAGCGGCATGGTAGAAACTTGCCAATCCCTGTGATGATGACAAATCTGATTTCAGGAAAGGCAGTAGCATTTGTTAATCCTCAGTTTTCACTCTGCCACTGTATGCTCCTGCATTCATTTCATAGCATCCACACCCTCTTCACTTTCTTCTAGCAGGTATCTGCCGTATCCAAGTACATACAATTCATAAGAAGTTAGTGTTTCTTGAACCTGGTTTGGCCAGAATAGATCCTCAGAGTTGAAGCCAGCAGCCTTTATCTTCAAGTTAAAAGGTTCCAGAGCACTTTCAGTGAAAGCAATCTTTTAAATCTAATTGCTGTGCTCTTGTGGGCATTATATTAGCAGATTCTCCTCAATTATTTAGTACATGTATAAATTATTGTCAGTAGTTTGGACATGTCTTCCTTAAGTATTTCTAAGCCAAATCCTCTAGTCTCTCATTACATCAGTAACTGGTTCAAAGAAATCTGACACTTAAATGTTGAGGTGGGAAGTCATTGCTATCCTTGGGGCTATACATGTCAGTTAGAGTTTAATGAAGTTGTTATCATCCTCCAATGCGACACCTGTGATCCTGGTCTCTGGGAGGAGAACAAATAAGCTTCTTATTTTTAAGGAATCGTGCATGTCAATTTTCTCCCTTCAGCAGATATATACAAGGTTTAGTTTGCAGAAAGGGAAATCTTATCAGGCAAATTAGAAAATATAGTGCATTGAAAAATCGGTTCAAGATGATAGACTATTTTAGACTATAATCTAGTTGTTGTGGGAATGTGGGTGTTGAGCATCAATCTTAATTACTATGGCTAATTGGCAGACTCTGCAGAATACAGAGGTAGGCATAGAAAACAACATTACATATTTACTGTTTGTGGACCAAACCCTGCAATTTTTTTTTCTTTTTTTCAGGCAAAACTCGTTGAAATCAATGGGTGTTTTTACAAGGGGAAGGACTGCATGGCTTAGTTGTATATTTAACAGTGAGCTGTATCCAGACTAACAGTGCAAGAGGCTTTTTGTTTGAAATTATTCTGAGCGAAAATGGATATTTTTTTGTGAGTTTGTCAATTGTATTTGTGGCACATTTTCATTGTTCCTCTTTGCAGCAGCTATTTGCAAGCAGAAGCTTTTGTTCACACAAATGTTTGGGAGAGGTTGAGTCTTGTATTTTTGTGCACTATGAAGAACCTTTATTTTAGCTAGCAGTGTCTTCATTTCTCAGTGTCTGTTGCCTCATCCCATGCCTCCCCATACCAGTTTTAAATTTCACAAAATCAGTCCATCTCTTCTCCCTCTACTACACTAGTCAATTTGTTTTCATAGGGATTTAGCCTGAGAACTTTTTTCTTTTTTTCTGTCTTTGCTGAGTAAAGGCAAGAACACGTTCTGCAAAAAATTAGATCTGAAGACAACTAAAATCTGACCACATGTATTATAATTTGGAAATGAGGCAGTCTTTTATATTGTTTGTTCTCCTCTCCAGGAAGATAAAAAATACTTGAAGAGTGAAAAGAAGCAGCAGGAAGGTCACTATTCCTCCATCACTTCTCTTTATAGACCAACACCTTGGATACTTCCTCCAGCTCCTTCAGGAGTGGCAGTCCTTGTTCTGCTCTGACACTGGGCAAACCTCTCTGTGGGCACGTCCTCACAAGACATTTACTGAGGAGTTGCCCAATTAGCTCTGCAGTTAAGTCTCAGCATTTATGCGTGCAGCCCTATTAGGGTGCCAGAAACTAATAAATGCTGTGGGAGAATAGTACCTGTCAATGCAACTACTATCTTGTGGCAATATTGTTTACTCCACAGCAATACATGTGTAGATGCTTATGGGGCTGGCTAGGGCATGAGGATGCTTCAGTGCAGGAGTTGCCTGCTGGCTAGCCATGCACTAGAGCACCCCATGCCCCAGCCAGCCACCCAGCACACTGTGTTGGGTTAGAGCAGGGGTGGGCAATTATTTCAGCTGGAGGGCCGCTTAACGAGTTTTGGTGAGCTGTTGAGGGCCACAAGGGTAGCCCTGCTCCTCAACAGGTGCCCTGCCACCTGGTTGCCATCTTGGAACTGGAAGTCCCTCCCTTAACTCCTGACCTTTGCCAGCAGAAGTCCCTCCCCTTGCCCCAGAAGTTCTCCTTTTGTGGGGGGGGGGGCTTACGATCTTGGAACCGAAGACAAGCTACATTGTATGCTAAAAATCACACATCTACAATGACGTATTTTATTTAAAATATATTTTTGTCCTGAATTGTGTGTGTTTTGTTGTGTATATAGAGGTGATTGTGTAATAGCTCAAAATGAAGTCTTACTCTTGTACATTGTGGGGAGGCTGTGGGGGTAAGTGGAGGGGTGTGGGGGGTATGAGTGGATGGGCATGGGTTTTTTTGGGTTGTTATGGGTGTATGTGTGTGTGTGTGTATGTGGGGGGATGGGTATGGGATTTGTGGGGGGCTGTGTGTGTCTATGTGTGTGCACGTGGGGTGTGGGGGAGGGCACCATGTGGTTCCTGGTGACAATGTGGGTCTCATGGGACTCTGGCTTTTTGCCTCCATATGCAGCTCCTGGCTAGTGCCAGGAACCCTGCAAGCTCGCCCAGACTGATGGTGTGGGACTCCCCATGGCTCCTGGCACTAGTGTGCCATCGGGCCAGTCTGGCTCGGTGTAGGTCGCAGCGTTGCAGCCGGTTTCATGCTGGACTGCATGGGTCGCAGCATTGCAGCTGGGATCCTGTGGTGCCTGGAGAGGATGGGCCAGACTGGGTCAGCTCAGTGCCATGCCACCAGGAATTGTGTGGTGCTGGGAGGTGCCCAGCTGGCTCTGTGTCACACCCTGCGGTTCCCTGCTGCAAAGCTAGGACTCCTGCTGTGTTCTGCAGTCCCAGCATTGCAGCTGGGAACTGTGGAGCATGGCACAGAGCCAGCCGGCCCAACCAGGCACTTCCCAGCAATGTGTAGTTCCTGGCTGCAATTCTGGGACTACAGAATGCAGCAGGAGCCAGCCTATTCCCCACCGTTCCCAGCTGGCTCTTGCTGCTGCCAGTCTTGGCACTGGAGCCCTGTGCTCCCACCCACTGCCATTTTCCCTACCATGCCTGCCACCACTGCCTTTCCCTTGCCACTTCCTTTCCTTCCCCATCCACCACCACTGCTTTCCCCCACCCACCCACCTGCCACTCCCCCCTACCTTCCTATCCACTGCTCCCCCCCTGCTCACCTGTCCATCGCTCCAGCAGTGCACGGTTTCTGACTGCATGGCTATATGTCCTTATTGGCTTTGTTGTGTTAGACAGCCTCTCTGCTTTCATAGATTCATAGATGTTTGAGTTAGAAGGGACCTTAGCAGATAATTGACTCTGACCCCCTGCCTCTGGCAGGAAAGAGAGCTGGGGTCAGATGACCCCAGCTAGGTGCATGTCTAGCGTCCTCTTAAAAACCCCCAAGGTAGGGGAGAGCAGCACTTCCCTTGGAAGCCCATTCCAGATTTTGGAACCCCTTACCATAAAGAAGTTCTTTCTGATGTCTAACCTAAATCTGCTTTCCGTCAGTTTATGGACGTTGTTCGTAGTTACTCCAAGGGGTGCCCTACTAAACAGAGCATCTCCTATTCCTTGCTGCCCCCTCCCCACCTGATGAATTTGTAGGCATCCAGAAGGTCACTTCTCAGCCTTCTCTTGCAGAGACTGAGGAGATCCAGGGCCCTCAATTTTTCCTCATAGTGTTTTGCTTGCAGGCCCCTTTCAGGGCTGTGAGAAACTGTGTGTGAGACCCAAGTTTGTTAGAAGTCTATTAACCCCTGCTGTCCATCTTAAACCATTCAAATGCATATAGCTATACCTATAAGCCAGTTTCCAAAAAGCAAACCTTTAAATACCATTTCTAAGCCAACAGCAGGCTGAATAGAATAGCCTGGCAGGCCAGATCTGGCCCATGGGCCATATTTTCCCTGCCCCTAGGCCCCCTGCCAGTTCTGACCCAGCTCAACATGCTGTGGTCCTGAGTGCATATGTAAACATAGCACCTGAGAGCAATAAACTTCTGCAAACTGCACCAGAGATTTAGTTGAATTAATAATACATGTAGATGTACCCCGTGTTACCATTACTAATACAGATTCAATACCTGCAGCTCAGCAGCTCTGACTTGCCACACAATGAACTATATATCTTTAGAAATTATTGGTTGCTCTGTCTGGTTAAATGCATAAGTAAATTACTGCTCTTATGGCATCCTGTTCTTGTTTTATCTTTATCTTCCAACATGATAATTATATTCTGTCTCATTGTTATCCCCTCTTAGTTCTCATCATCCATACCTATTTCTCCCAACCCTCTCTTACTGCACAGTTTCCCCGTCTGCTTCATCTTCCTCTTCCTTTGATCCAGCTTCCCTTCTAGCCATGTCATCTTTCCACCCCTTATTTTATTCTTCAATGTCTCTTCAATCCCACTGGCTCCTCCTTTGACAGTTTTATCACAATCCTTAATTCTCTATCCTCCTCCTTGTTAGGGCATGAGTCTGTTCAGAGAGAGTGTGTTACAGCAGGAATTACTATAAAGAGCACCAAGATCAATTTGGGTATCCTTCAAGGTCTGGGGTCTCGAGGTGAAGGTTGCAAGACAGGATCAATACAGGTCATAAGTCATAATGGAAAGTCCAAACTGGGGACAGGAGAACTCAGGAAGAGGCAGGCAGAAACAGGGCAATCCAGGATAGGAACAGGCAGGCATGGTAGCAGGACCAGTGACAGGCAGGTCCTAGGTAGGGATCCAAGCAGGATTGAAGTAGGTGTTCAAACTTGAAACTAGGCAGGGGCAAGGCACAGGTTGAGGCTAGACATGGAAGCAAGCATTAATATAGGTGTAGCCCAGGTGCACCAGGGTAAGTGCTCCATCCTCCAATGGAAGGGAAGTACTGGCTATGTTGGCTAGGACTGCTGAGAGAGAGGAAATTGCAATTGAAGCTCAGTTTCCCTCTATTCCCTATAGAGACAGGCCAGGACAATGTGGACTTGACTATATACAGATTTATTAATAAAAATAGACTGAGAGAGGTATATTAATAGACATATTTACAAATATACAACTTTGACATAAATCTATACTCTGAGAGCAGAACCAGGGGGGCAACTATACACTACCACAAGAGGTTCCACTCAGGAACAGGTACATAACAAATCAATACAGGTAAACACTGATCAAGAACAGGTAAGTGATAAATCAGTACAGGTAAGCACAAAACAGGAACAGGTAAATAGTAAACCAGTACAGATAAGCAAAATTTAAGAACAGGTAAGTAGTAAAACAATATAGGTAAGCAAAAATCAAGACCAGATAAGCAACAGCTGGGTGGCAGGGAGGGGTCCCAGCAAGAATTTCAGTGGGATCATGTGTTAATGAATCAACAATTATCATTACACAGGAATGACAAAATATAAGGTGCTCTCTTGCTCTCAATGGGTCCTGAGGCCTTGCCAGTGCCCCAAGGAGTGGTGGGCAGAAAACCCTAATGTCCCCTTGCACCTTTCACAACCCCCAAGGGAGCCTCTAAACTCAAGGGCCCTCCCCCTTCAGCTTTTCTTCTAGGAGCCCCTTACCAGCCAGGAGGAATTTCCCCTCCTCTGTGGGAACTCTTTTCCCCAGCAACTCATGACTCTGGGGCCCTGGATGGGCAGTCCTCATCCCCCTCAGCTGAATTGCTCCTCACATACAAGGCCTCCAAGGTCACTAGCTCCCCTTGGGCTGCTGGCCGCTGGTGGCCCTGTGCACCATCGTGTGCACCAAGGGCTCTGCCTCCTGCTAGGGGTTGCAGATCTGGACCATCTCATGCTGTGCCAGGGCTCAGTCCATTCCTAGACCCTCCATGCAGCATTATCTGCACCGAGCTATTGGCCCTGTGCCAGTGGCTGTGGGCCGGAGTCTGCCTGAGTGGCTCTCAGTGGTTCTGATCTCTCCCAGATCACTCCATGCTATGCCATTGGCACCACATCCTGGGTGCTTGCCAGGGACTGGGGACACAAGCCACCTTGTACAGCTCTGAGTCCCAGCTCCGTGCACCGTCCCATGCACCAACTGGGGATGCAGATCCTGGGAGCTGCATGAGGCAGCTTGGGTGGCATTCCTGACCACACACCAGGGGTTGGAGACCCGAGATGCCTCATGCAGCTCCCAGGTCTCGCCCTGTACACCAATCTGTGCACCGATGGTGTGCTTCTCAGCAGTGGGGCTGTGGGTTGTGGCCGCTCATTGTTCCCATCTGGTGAGGAGGGTCTTCAGGCACTTTGGGGCAACAGCTCCACCCCCACTGGCCAGCTCTTGCTAGCTCTTCTTATGCCCGGTCCTATTCTTCATCCCTCAGTGCACCCTCCCGTGTGCCCAGGCATGCAGATCTTTTATTCCCACTGGAGACTCTGCCCCCAGATTGTAAATGGACCAGTTAGGTTGAATCAGGGTGTAAGCTTCAACCAGGTCTGGATTCTTTGCCTTGCCCTGGGTAGGGGTGGGGCAAGCTGCTCCCCAGCAATTGACTGATTGGTGGAAGTGTTCAAGGAGGATTCTCCAAGCCCAGACATGCCAGGCTGCTATGGGTAAGCCTGCCACATAGGCAAGGATCAAGGCAAGGGTTAGGGCGGGCAAGGTTCAGGTGGAATCTAGGTGGGAAGAAGCAGATAAGCAGAGTTCCAGGCAGGTCAGGACATGCAGTCAGGCAGCTAGTTCCCATAGACAGGGATACCTTGGTGCATGTTCTGATGTGGCCTTCCACTGCAATCTTTCTTTCTGATATGCCTCATCACAAGTCATTCAAAGGAATGGGATGGAGATGAGAGCTTATTCTTTTCCATTTATGTTTGCTCCTTCTCTATATTTTTTGTCCTTTGACAAGCGCTTTTTTAGAAGTTGTTCTTTACTAGGAAGATGTAACAGTCTTGTTACAGGGTAGCTGTTCCAGGGGTGATTCTTGGATACTTCAATGCAAGCCAGAGAAAGATCTCAAGAGAGAGTACACGGGCCTCCCACAGATGGGCTCTGCGATTGTATTTCTTTGTTTGGCACCTGCAAGCAGGAGGGAATGGAAAGGGTGTGCCTGAAAGTCCCCCCACCCCAGTAGTACTGGGGATATAGTGTAAAAATACTCTTTTTCCTGGAGCATTTTTTTCAAATACATGGTCTGCGCCTTGGAAAATGGAGAGGTAAGTATTCTCCTGTGATCACTTTCCTGGCTGGAAGCCAGGTCACACATCAGTAATTGGCTTGATTGGTGGAGCATTGGCAGTCTCTTTTCTTCATAGCTCCCAGCTGTTGTCCAATGCAGAATTTTTCCTCCAATTATCAGGAGACCAACTGTAGTTTGAGGCAGTTGTGGCAGGTTATGCCACATGTCTTTTCCATCCCTTTCAGAGAGACAGTGCAACAAGCTGAACTAAAAGAAGCCACTGCAGCGTAGAAAGCTGCAGTGATGGAAGGATTAGGGATGACATGAGTCTTCTGTGAAGCTGTCCTTACACAGCATCATGTGAAAAAGTTGATTAAGCACTGAGATATAAGCCCTATTTTATACCAAGGCAGCATGAGCTTTTTGGTGTGAAGGTCTTGAGCTCTCACCTGATGTCAATTTGAAGAGACAGGTGATTACCCACAAAGTGAGAAATAATGTGGCATTATTCCCCAAGGTATAAACTCTGATAGCAATCAAAAGGAAGAGAGAATAGTAGTGTACTCTATAATCGGCAGAACCCGGTGCAGCAGAAACTGGGAGGAAGTGAAATTGACAAGAATTTCATTTCGGAGGTGGCTGCACTGCAGTGTTTTCAGTATTTTCCAATCTCTTTTTTTCAGCTGTCAGTTCTTTCTTTTTCTCTCACCACCCTGTTCAGATCTCTTCTCCATACTATCTGCTTCAGGTCCCAATTTACTATTAATACTTAAAATTAGCATTCTAATACTTACTATATTTTGTTTTAAAATTTCAAGCAAAAGGGCTTCAAGTATTATCATTATTTCCTGGGCCATCTTTTTCCTAGGAGTGAGGAAGATTGCTTCTTTTAACCTACGTTTTCTCTTTTCACTATCCCTGTCTTGCTCTCAATCTCTAGTTCTCTATCTCTTCCAGCATCATAACTTCATAAATTATGAACGATATTTCTTTTGCAGGGAGAGTGAGTGAGCTAGTTACTGTTTATTTTCTGGCCCGGTAGAGGGAACATTGTTTTGAAGAAAGGATGCATGGAAACTGAACACGTTTTAGGGTCGAGCAACCAAAACAGTTGCTTGGGGCTCCAAGCCCTCAGGGGCCCTACTAGGCTAAGTCAGTGCAAGTCATGAAGTGACTGGTGAGAGGGTCCTATGCCTTTGCCTCTGTAAGGAAAAGCTAAGGCAAAGCTGTTAGTAGAAGGGAAGAGATATGAAAAATAAGCCGTACAAACACATTCATATCTGCCCTCTCCCCTTCCAACTGCCCTCACAGAGATATTACCTTCTTTTAATGGAAGAGTATGTTTTGAGTGCTTAGTATTTTTCTCTAGATGTTTTTCACAGGTGTATTACATGAATTTAAAATAAAGGATAGCTCATATTAAATGATTAAACTTCTGACACACTTGAAATTACTCCAATCTATATAACAGTAAAAGTTTCCCCTTCAGTAACAATAATGCATCAGCCATCATTTCCCCACATACCATATCCACAAGAATCTATTAACATACCCTCCATATGCCTCCAGCCTGCCTCTTCTCTAACAGTTAAATGAGATGAGATTCTCTTTGACCTATTTCCATGGGACACCTTATTTTTTATGGGGGACACTTTAATTTAGGACCTGTGTGAGACTATGACTGCAGGCCCTTTGCACAGCACTAGGGCATGTTGTATTACGTTGTTCTGCTGTACAGTATACAACAGAGAAAAATGAAATATTTCACTTTTTCTGGTAGCCATTCCTAAAGACAGATGGATTACCATACTGAACAAAAGCAGCTTTCTTACCATTTTGTCAGCATTTTGAGAACTGCTTAGTCTAAATCTTCACTGTAATTGCCTTACATAAGTTGCATGTTATTGTTTGTTAATAACAAGATGGCTGTAAAGAAAATATTGGCCAAAGAAAAAAGTATGGGAAGAGTATAGTTTGGCTACAGCATTATCTGCATGTAAGTGTTACTTTTTCCTTCTCCTGCTGCTAAGTGTAACAGTTTCATCTGATTATGGCTACATCCAGATGAGTGTGGCTGTGTGGTATGTGGCACCACAGACATGTCTATAGCACCATATACCACACATTCAGCTGTTCTCTGCAGTGCAAGGGAGCAGCATGTTCTTTGGGTTTTTTTGACCCCTGAATATTCAGAGCCCACTTGCTGCTGGCCAGGCTTGGAGCAGCAGGTTTGTCACTGCTGCAGCCCCAGGAGGCTTCCAGGATCCCCGGTAAGGCTGCTGAGGCCATCCCAGTGCTGGCCCCAGACTTTCCTATAACTCCCCCACCCCACCCCTATCCCACTCAGAGGGTGCATGGCACAAGTGTTCCCCGGGGACAAGTAGTGGTGGCACAAGATGTGCTGCTACTAGTTGTCTCTAGGGAAGCAAACATCCACAGTTGTGTGGACGCAGCCTATGCATCTAATTTAATTGCCACTCCCATTTCCCAGAGTCACTTTTACAAGGAACAGTAAATAGATATGAAAAAAAAACAAACACAAAAAACCCTGAAAAAAAGATTCAGCTCCCAAATTCTAAGCCTTTGAATGGGCTTAAATGTTTGCCCATGCAATTCTAGACATTCTTAGTGTTTGTTCTCTTAATAAGGCACGTTGTTTTGTAGGTAGGAGATACTGTAATTATCATGCTAAACCTGACACTTTTACTGTCTTGTAAGTAGGGGAAATTTCCTTCTCTGGTAATGCTATGCATACTGAAGGACGATTTTGAACCCTTCATAACCCATTCTCCAATTAAGGAGATAGCAGGCTCTTAATGAGCGTTCTATTTTTATTCCCAAAGCATTTTAGTGTTGCTAGAAGTCTAACAATTGACAGTAGAATACCCTTAAAATACATTTAGTATTAAATAAACACCTGCTCATTAAACCTGGTGATCTCTCTGTGCAGTTTGGCAACAGTTTCTGCTGACAATAATGATGACACTGTTTGGCAGGTAACTTTGATACTAATGAACTGTATTACTGCTACATTTGAATCCTTTCAAGATTACATTCAGCAGAACACCTTGAAAATAAGACAAGTAGTCACCCTACATGAGGGACTGAAAATATTTTGGATTAAAAATGCAGCCCCTCCCCTGACCCCAAACTCCACACTCCAATTGTAAACCAGGCTGAACTCAAAGTAATTTAAACTTCCAGCATTATAGCAGGGTTTTATTTTGTGCTTTCAAGTGTGAACTTCTTCACTACATGAGTTTCATTCAGAGTTTGTGGAGATTCAGAAGTACTTCAGTTCAAACAAGTCGTATTTATTATTCTGACCTGTCTAGATAGAAACAGGAGGTGCTGGAAATCTTGTATGTGCTTTTCTGAATCTAGTTATAATTTTTTTTTACGGCAAAAGTTATCTTTTGTCCTGTCTTTATTCCATATTTTCAAAGTGGGATCCTGGCCAGTAACTGAGAAAAATCCTATGTAAATAAATCTCTAGACTTCTCCAGATTGAATCTCTGAACTTCCTAAGGTCTGATTGCCAAGTACAGTAAATTCAATCCTGAAGTTCTCACTTGGGCAGAATTCCCATTGAGTTGATAAGTTCACCGGGGGTTTTGCCTGAGAGAAATTTTCAAGACTTGGTCTGTTTACATGCTTAAACTGGGCTTGAATGGAATTTAAACACTTGAGTCCAAAAATTCCCACATCCTCCTATTTGTTTTGTTTAAAGTTTTTACCAGTAGAGCACCCTCGGTACCTAGACTGCTGCTGCTCTGTCTGGCCTGAAAAAATCTCTATATTAGAAAACATAGCAGCAAAGGATTAAAGGAATAGAGATTTTCTGTCATAGGGTCCATTCTCCTCTTTTCATTGGCAATCACAACATATAATACCTTTCATAAACCGATCAAGGTCTATCAAAAAACTTTTATGGGAAGGCTGTTGCAGAATACCTTTGCTATGATGGTTAGAAACCTTCTTCTGATGTCCACCCAAAATTTATTAATGGTCAGGGTGCACCTACTTGTTTTTGTGCTAAAATTGCCCTTTACCTTGAATTATTCCTTGCTGCCCATACTGCTTCTCTCACACTTTGTGTTGCTAGACTAATGAAACCAGGCTCTTCTAAGTCTCTTCTTTCCCCAGTCATCCTAATAGACCTTTTTTGCATTTACTTGATTTCATCTTCTTAGAATATGTTAACGAATACTGTACACAGTATTCCAGATAAGTCTTGGCAGAGCCCTGTATCTCTCCTTGATTGATTCAACCTTGTATTGCATTTTTCATTTTCATGGCTGGCCCACATTGGCAGCACAGAAGCCAGCCTGAGTACCTCATCATGTATCTTACATGCAAGTGTGATTAGAGTCCTCAGAGTAGATCTCTTTCTCCTGAGGGCCCCAATCCAGAAGTTGTACACACCATCAAGATTAAGACTTGTACAAAATATAGTAGCCATGGGAGGAGGTGTGGCTCTTCTCTACAATAGTCCCCATGTGCGTTCTGTGTTTGAAAGGGACAACTTGCACACCTAAACCCAGGAGAGGGTTGGAATCCCAATCCTAATCTAACATAGGCATCCTCCTGCAGTCCAGAGTTTTCTAAACCCATAAGAGGGAAGAGGATTTAATAAACTCTTCTCTCCAGCATTTCTCAGTGGCTTGTTTAGACAGCTGTTTCTTATTTTGCTGGCTGGTTGCAAAGTCTATTCTGAGGCACATACTGTAGTCTCCCCACATAGTGTGTAAGGACATGCAGTACCTACCTTTGAGTTGTGTATTGGGAATCAGGCCGAAAAAGGTTTCAGTGATGAAAGTTTTAGCACCTATGGGTGCTGACAAATATGGAAAGACAAAACAAAACAGCACTTCACTGGAAGAGAAATCACATCAGTTTGATCTGGCTTCCTAGCATCTGTATAGTTTACATGTTTCAGCAAGGCTTTCTGACACTTTTAGCTAATTAGCTGATTGAATCAGTTTATTAGATAAAAGTGCCAAGAAACCCCACTGAAGCATGAGCTATACAGACACTGAGCAAGCTGGGTTAAATCAATGAGGTTCCTCTTTTGGGCATGTGCTGTGCTCGGTGAGGGGAACTCTGAGCTGAAAGTAAAGTGCTGTGCCCCCCAACACACACACACACACACACACACCCACCCACCCACCCACCCCCCTCTCTGTAAGGAGCCTATGTACTTTGGCAAAACTAGCTTTCATTTTTTTTAGGGCAGAAACAGGGTTTTTTTTCCCATTTATTCAATGTCTAGCATTACGGGGTTCTGGTTCATAAGTGGTGTTTGCAGGCCAGTGATTCTGAACCTATTTAGACTCAGGGCACTGCTTGGAAATGCAGCTTTCAGCGTTCACTCATTTTTGACTATGGAAAAATAAAACAGCAATTCTTTTGTTGCAAAAAGCTCAGGCCACAACAGGTTTGAATGGATGAATTCTTATTTGAAATCTCTAGGTTTATTTTGTGAACCATGTTTGCACAGTTAATAGGGTTAATATTTTGTGCTACCCCATGGCACCCTTGAAAGGAACTCAAGCCACCCCAGGGTGCTGTGGCACCCTGATTGAGAATCATTGACCTAGGCACTCTCACAATACAAAAACGTAGCAGAGAACAAGTCAGTTAAAAAAAAAAAAACAAACCAACCCCCCGCCTACCCCAAACCACAGTTAAAGCAAATGTGGAAAATGATTGGAAGTAAACATTCAGCATAGGTTTTTCTTTCCAAATTGACATCCTAAAATCCCCCGAATCACTGTTACATGGCTTTTACTTCCTTTCAATCTTCCAAAATACTTAAATGTGTTTCTACACAAAGCTTTGACTGAAATGCAGTTGTTTTTAATACAAAAGAACCCCAAAAAACAAACCTATCTGCCAGTGTTGAGAAAAACATGCTAAGCTGTAAACAATATAATTTTTTTTCTCTTCTGCATCAGGTAAGCCTTAGCTTGTCATCTTAGCTTACTTCTGGTAGAGCCCTCCCCATGCCACAGTGCTGACAGAAGCAGCACCTGTGGCACCAGCTTGCTTGTGGACTGTCTCCTTGTGCCTTATTTCTTCGCTCTGTTTATTGCATGGAATTTCAGGGTGCAGATTTGGGAGTAAGGATGTTTAAAAAGCAGCATGAGATGCGATAAACACCAAAGACCTGTTTCTGCTGCTGTTATTCAGGTAACATTTATATTACAGTAATACTTAAAAGACCCAAATGGGATTAGGCTTCTCTTGTGCCAGGTCCTGGACAAGAAAACTTAGTGCTTCAGTCTGAACTGAAGAATTTACAGTCAAGTACATAGGAACTGATATATCAGATCCAACCTGTGATCCATCTAGCACACTACTGTTCCTGACAGTGGCTGCTACTAGAGGCTTCAGAGGAAAGTGGAAGAAACTTTTCAGTGGACACAAAGGGCCTTCTTACATATTAATTGTATGTGGTTCCTGGAGCTCCTAACCTTTGAATTAACGTGTGAAACTAGTTTTAAGCACTCTTTAGACAGCTTAAAGTTATGCAACTTCAGACTAGTTTTATATCTGATCTGTGTTACCCAGCTTGTGTTATATTAATATGTAGCTGTAGCTACTCTAAGCTACACATCAGTGTAAACACCCTACCCACCCCTCTTCCCTGCTGGCCTGAATTGGGCCCACTGCTCTTTCTTGCCATGCCCAATCAGACTGCCATCCCCTGCTGCCCCATGCTCCTTCTGACCCAGATTTGGCCTGCTACCCTCCCAACCCTATCCCCTGTCACAACCAAATTAAGTACTGCCCATGCCACAAGCAAGAAATATATTAATCAAAACAGTTTTAGTCTATACAAGGTAACTAAGGGTTAATTAACAAGATGATGATAACAGGTTTTTTTCTGCGCATGTCAAAAAGAAATTTATTACTGCGCCACTAACAGAGATAAAGACTTTTGCCTTCTTTGCTTTATATAAATCATTGTAATTGGTCGGAATGACAGGGGAGTGTCCGGGAGTGTTCCTATGATAACACCCTAGCGAAGACCACTATACAATTGGCGATTCTAATTAAATTTATGACGTGGCGAAAAACAATTGGCTAATATACAAATAAAACCCATCTTCACTTCCATGAAGAAGGGGGACCTCCGTACAAACCTTGGAGACCTCTGATCACACGTATCAGAGTAACTGACAACTTGATCACTTGCCAGTGCCCCCCTCGCGTCTCGACCCAATCTTAAGACGTAAGTCACCGACCTGCCGGCCCGATTTTTTTCTCCGTTTATCTGCCCGAGGAAAAACTTTCATGCAGACCGACCTTCGAACCTTAAACTGTAACTAACCAAATATCTCTGACCTCCGTCTTTCACCACCTTAACGGCGTGAGTAAATAATCTTGCTTTGCAACCGATAAGCGTCTGTGCCTAATTCCACTCCAAGCATCATAAGTACCCACCAGATGGCCTTCAAAGGTCTCATACCCTTCACTGCAGTGCACGGCAGTGACATGGCATCACGAACAGGATCTGGGGAAGACGCAATGGAGTTGGAACTAGTAAAGAACTACCCATGGCGCAGTGGGGACCGCCTGACGTCCGATTCGGATGAATTATGGGCACACATTGCCTACCATCAGGCAAGGGGAATAGGACTGAATGCGGTTACTGGACACTTCTCCCTAAGGGGTGAAGTGGGAGAAGGGAAAGAGTGGAGCGCTCAGCTCAATGTGAGGGCCCTAGGGTGTGTTATGAGCGCTAAAGGGGTTATGTACAGACCCAGGGATGAAGCGGGAATCATATCCCTACATCGGGTGAAGGTGGTGGCAGCGGCAAAAGTGCCAGCGGGGGGTGGACCCAACCCCTGTCCAAGAGATTGCCCGTTGCATCTGCCACGTACGAGAGGGTGGGGAAGGAACACCCCCCGACAAGTTTAACTGTCCGACCATGGTGCCCCAGTCCCCCAGTCATAAACTCTTCACCCAGCTCCATGAAAACCTGGAGATGGAGGGTCGCACCGCAACCAAATGGGCAGGCTCCAAGTGGGAAAAAGGAAAAATGATTAATGTTCTGTTCCACGCATTTGTTAATGCAACGTGCGATATTGAAAATTTGAATAGCCAACTTCTGACCCTGGGAAAAGTCGCAGCTGAAAATGCTGCTGTGCAGCAATCGCCTACACCATCGCCCCAATATGGCGCTGGCGAAAAACTCAGCTTCTTCACAGAATCGGAGAAGAAGGGCGGAGCTTCAGAAAAGGACGTGGAGGACAGAGTTGTGGGAGGTCCACAACTACCTCATTCTCTACGGGAGTGCAACGGGGCGGACCCAACGGCTCCAACCCCGGAACATCAGCTACCGCCTCCCTATGACGAAGAAAAAAGAACCTCCAAGTTAATATATCCCTCCCTACCAACGGAGAATCAGCCCCCACCGATGAAGTCATTCATCATTGTTACAAAATACACAACGGATCCACAAAGCATAACTCACGCTACTTCCACCTACCGCACCTGTAACCGAACAGAGATGCAAGATATTTTTCAGCTATCAAAATTTTAACCGGAAGAAACCCTGGCGATTTGGCTTGGCCGACTGGTAGTTGAATTTGGCTCAGAATTACTGGACATGGAAGAGGCCAGCTTCCTCATCCGTCAAGCTGCATGGAGTGGAGGACACGCCACCGACCGTGGCCCAATCATGGAAAACCAACACTGGGCCATACCACTCCCTGCGCTTCTAGCCCGCCAAATCGTGAACAAGTCCCACCTGTGGCACAACGACCGCCCAGAAATAGCGTTGGCAGAAGAACTTTTATTAGTAATAATAGGAACCTCGTACTGCACATGGGACGGGGGCCCACAGCCGATGGGTATTCAACACAACAGGTTCGGCTTGACGGAGCAACAGGCCGCTGGGCCGTGGCCACATCGATTCCTAACGCAACCCGGAATGGTTCCAATCACCCCTGAAAACTTGGAAGCTTGCATAGACATCTATGGGGGATCTCATGCCATCACTCTTCACTTCCTCCTTACCCCGCAAATAGACGGACAGGCCGGGAACATCCTCAGTCAAATGGGCCGTATCCAAACCCTCATGAAGCCAACAGCTATAACTCAAGGTGTCAATTGTGCTACAGAACTGGACCCATCGTCAGTGTACCCCGTAAAACAACCTGAAGTGAACAAACCACCCTACAAAGGCTCACCACCAGTCCCAGGACGGACCCTTAAAGAAAAGGCCATGTTTTGGTTCCTCATAAAAGAGTCCAGCCTTACCAAACAACAATTACGCATCCTGAGGGACGATGGGCAAAAAGCCCTAGCAGAAAAGTTGGGATTCAATTACACCCAGAAGCCAAAAAACGGGTAGTGGCCGCCGGGCGAGCCGGCGGCCCTACAGAAAAGCCTGACCCTTCAGATCCTCACCCATATACCAGCCTTATTATCATTCATCCCGATAATCCCTCGATGCAACGGAAGATTTCTTTTCTCCTTGACACGGGAGCACAAATTAACATCGTAGCACCTGCAACACCTCATAGAAAAACTTCGAAAACCATCATGGTACAAGGGCTAAATGCTATATCAACTGCTGAAAAAGTCAAATTTTGGATACACAATCACAAAAAAACCCTTGAAGCAGTTCTAGGGGGCATGAACATCTTGGGCGTACCAGGCATTAAGACACTCCAGTTAAAAAACTTAATATTTCAAGCTCTTCCATTCTTTATTGCTGAGCCCGACCGACACCAACCTACGCTTCGTAACACGTCTACATGGCGTTATAAACCAATCCCGACCAAACGACATCTTCGGGAAGCCCTTGTCACCCTGTTACAGAGGCTCGAACAACAGGGATGTATAACACCGATAGCGGCCAGTACCCACCTATCACCAGGGTGGGGAATTGCGAAGCCCGGAAAACCCAACGAAGTCCGACTTGTAGTGGATTTCCGCAAGGCGAATAAACGGTGTCTCCCACTTACGCAACCCAATGCTTTTACGCTACCCCAGTGTTTATATGAAATGGCGAGGTTTCAAGGGGGCAAGTGGTACGGGACGACCCTTGACCTCAAGGACATGTTTTTCTCCATCCCAATTATTGACAACAGCGGAATCTTGAACATGTGTGTCAAAGGTATGATGTACCGATGGACGGTATGCCCACAAGGATACCGCAACTCTCCTGCATTGGCCACAGGCGCAATGAATGACACACTTAAAGACTTTCGCGCTTCCTATCCTTTGCAAGTGGAAAAACAACTCAAAATTTGGAGTTATGTTGATGACCTTGCCATTATGGGTCGTGATCAGCAAGTTGTTGCTGAGGTCACCCGCCGTCTAGTTGACCATCTCCATGCTAAGGGCTGGACGGTTAATTTGAAAAAATCAAACTTGCAACCCACGATGAATATTACATTCCTAGGTACCAGATTTACCAGCACAACTAGATCCGGTGTCACACACGACGAAACCCCGGAGCTCGGTACATTTGAAGAGCCATTACCAATGCACAAAAAGCAATTTCAATGGCTCTTGGGACATCTCAATTGGTATCGACATTACATCACTCCGCATTACCTTCTGCTATTGGCGAGACTCCAGCGTCAGACCCGCGACAAATTGCGGAAAGCCACACCTTGGATGGACAAAGACAGAAAGGATCTTCGTAATCTTCTCCACGCTGTGAAACACACGCCACTTCCGCCACTGTCTTCAACATCATGATGGAACACTTCCGACTCCCATCATAGCTATTGATTCCCAATATGTCTACAAAATTGTTACTGGCACAGAGACTGCGGCGGAAAACCTAGAGGATTGGGAAAGAATCTGGGATCTGTTATCCCAATTTATTGTTCTACTGCTCATAAAACACACCAAGTCACATAAACTTGAAACCGATCCAGTACATGAAATCATCGACAAGCTTCTAGAAGACCCTCTCTGGAGTGATGTTGTCTTAGTTGCTAAAGCAGACGACCCCAAACCACAGTTCGATCCGTTCCTTACGTGGCTGCATGAACACTGGGGACACCCAGGACCAAGGGCTAGTCACCTACGATGGCGATCCACCACAGAAACTCCCGCACCCTATGGCACAAGGTCTGATTGGGAACGAATATCTCAAGCCTGTGAAGCATGCGCCAAAGAAAAGTGTCATAAGACGAACCATCAGGCTGGAGCGCTAGATGCGCAGCAATTTGCACCCGGAAAGGTCTGGCAAGTAAACCTGTTGGGACCTCTACCAGGTGCAAAGCCTCCAAACAAGGGACTCATTATCGTAGATCTTGGTACCCGGCAACTAAAAGTCATCCCCCTGCGAAAGAGCAACGCCGTCGCTATTATATCGGCTCTTACTACAGCAATTGCCAGTTGGAAGACCCCCGACACAATTCAATCAGATGGAGGTCCACCGTTTAATTCCTCAGCGCTCGACAAATACGCTCACCTCCATAACATTACCTGGCATCTGCACTTACCGTATCATCCCCAATCCAATGGAGTAGTAGAAAGACACATCGGCCTCTATAAAGAGCGATTGTGCTTAAAAGGTGGCGGAACCTTCAAAAACTGGACGAAATTAAACAACAAAATCATCATATCACTGAATGCAGATAAGACATTGTGGGATGAATCCACTTCTTGGGCCCCGAAACCATGGGTCCCAAAATTTACACCCAACGAGTTAGTCTGGATTACCATTCCACATCCACGTCAGCCACATCTGCGTATCCACAAAGGAACCGTTGTCGGTCCAGAACAGTATCCAAACACCTATACCGTTACCTTCATCCATGAGGACCGACCAACTACGCTTCTTGCCCATCACAATTGGTTGTCCCGACGCGCAAACCCACACGCAACGACCTTTTAGGTTGTAAATCAGTTACTGTCTTGTCTCTTTTTCTTTTCTTTCAGCTCCAGCTTTCGAGTCGTCCTGCGTCTGATGACGACATGTTCCTTTTGTGTCTATTGGTCCTCCTGTGTCGAGCAAGCCCTCTACAGGAGCGAGGTGTCAACCCACCACCAGACGATGATAGTCCACCGCCTTCCACCAACACCATCCTATTGATGTTGTCAGCTTGGGCTGAAACCATTGGCCCCACCACCAACCACCCTAGCCTTACTGCGTGTCTTCATCTCCCCCTCTCTGTTTCATCGAACAAGTAGAAGAACTCACCAACACGACCCGCACAGACAAAACCGCTTAGCATTAGACGCCATTCTTCTTCAACAAGGTGGACTTTGTCAATACCTTAATCTTTCTCGTGACCATTGTTGTATTGCCATTCCCAATGTATCTCTCCCTCTATCTCTACAAGTTGACAAAATGAAGAAAATTGCGGAAAACGTCAACCGACTTTCAGGTATAGGTCAAGGTTGGCTATCAGACCTCTTCCGTTGGTTTGGATGGGACACGTCATCATGGTTTCTCAACTTGTTAATGCCCCTCATTACGCTGTTGTTACCGATTGCTGTGTTTATATGTTTTGGTTGTTGGATTTTACAGTATCTCAAAACAAAGCTAACCACGCTTTCTGCTTTTGTATACACCTGCTTGCCAAACACTAACAATGATGAACAAAATGGTCTGTACATAAATATGATGTAACTTGCTGTGCCATGGGCAAGGGGGCATGTCACAACCAAATTAAGTACTGCCCATGCCACAAGCAAGGAATATATTAATCAAAACAGGTTTAGTCTATACAAGGTAACTAAGGGTTAACTAACAAGATGATAATAACAGGTTTTTTTCTGCGCATGTCAAAAAGAAATTTATTACTGCGCCACTAACAGAGATAAAGACTTTTGCCTTCTTTGCTTTATATAAATCATTGTAATTGGTCGGAATGACAGGGGAGTGTCCGGGAGTGTTCCTATGATAACACCCTAGCGAAGACCACTATACAATTGGTGATTCTAATTAAATTTATGACGTGGCGAAAAACAATTGGCTAATATACAAATAAAACCCATCTTCACTTCCGTGAAGAAGGAGGACCTCCGTACAAACCTTGGAGACCTCTGATCACACGTATCAGAGTAACTGACAACTTGATCACTTGCCAGTGCCCCCCTCGCGTCTCGACCCAATCTTAAGACGTAAGTCACCGACCTGCCGGCCCGATTTTTTTCTCCGTTTATCTGCCCGAGGAAAAACTTTCATGCAGACCGACCTTCGAACCTTAAACTGTAACTAACCAAATATCTCTGACCTCCGTCTTTCACCACCTTAACGGCGTGAGTAAATAATCTTGCTTTGCAACCGATAAGCGTCTGTGCCTAATTCCACTCCAAGCATCATAAGTACCCGCCTGATGGCCTTCAAAGGTCTCATACCCTTCACTGCAGTGCACGGCAGTGACATCCCCCACCAGCCTGAATTGACCAACTGCCCCCCTTTCCCTACCCAGATTGGGCCTGCTGTCCCCCTGTGCCCAGCACCCCAGATCTCTGCTCATCCCCCTTGTTTTCCAGCTTCTTTGTGGCTGCTGGCACTGGGACTAGAAGTGAGTCGAGGAACACAGAGGGGACAGGTGAGCCCTGAAGGCTAGGGGGTAGGGGGGAGTCCTGGGGATTGGTGGGAGAAGGGGGAGGCAGGGGGAAATCCCAAGCAGCAGTGGGGGAGCCTGTGAAGCAGGGGTGGGAGGAATGGGGACCCCAGAATAGGAAGATAGGGGATGGGTTGGGGGATTCTTACTTTTCAGTCCTCAAGGCTCCTGCTGGCTTGGACATGTGATTGTTCTAAACCTGAGCTAGCATTAACACTGATCAACATTTGAGCCACTCATATGAGCAAAATGGAACGAGACTCCAAGAGGAACAGTTGTGGCCAATAGGAATAAAACTGGTGTAAGCTGGAATCTGTTCCTAAACTGCTCTCATTAATTTTATTTTCAGTATTAAGTGGCTCCTATTTTTTTTTCTTCTGGAGTCTGAAGATAAGTTAGAATACTTTTTAAGAAATTTGGTTAGAATTCAGTTACCCTTTTGGCCCCAAGCTGGCAATTTACCAGCCATGTAAGTAGTATTTTGACACTCCTTCCCAGGTTGATTACCCTGTATTTCCTGTACAGTGTGGACACACAAATGCACGTGCATATGATGAACATGTGCAGTAGGATATGTACTGGCTGAGCCCCACATGGCTATATGCATACCCGCGGTGTTGTAAGTCATTAAATAGTAGGTGAAGAAATCCATGCAACTAGTGGGTGTTAGCTGGAGGGAAAGGATAATCCTTCATGTGTATTAGCCTCAATACCTGAGAGGGAAGCTGTATCTTTCTGGCTTCTTAACCAGAGCTCTAACCACCATGCCAAAGGTCAGGCATTATCCAATTTTCTCTCCAATCCCCCTTTTGAAGCTGTCTCCCTAGGCATTAAAGAGAAGAAGGTATGCAGGGCTAAAAGGAAAGAAAACACTCTTGAGAGTATATGGATGAGTGAGATAACTATTGATTTTAAAGGGAGGACCCTTGCTCCCCATGGGGCAGAGACTTCTCTCAGGACAAGCCATCTATTTTAATCAATGACTATTAAATGTAAGGTGCAGGGTCTCACCTTCAAAAGGTATAGTGGAGAAGGGCATTAGATAACGCCCTTGGATTGTGGTGGTTAGAGCACCATGCTAGGAAATCAGAGATTCAAACCCTTCTATGTAAGGGGCACCTAGAAAGAAGATAGCCTGCTTCCTTGGTGAGTACCCTAACCACTCAGCTATTGTGCTGAAAACTAGAGCAGGTCCTCCTCTTTATTTTCATACTGTGCATGTGCAATATACATGTGTACACCTAGTCTACTATTTTTTCTTTCACTTTCTTTATCTTTTTGTTTTTCCAAGCACTTTTTGTATCTTTTTATCTTATAGTGATTTTCAGTGATTTCCCTATAGCATCTCCTGATCCAGGAAAGGTCTTATTTTCTAGCACCTGTTTTCCTCCTTATATTTTCAATGCATTTTTTCTGCAGCGTTTTCCAGCTTGACTTTTGCAGTGTCCTGGCCAGATCATCAGCAAAAATTCTTCCCTTCAGCTAAGCAGCTTGTTTGTAAATGAAAGGTCAGTACAATATAAAATATCTAATTAGAGAGAAGCTCTGCTGCAAGAAAGTGTAGTGGTTTCATGGGGCCAAGAACTGGCACAGAATAAGCCCATCATGTCTTTGTTGCAGAGGGATTTTGGGGACTTGGAGCATGACACACAACTCATTACATGGATGGGAAGGACAACACCTTACAGAGACTTTTCCTCCCTTTAAACTCCCCTGCAGGTTCTCCATAGCAGAGGTTAATCTATCGCTCTGTTATCAGCTATATTTATCTCATACTAATTTTTCCTTTAGCAAAAGAAGCTGCCTGACAATTTTTCTACTTAGTGGGATGGATAAAAAGAGGACCGCATTTCTGTGGGCTTGAAGTACTCATGTGCATTTGCTTTTAATTATTCCTAAATCATAGCTGTATAAGGGAATTAAAAAACGGAGAATGTTTTACCTTAATTGCAACATTAGCTTCCCCCAACCAATGAAGTACAATAATAACCCTTTTATTTTTTCACTGTAACATACCATACATGTCAAAACAAGAGTTTTTTCTTATAATCTGAATATATCCCTTATACTCCGACCACAATAAAAAGGCTACCATGCAAGCAAAGCATAATTAACAAAAATGTGTCACATATTCTGAAGCAAATTGTATGCAAGGGTTCATTAAAGTGCTTGTTACTCCTAAGTGTAATTTATTTGCTTTTACAGTTAAGTTATATTCAGTTTTCCAGAAAAGAAGATGAATATAAAGAAAATAATAACTGGGAGATAGCTTGGCTACTATTCCCTCCCCTACCTCTGTACTATATGGTTGCTGTTGCTTCCTGTGAGCTCTCCCTCAAGACCCAAAAGAGTGTGAAAGTCTTCTTTGTGAGAGTTTGAGGTATTATGAATTATTTCAGAATTATACTAATCTTGTGAATGAATAGAACATCCTTAATTCATGCTAATGAATGGGACACCCATTGTGAATTACAGAATTTAGGAAATTAGCTGGTAAGAGTACAGAACAATAAAAAAACAAGGATAATGCATCACAAAATGTCCTCTGTCAGCTGTAGTTTAATTTTAATTATAATAATTCTTCAGGGCATGTTAGTAAGTGTTCTGATGTATTCCCAAATAAACTTCCTTAATTTAAAGTTAAGTTTGCCCTAGTGATTAATATAGTCCATACCCACACTACAGAATAAAATGTTTCAATTAAAAGCCCAGAGCATGAAAAATGATGGAAATGAGGAGTTTAGATAAGATAAACATTCCATTATACTTATACATTGTACTTTCACATAATGAACAAACTTCATCTATACAAATGTATGTATGTATATATATATATATATATATATACAATTAAAAAAAAATTAACTCTTACCTAGTTTCAGACATTTTCTATGTATCCAAAACTAATAAACCATCCATGGGAAGCATATATACTTAGTTTTAAATATACTGAAGATTTTAATTTATTAGATAGAAGCCAATTTTGTTGGCAGAAGCACAAAACTTATATATAACATATATTATCTAGGTTCTCAGCAGTTATAAACTGACATGTGTTTTTTTACAGTTACTGACTTTTACCAGATGAGGATATAGACTACACTAATTTTTCATATTTAACTTATGGCAGGTGAAAATGCCTCAAATAATACCAATTTTAAGCAGCTGCTCTCCCTGGTACAAAGGTAATTGTTGGTGCGTGAACATAATAAAAATGAAAATTAATTCTAGAAATTAATGTCATACTAAAAATAAATGGTTTGCATTCAGCGGTCCATTTTGCAGTATGGGTAATAGAATATCTGTGTTGCAACTGACTAGATGCAAGTTTAGAAAACAAGTGATAGATTGAGCATGGAAATAGAAAAAGGTAGCATTTAACTAACTAGTCAGTGTATGAAGGGGCAGATCCAAATCCCATTGATTTCAATAGGATATTACCTAGGGATTTCAAATATGTATTAAGTTGTTCAAAAAAGAATACACTTATCTGAGAGTGTTTTAATTAAATAGAACGGAGAGATGGTTGCTTGACTTTTGTATAGTCACAATTATTTAGTTACTAGGTCATCTACTTCAGGTTGTGTCCCCAGATTATCAACCACAACTCTTTCGAGCAAGTGCCTAGAGGAGCAGGGAAAGGTGACTTTTCCTGTATGCAATATATTGCTTATCTGGTTGAAGAGAAATGCTGTCTTTTTTCTTTTTCTTTTTCAGAGTGCCTATTTTTTGCTGTCATTTTTTTCCCTCCATGCATAAATGATTGGGCTTGGATCTGGGAAGACAAAAAGCCTGCTGCCTTTGTATGCCTGCTCTGTGTTCTTTCTCTCTTTTGTTAATACTTATCTTTCTTTTGAAGATTACATATCATGCCGTTCATTGTGGTGCTTCCATTCTAGATGGTTTGTTTATTCCACTAGGTATTCTGTACCATCTCTCTGTAGAGCAGGCCTTGTTTTGACTAACATTGAATGCAAGTGATAGTAAGGGAGCTGTGCGTTCTCTCCAGGAGGCAATGCTGGCACCAGTCGGGGGTGTTGCAGGTGACTGCAAAGCAGTCCAGGACCCTGTCCATAAACTCCCTCTTCAGGTTCTGGGACTATGCCAGCTTCATGGAGGCACAGGGTGCCTCCTGAAAATGGTGGGTGGCTATTTTGAGTCCCCATTCCAGCACCTTGGCAGCCTCGGTGTAGGCATCCCACCAGCCTGAGAATGTTCCCCTTTCACATCTGGAGTTTCTCTTCAGGCCAGTCCCACCTCTCCTGGTGCCAGGAGTCAGCAGTGTGTGTCTGGAGCTCAAAAGCTACAATCAGAGGCCTGCAGTTTATCTTCCTTGCTTCTTTGACACCTCTTATGGACATCATTTATGTACCCTGTCCTTGAGCTGCTATCACATGCTCTGTGCTCTGTCTTCCCTTGTACAGGTGGTGTTTCGGTGTTTTTGAAGTTTGACAAGAGAGACACAGAGCCTTTGTGTGAAGTTGCAGCTTTTGCTGATAAAATGAAGTATGAGAGGAGGTGTTTTGGTACCTCCCAGCACTTCCCTGGCCACTCAAATGGAGATGGCAAGGGAGCTATGGTAAGTCTTCTGTTTTTGGCCCTTTCCCCCTGCCCTGGGCTGGGAGTCACCTCAGTGCTCTTTACCTGCCACAACACAAATTGAGGTCCTGACTCTGCTGTAGGTGGGCAGCAGGTCCTGCAACACTGCTGGGATGGGTTTGTGGAAAGGGAGGGGCTGAGTCCCTCTCCTGGAACTGTGGTGGGCACTTGCTCTGCTCCTTCAAAGGGTCCAGGGAACCTGGACCATCCCTGGAGTGGGCAGGAGAAGACCTCTTAAACAGCATCCTCCACCAGGTACTTTCAGGAGACACTTCAGTGCTGTGTCTGTGCAGGAGCGGCACTTCTCCCAACATTTCTCTGGTGAAAGTCAGCCAAGCCTGGAGGGATGAACTTTATCGGGGGAAGGCCAACCAATTCACCCTGGTGCTGCTGCAGGACATGGTCCCCTGGAAGGTGTTCAAAAGCTGAAGGCGGTGGGGAGGGGGCATCCGCTTTGAAGGCATGTAGAGGAAGCCCAGGTTGCTGTTCAGTGAGACAGTCTGGCTTGCATGCTACCTGTGGCTCTGCTATGATGAGCTGACACCTGTGAATGAGTTTGCAGTCACCACAACTATTGACACAACATTGAACCCACTGTGACCTGACCAAGAGAGGTCACCACACCCCAGTTGCTTAAGTAAAGTCCAGCTGTGTACTGCCTTTGGCTTTCTAGCACCATTTTCTGATTTGAATTCACCAAGAGGGGTTGGGGTAGGGGTGGGGGTCACTTTGCTTTCAGAGGTTGTGGCAGGGGGCATTGTCTAGAACAAGGATGGGGCCGTGATTGTGGGAGGTAGGAGTTGCCTTGATGGGTCAGTACAGTGACTGCCTATGCCATAAGACTCAAAATCACTTGGCTTCCACAGACTTTCCCCAGGGATCAGATCAGATGGAGTGGGGGTGGGGTGACAGTACCACTTGCAGGCCTCTCCAGATACACAACCTGGGAGTCACCCTGGCAGTAGGACTGGATTATCTGAGATAATGGTTCCCATGTGGTACTCCTCCCATTGCATCACTGCTTTTCTTGGGGTGGGAGAGAGGGAGAGTGGTTGTTTTGCAAGGGGAAAATTTTCTCATTCCTGCCATACTGAAGCTGCAGTGGTTCTCATAGACAGATGTGTGTTATCTCCTGTCCTTGACCTCAGTGTCATCTCTGCCACCCAGCCCTCAGGTGTTGCCAACCAGGGTGGGCGCAGAGTGCTGGCACTTGTACCTATTTTTTATACTTTGCTTGCAGAGCTTGATAAACACTTTTAGTGCCTTTCCTTGAGTGTGAGAGACAGGGGGAGTTTTCTTTAGCAACAATGTTCTGGGAATCTGGGAGGCAGCTCAGCTCTCCCAGTAGCTGAGCATGGTCCTAATAGATGAAGGGGGAGGGAAGTGTAATGTAGAAGATTTAAGTTCCTACAGAATAGCCAGGATGGGGCTTGGTACATCAGCTACAACCCAGGGAGGGAGGGAGAGGAGGGAAAGGGGTGACTGGTTTGCCTAGTACTGAAAGACAGAAACCTCTCAAGCAATTAGCGGCCTGGGGCCCTGTACTTTGAGCAGTCAGAGTGGGACAATTCACTGGCCCACCACACTCCTCCATCCATGCACTGGGCCCTCCCCTTCTGGGGTTCTTTGCCATTATAGCTTAGGAAGGCTGTGACCATGGGGATGGACTGTAATGGCCACTTGTCCCCAAGGGCCTGGGGGAAAGGCAGGAGAAGGCAAGCAGGTTGGGTCCAGTGATGGCCCTTGGGCTGGTGGGGTATGATTGTGCCTCTAGCTCCTGACCACACTGGTGTAGGTGCTGTGGGTGGTGTTGCAGTAGTAGACAGTATACTGGAACTCAGGGGTCTGGGGTGTGCTCTGCGCATCTAGAAGAGGGGCAGTGAGGAGATGTCAGAGAAGTGGGAGCACAACACCCATGGGAGCTGTGTTGGAAATGGTGTCCTGGGGGATGCGTGTTTGACCATGGCATATGGGGTGGAGGATGGGGGAAGGCAGGTGTCTCTTGTGAGATGGAAAGCACAGTATCAGGTTCCAGGTCCTGCATCCTTATGACCATGGTGTTGAAGCTTTTTCCTTGGTCTGGCGTGCTATGATCCATGTGTTTAACTATGCCCAAGAAGATGTCAAGGGAACTTAGGTCAGGCTGCAGGTGCTCCTCCCCTCCTAGATCCTGCAATATTTTGGGGACCAGCACCAAAAGGCCAGAGTCCTCAGGGACTGCTGCCATTAGCAGACCTTGTGCCCTGTGGCCTCTGATGACCTGGTTCTGGGCATCCAGTTGTCTTATCACCTGTCAGAGGTGTAGGAAGAGGGCTTTCCTGCACCTCTTCCTGCAGTGGGGTCTGTGCTAGTCACAACTTCTGTGCCCTTGTGGTGCTGTAATGTATGAAGTGTTGATGGCCCTGCCCATGGTGAGGAAATGGGACAGCTCCTCATAGAAGGGCATGCTTTGCCTCCTACTCCTGAACTTTTTATTGACATCATGCACACACTTTTACTGGTTCTTCATCCATTTCAACGTGCCCCAACATTGCACCCAGTCCCTATTGTGGCTATGCACTTGCATCTGTTGGGCAATGTGCTTGAACATGTCTCTGTTGCAGTGCCCTTGGCCAAGCTGGTTCTGGGTCTCCGCCTCACCTCATCTCACCTCCCCATGGCCCCAGTTGTGTGACTGGGGTTGAGTAGTGGAGAAAGATGGGATGGCATTTTTTTGTGTTCCATGGGGTCTCGGCATCCCTGGGTGGGTGAAGATCTGGCTTTGAGGAGGTGGATGGATGGTTGGAAGGAATGGTGTTTCACATAGGTATGGGTCCTGGTGCATGGCTTTCCTCTCACTCCAGCTGGGTGTTGCCCCTGTTCCAGTGACCAGGGCTCCACTGGCCATGCAACCCACATGATCCTGAGCTTTCTTAGGGCCTCCAGAAGATGCTTGTTTGAGGTTGGCAATGCCCCATGCCCCAGCCTGGAAAGTTCCAGTGCCCTCTATCTAAAAAACTGAAACAGCTGGCCAGCCCCCGCCTGCTCCTGAAGTTTCCAGGAGTAAATGCCTGCTTGCCGTGGCTTGGATGCTCAGTGCCTCTCCCTACTCCCCCCTCCTCAGCCCTAGTACTTTGGGATCCTGTAGCTGCAGACCAAAAAACCCTTGAAACACCCTAGGTGCACATGGTCTGAGTACCTACTAGCGATGGCTGAACCATGGAGGTCACAGGAGGTGCAAGCCCAGTCCCAGTACTCTGCCTTCTGCCACCCTCTTTGAGATGTGGTGTGCAGATGCCAGAGTGCCAGTCCATGGGGCTGTGCAGGGGGGTCCCAGTTTGGGTGTGTGGGTGCCAGAGTTGGGGTCCATGGCTGTGTGTAGGGTTTCTCTTGGCCCCAGTGTTGGGATATTGTTGGGTGATTCGTGATGGGGTGTTAGGAGTGCAGGGGCATAGCCTGGCATAGATGCCTTGCTTCCCTTGCTGCCTGTCTGTGGTGGACAGATGGTTATATTTTCAGAGAAATAATAATAGTTTGTGGATAAATCCAGTATTTAACTGATAAGTCAGTGCAATGATCAAGGATCAGATCCAAAACCCTTTGAAATCCTAGCCCTAGCCCTATTCAAATTAAAATATGCATTATATTCTTGCAAAAGAATACATTTACTTGAGAGTGTTTTAATTAAATAGAACAGATAAAAGGAAGAAAATGAGAGAGACAAAGCCTCCTTAGTTCTGAGGCAGCAGAAGGGCATTTTACTGCACTCTGTATAGTACAATATTCTTTCCAAGCACTTGACAAATACTAATTAAGCAAACTCCATTATAGCCTTGAAAGACTAAGTCTGACATTTCTTCCAGTTTACAGATGAAGAAACTGAAATGCAGAGAGGTGAGACAGTATTTGTAAAGGTCACCTTATATTTGACCTGTGTGAGAACTCAGAAGTTGCTAGTAAAGGTGTGACCAACATTATTGAAATTCTACTACTGTCTGAGAAGCCTTGACATGTCAGGCACCATTGCACAAAAACATAAAAGCCAGCTCTCCCTTTGGAGAGTAGGTAGACTAAAGACATTTTCTATATCAGGAAAACATACAAGCATATGCTTAAATACCTTTCCTGAACTGGAGCCTACAGAAATGCTGACATAGGCATAATTTGGTCATTATTTGCTTTCCTCACCTTAATGGTACATAATAGTTATACTACAATAGTATTGTCAATATAATTGGAAAAATATGCATCAGTTAGAAAATCCATAGCATAATTAATAGATTTAAAATCTGTATTAGTGTTAATTTCTCTCTGTTCCTCTGCTTTCTGTCACCAAGAAGATATTGCCACTGACTTCACTGCAACAACAGATGTCAATACATTCTTGGGATCGTTTTCTGTTGATATTATCAGACATGACAGTTACTTATTGCCACTCTGGTCCAAAAGATGCACAAAGCTGATTCATGTTTTCCTTTCATAGATGGAAAGGAGGTATTTGTTGAGCTTCTGACAGAAACATCATGCAGATAGCGACCAAAGCAGTAATGGGCACTCTTATTGGAAAATATCACTGGACACTTTGACTAAATGGTATTTTCCATATTGAAGACGGTAGTACGAAGGCTGAATTCAAATGTCTTAAGCCAGCATCACAAAAGAAAAAAAACAAAAAAACCCTCTGGGCTCTGTGGAATAACGTGACAGATTAGGAGACCAACACTTTCTATGATCCTCAGGACAATGATGCTGGTAATACAATTTTCTCTGCTGCCCTGCAGGTATCACCCCTGGCATAAAGTGGTAGTTCATATTTAAGACAATCACAAATCAGAGAAAACTGCTTCAAGTGGTAATTTTCATTTCTTTGCCTTTTAGTTCTTTCCCACTCTATTTAGATAAAGAAGCAAGCAGTTCATTCCTATGTAATGAAACACTTTTGACACAAGCCTGAAGCACATGCCAAATCAGGGATGGCCATCCTGTGGCAAGTGTACCTCAAGTGACACAGGTAGCTTCTGTGTGTGGCACAAGGTGGACTGGGGAGTGGTCAGGCAGCAGAATGTCTGATCAGGCAGGGAGGAAAAGGCAGAGCGGTGGATCTGGCAGGGAGCATAGGGCAGAAGCAGAAAGTAGAAGGCACTTGGGGAGGGTGTGGGGCTGATTTGTGACATGCTTGCTGAAAAGGTTGGCCCCACTCTGCAAAATATATTTTTGAACAGGGATGGCCTTAACCTTGTGGGTAAATCCTCTGCAGAACCAGACACTAGACAAAAAGGTAGTACTTCAGAGGTGGGCAACTGTTTATTCATAGATTCATAGATGTTAGGGTCGGAAGGGACCTCAATAGATCATCGAGTCCGACCCCCTGCATAGGCAGGAAAGAGTGCTGGGTTTAGATGACCCCAGCTAGATGCATATCCAACCTCCTCTTGAAGACCCCAGGGTAGGGGAGAGCACCACCTCCCTTGGGAGCCTGTTCCAGACCTTGGCCACTCGAACTATGAAGAAGTCCTTCCTAATGTCCAATCTAAATCTGCTCTCTGCTAGCTTGTGGCCATTATTTCTTGTAACTTCCGGGGGTGCCTTGGTGAATAAATACTCACCAATTCCCTTCTGTGCCCCCGTGATGAACTTAAAGGCAGCCACAAGGTCGCCTCTCAACCTTCTCTTGCGGAGGCTGAAAAGGTCCAGTTTCTCTAGTCTCTTCTCGTAGGGCTTGGTCTGCAGGCCCTTAACCATACGAGTGGCCCTTCTCTGGATCCTCTCCAGGTTATCCACATCCCTCTTGAATTGCGGCACCCAGAATTGCACGCAGTACTCCAACTGCGGTCTGACTAGGGCCCGATAGAGGGGAAGTATCACCTCCTTGGACCTATTCGTCATGCATCTGCTGATACACAATAAAGTGCCATTGGCTTTTCTCATGGCTTCATCACACTGCCGACTCATGTTCATCTTGGAGTCCACTAGGACTCCAAGATCCCTTTCCACTTCCGTGCCACCCAGCAGGTCATTCCCTAGGCTGTAGGTGTTCTGGACATTTTTCCTCCCTAGGTGCAGCACTTTGCATTTCTCCTTGTTGAATTGCATTCTGTTGTTTTCTGCCCACTTGTCTAACCTGTCCAGGTCTGCCTGCAGCTGTTCCCTGCCCTCCGGCGTGTCCACCTCTCCCCATAGCTTTGCGTCATCTGCAAACTTGGACAGAGTACATTTCACTCCCTCGTCCAAGTCACTGATGAAGACATTAAAGAGTATCGGTCCAAGGACCGAGCCCTGCGGGACCCCACTGCCCACACCCTTCCAGGTCGAAGCCGACCCATCCACCACGACTCTCTGAGTGCGACCCTCCAGCCAATTCGCTACCCACCGGACTGTATAATCATCCACATCACAGCCTCTTAACTTGTTCACCAGTATGGGGTGGGATACCGTATCAAAGGCCATAAATCGAAGGTTTATGGAAGTTGCATTAATTTCATATAAGCACTCCAATCTCTTCTAAATCAAGTGGTCTGCCCACCACCATCACCTCTGTCTTGTCTGGATTTTGTTTCTGTTCTTGCAAGCATAGCAAACCTACCTGCAATGGAAATAATGCTGGACTCTTCAAAGATCCACTGAGAGTTTAGTACTAAATTTCCTAATTGCCGTTCAAAATCTGCACATTTTGGCAAGATATTTTAGCTAAGGAAACATGAATTTTGGTGCAAAAAAATCTGATCATACAACTTCAGAGCCTCTTCTGCTACATGGTATGCAATCTGCTTATTTCCCACTTGGGAATTAAGGAAATGCTTTGCTCCTTGCTGGCTTGGATCCTTCACCCCTATGAGAAGTAATACTTTAGAAGTATTTGGTTGTTACTAGGCTTTTAGCTGATGTTTTTTTTTAATCAATTGCAGATTATTTGTTGCTTTTCTCAAATCTCTTTTTTTTTTTTTACAAAAGTTTTTTATTCATCTAGGAAAGGGACAAACCTTAAGAAGGAGTTGTGAGGTTTTTTCACTTATGTGTTCTTTATATTTATTTTAAGCAAAATTTACTCATGCAGGGTGTGTATGTGCACACAGAGCCAGCCTCAGCTTAGGGGTGGGCACCACGGGTAATAGCGCAGGGCAACATGATGTGTGCACATGCATGCACGCGCGCACACACACACACATACGTAAGTAGCCCATGCTTACGGCAGGGCTCTTGCCCCATCCTGCTGCACCATCCTGGCCAAGAGTGGTGCCCAACCCAGCCCACCCTCCACCTCCAGCTGCTGCTTAGGAAAAATCATGCTGGGCACTGTGGCAGTCGAGTGGTAGGCTGGGCTGTGGCCAGTAGCCCCGAAACGGCAGGCGGGTACAAAAAGAGATTGTTTTACTTACACCGTTGATGAATACAGTGTAGGCAGAAAGTTAGCTTCAGTTACAACCGGACGAGAGCTCTTTTTAAACCGAGGTGAAATGTCCGTGGACAATTCGACGAGCATGCAGGACACGGAGTACAACAATTCAATGAGTATGCAGGATACGGGGTACGTCGGGAAAGTCGATGACAGGGAGTCGTTGGTGGTTGATCAGTCTGCCACGTTCACTCCGAGATGGGCGCGGAGTTCTCCAACTTGGGCGGAAACTGGTCTAACTTTTATACAGCTAGCGAACTAATTGCTAGTCGCTACATAGGAATAATTTAGAACCAACCAATAATGGCGCGCGTATTTACATAGGGATGGCGGGAGCTTTTCTGCATCGGGGTTCTCCACCGTAGCAGAAATTTCACCGTGCCGAAAAGCTTCACTGTGCTAGAAAATTCCACTGTGCCAAGGCACTTAACTACTGAGTTCTGACATGCCCCCTTGCCAATGGCACAGCTGGAATTGGAGCACATGCACGTCGTTTAAATCGTCATCATCTCTCTCGTCATATGGTAACCGGGTATACACAAAAGCATACAATGAAAAAAGATTGTCCTCAATGGATCGAATCAAATAATAACCAATACAAACACAAATAGACATAAGTATATTGGTTAGAAAAAGTTCAATTATGAGGACTTCAGTAGGTGTCATGGTGAAGTCACACATCAGGCCCCTGCGTCTCCAGTACTTTTCTTCTCTATCTCTCTCCTTCTCTTGGAGTTTTTGCTCCACCACGCACTCCGGGCCTCGGGCAAAAAAAAACCTGTAAATAAAAATTTCTTAGAACAGTTAATTAACTTATACTACAGTGTTTGTATGGAACCATGCACGCGACAGGACAGCCAATTAAATTTTTCGCTGTTTTCTGCCCTCCCCAAAGCACACGATACAGGTGTTCAGGCACGGCTTCACTCTGGACGATTCTCTCTCGCACGCTCACGGATGCGACCAACGCGGAAATGGGATGACGATCCACGCAAGTTCATTTGGCATGAACTTAGGCGCCGCGTGGTTTTTTTTTTTGTCCGCGCTCAGTAAGATGACTCGTCGTCTGGCTCCCCCGGATATTGGAAGCCTAGTTCATATGCCAGTTGCCATTGGCCCGCGTCTCCCAGGATTCATAGTTGCCATTTAGTGAGACTTGAATGGTGCAGGAGGAATCCAAACATGATCCTTTCCTCTGGCGTTCTTTGCGGCAACAGTCGCAATGTTCGTTGAAGGTCAGATTCGCGATGTCTTGTGCTCTGAACCTCGATCGGGCATGCAGCGGTTCGACGCTTTAAGTCGCTAGAAGTGCCCATGTCTGTCTTCATAAGGACCTGTAATCGTGGGAGTTGACGTAAAAGATTTCCGCGGGTTGGCTAGCTAGTGGGTTGAGGAGAATTCGAAGGATGACGGCATTTTTTCCTCCATAAACTTCAACGCAGGCTTCCACACCATTGAGAGTCACTGGAACGATTCCATGGTTTCGCAGGTGGCGGTGAGGCCACGGTCCTCTCTGCTGGGGTGGTGTCAGTCCCAGTGTGTGCGCTCTGGAGTTCCAGGAACAGTATGAGATTCCTATTATTGCTAGTAGAATTTGTTCTGCACTGGCCTTCGATGGGTGGCCATCGTGCCATGCGTGGGATTTGTGGCCGACTTGGCCCACAATAAGTGCTGGAAGTGGGATGGGCCAATGAATGTTGCACGTTACTATGTCTATGTCGGTGGCGTGTCCCCCACTCCATGAGGCTTGACGAGTTAGGAAGCTAGTCTCTTCCAAGTCCAGCAAGTCGGATCCGAACCCCACGACCAGGCCTCCCAGCCACACGGCTAGAGTTTCTTCAGGCTTTATTTTTGATTCTTTGCATAACTCTTGTAACTCAGTCCAAGTACGAGCGCGATAGGTGGTGGTGCGAACTGCATCCTGCGCATTGATTATTCGATTGCCTATCGCTACAGGATGAGCTGCTGTCGAAGCTGTTGCTGTATCTGGTGGGAGGGGCGGATGCAATCCTCTGCTCGATGCCCCCTCCCCATGGTAAGGAGGTGGAGCCGCCCGGAGCAACGTCACCTCAGTGGGCGGGGTCGCTGCGCGGATTCCCGCCGGTTTCTCTGAATCTCCGCCCTTCTTTTCCGGGTTCTCCGGGCGGCTCACTCCTTCCTCGGCGCCATCTTGAAATGGCGTCGACTCGAGGCTTTCTTTTACTCTTTAGCCACCTGAACGGCTTCGAGCAGTTGGGCTTCTAAATTCGCATTCTTCCGCAGCAAAGTTGTTATGGTGCGGAACATTACATTTAACATTCTCCCCTTGTTGCACTTCGGGCTTGTCCTCTCAGTTGTGGCGCATCCCTCCGCCTCTAGATTTTTACAGAGCTCAGAAAGAAGCTCGTGGCCCCTCAGTCCAGATGCCAGGGCTGCGGGACTGAACCGGTTGATCAGCGTCGGTTCTCCACCCTCCCGCACGAGTCGCATACAGCGGGCGTACTCTTGGCTCAGAGTCGGGTCTACTGCACCCGCCGGTCTGACTCCGGTGAAGGAAGCGGTGCTCACTTCCTCGCGGGGCCTAAATAGGACCCGCTCACTACCCATCACACACCCAAATGCCCCGGGGTGAAGATGTGCTTCCCATTCTTTCGAAGCTCCCTCTTCCCCCTTCAGCGAAAGGTAACTGCTGACTAGCCTTTCACCTGTTCCGCCCGCCTGGTGATAGGCGATGTGTGCCTCTAGTTCCACGGCGTTCATCATGTGGTGCCTTTCACTGAGCCGGGGCAGTTTCTAACTAATTCTAACTCCATCGCGTCTTCCCCAGATCCTGTTCGTGACATCATGTGGAGGTCAAGTGATAGGCTGGGCTGTGGCCAGTAGCCCCGAAACGGCAGGTGGGTACTTTTGACCGATGGAGCAGAATTAGGCACAGAAGCGTATCGGTTAAACAAAGAGATTGTTTTACTTACACCGTCAATGAATACAGTGTAGGCAAAAAGTTAGCTTCAGTTACAACCGGACGAGAGCTCTTTAAACTGAGGTGAAATGTCCGTGGACATTACGATGAGCATGCAGGACACGGAGAACAACAATTCAACGAGCATGCAGGACACGGAGTACAACAATTCAATGAGCATGCAGGATATGGGGTACGTCGGGAAAGTCAATGACGGGGAGTCGTTGGTGGTTGATCAGTCTGCCACGTTCACTCCGAGATGGGCGCAGAGTTCTCCAACTTGGGCGGAAACTGGTCTAACTTTTATACGGCTAGTGAACCAATTGTTAGTCGCCACATAGGAATAATTTAGAACCAACCAATAATGGTGCGCGTATTTACATAGGGATGACGGGAGCTTTTCTGCATCGGGGTTCTCCACTGTAGCGGAAATTTCACCGTGCCGAAAAGCTTCACTGTGCTAGAAAATTCCACTGTGCTGAGGCACTTAACTACTGAGTTCTGACAGGCACCACAGGTGGCAGCAATGGTCCCTGCTCACCCATCTGTCTGCACATCATGCTGTTCTGCCTTCCTGCTGGACTGTGCCCTGTGCCCCTGCCTGTCTGCAGCAGCACCATTGACGTCACAGGGAGGATGGGCAAAATACAAGTTTGCCGAGGACACCGTTTTTCCCATGGCTGGCTCTGTGTGTATATGTGTGTTTTTAATTCCTATTCCTTCTGCCTCATAACTCTAATAATTAGTGCTAGTCAAAACTCTCTAACTCTGACTTTTTTTTTTCTTTTGAATGAGGGCCAAGAGAAATTGCAGAATCTCACGAAATGGATATTTTAAAAATACAACGTTTCCCTTGCTTTATGCGGGTTCTGTATGTGCACATTCACTCTTATGCGATGACCCTTTTTATACTAAAAGTTCGTTCTATGTGAGGTAGACCCATTCATATGCGATTGGTGTGATGGAAGCCCCCAGTCAGCTGCTTTTTCCAGTGCATTGTGGGAGTGACGCACACCAAAATATAGTCTCCTGTGTGGATCTGTGCTCCTTGCTCATTGTCTGCGACGCGTATTTCTGTAGCTGCTATCTCCATTATGGTTTCTAAGCGTCCCATTAGCTCAACGTTCACCATCATCCTGTACTTGTGTGTACTGTCTGCTGTTGGTGAGAACCAAAATTTAGATTTAGTTGCCAGCCTGTAGAGGGCTTGTTGCAAAACTGCAAAATCTGTGGGTTTCTCTGCTAAAATGAGAAATCTGTGTTTTACTCTGGTAAGGGGGTAAATCCGTGTTTTACTCCGTTTTTCTGTGGGAAGCAGAAAACCCAGATCCCTGCTTGTAACATATTACAAATAAAACTTTGAAACAGAAAGTCATTTTCAAAGGAGAAGTCTAAAACACCTCATTCCAATAAGGTTGAAGCAGAAATTGCAATATATATTGAAATGTATTATTTTGAGAAATAAAATTGCATCAAAAAGGCCAGGAAGCTGAAGTTTTATGAAGCAACATTTTCTGATGAAAAGTATTCTGCCTGAAAAATTTCAACCAGCTCTACTAATAAACATGGTTTAGGAAATGAAAATGTCAGGGATAAACAATATGCTTCAGCATGCATGTGGTTTGAGAACTGATTTTTTTTTTAGCATTAACATATGTGATAGCTGAGAATCCCAGGCTTAAATGTTCCCTCTTTGTAATTTTCCTTATGTTTCATCCAACATAAGACTCCTTTCAAAGGTTAATGATTGTGCCTTGCATCTTCAGGAATCGAGATCAGACTGGCAGCAGTGGGGATTAGGAACAACATCCGTTATTTGAATGCACCACAGATGCTAGTGGTATAAAAACGAATTAGTTTTAATGAAAAGCCTGACTGTATTCTTTACTAGCAAAGCTCAATGAGATATAAAATGCAAACTATGAAAAACTGGCAATAGATATCTTCCCATGGAATTATATTTGGAACACAGAGGTGATACAATTTTAGTTAAACTGTTAACAGCTAGAGCTTTAAATTATTATTTTATGGGGATGTTTATAGAGTATAGAATAGAAAATATGTAATAAGTGGGTGCTGACTAGACACAGGATTTATATCCATCCCATTGGCCCATCCCAGTAAGAGGTAAATAGAAATGAGAGACTTCTGCCTTGTGTTACATTTGTAATTCTCCTTGAAAATTAAGGGCCCAACTGTTGGCTCTTCAGCACATTCTCTATTGTATTTACTCCAGACGCAATCAGACAAAGACAGTCATAAGTATACTCCCAGTACTTGTACTGTTGTTCAGTTGTCACTGTGGCTGAACACCAAGTAAAATTTTAACCCGTGTTTCCAGCAGCCTCCTTTTTCTTTTGGTTTCTTGTTTACTGGACCTCATGATCTTATACTTCCTTGTTTTCTCAGGAAAACTGAGACTCTTAAACTAATGTAAAATAATAAGGAACTATACTTCCCTTTCTTTATCCCCCCAAATTATGTTTCCCTAGGATGCAAAATCTGCAGGACCTGAGAAAATTGTCTGTACCCCTTTGTAGGGAAGACCGGAGGAGAATTATAATCTGGGTCAGCAACATAATTTTCCTTCTTTCACTGAGCTTCAGTTTATGACAGTTTTTGAGTGCAAGTATCTGTTTAGGAGCATCAGAGTTGATTTCCTGAATGGAAGCGACATCATTTTTTGCACGCCATAAATGACAGGCCCAGAAGGCTGTCTACCATATCTGTGACTGATACCAGCCCTTGGACTATATGGCCACATCCACATGAGCGCACATGTAGATTTTGCAGCAGTTCAAAGGCTTTTGAGGTGCCACAAAACACACCCCATGCATGTAATTTGGTTCTCTGCACTGCATATTTGCAGCACAAGCCAATTTGATACCAAGAAATCCTAGTATAAAAAAAAAAAAGAAGTGTTCAGAATAAAAGTAGGGTGGTATATGTGACAGCAGGGTGCACCACCTGAAACCAGAGCCTAACCAGCTACTCTGGCTGCCAGCTAGGCTCTGTGCTACCAGTTATCACTGCTGGATCCTCAGGAGGCCCCCAGTACCCCAGGTAGGGCTGCTGAGGCCAGCCCAGGTGCTGGCCCTAGCCTTCCCTACCCCACCAAGAGCATTTTGCCTCCCACTAACCCCACATGCAGGGGCATGCGCTGGGGCAAAAAGCAGTGGCATTAATTTGTGCTGCTGGTTTTTTTCCCCCATGGCAACTACATGCCCCTGCTCATGCAGATGCAGCCTCTGTGTTTTAAAGAACACTCCACCCTACCGTAATTAAAACTGATTTGCATCTCTTTCTGGATCCTCAGCAATCAGCTACATCAACTATGATTTCCTGACACATACTTTAGGTAAGAGTGGGCAGATAAAAGAGTTTAATTTACCCTGCCGTCATCTCTGAGTTGACCTTTTATGATTTGTCATTTGACTTTTGTGCTTATTTTTACATGGTTTTACTAGGATTTCTTGGTATCAAATTGGCTTGTGCTGCAAATATGCATTGCAGAGAACCAAATTACATGCATGGGGTATGTTTTGTGGCACCTCAAAAGCCTTTGAACTGCTGTAAAATGTACATGTGCGCTCATGTGGATCATACCTGCTCTAAATTGGTTGTCCTCTAGAAATTCTAAAAGTAAATTGGTTGTCACCATAGGTACAAGTTGACATCATCCAGGTGGAGGGGGTCAGACTAGAAGATCTACAAGGTCCCTTCTGACCCTACATGTACATCTATGAAAAAGCGCTCTGATAACTAAAGAGGAAGATGTGATTTCAATGTTTAAGAACAGATGTTTGACTTAAGGGAAACCTGGATTTCCACATTTAAGCGTTGCAACTTGAGACAGATCATATGATTTTGGCTTTCACCATTTGTATTAACGAAGAGGAAATCACTTTTAAGACTCTTATAAAACCTTACAGTGATTAAAATAAATGATATTGCTCAGGTTAGCTGTACCAGTCCATTGATAAAGACAAAGTTAAAACTCATACCCTCCTTGGAGCTTTTCAGATGGGAAACTTTTGCAAATTACTTTTTTAAAAAGTTGATTAAAAATAAAATGTTCACTTTCTCTAAATGGAAGAAAAGAATAGAGAGAATTATTAAACTGTTATCCAGCCAGGAGAGCATGCTGGAAATATGCCATGTTCCCACTTGTGACTCCTTTTCAATCCTTATTTCTTCAGTATGTTCTAAAGACCACAGAAGAAAATGGAAGGGATTGAACTGAAATGTTAGCTGAAAGGGGATAGCGTTGCTGAGTTTGTTTGCACAGGAAATGTACAATGAAATTTGTATGCAGACAATAACATTACAGTTATCAGAAGACAAGGGTGATGGTATTTAAATCTGTTTTATGGACACCATAATGGAAAGTGCTCAGTTGAAATTGCACCTCCAACAAACTTATGCTTTGATTGTCTCTTTACAGAGGATAGTTATGTATGATGTGGATGCTGTACAGCTTTAGATGTGTGGTTACAATGATCTATAATTTCTTGAAATATAAAGGACCCCCAGAGGATCCAATTAAAGTTCTGTCTCTGCCTCCATTATATAAAAGTGCAGATTTTGTTGTCACATGGGAGAAAGGGTAACTAATGGGGTTTCTGGTTTCTCTCCAGATGTTTCAGAGTCTTTATATGAGTAAAATATGACCAGAATGGAAGGAAGAAAAATCAATAGGCTCAGCTTGATACGATATGGTGATTTATTACATTCTAATGTGTTTTTGTTTTGAAATCCATTGGCAATATATATATATTTCTTCTTTGTTAAAAATAAAGTATACCGGTTCAATTAGAAACAATTCTTTTGCTAATGAAGAAATACTAAATATTAGGCATGAGCTTTAAATGCATTTTTAAAGTACTGGCTTAGGAGGAAAAAAATCCTTACAGTAGAAGGATAGAAAGTATCATAATAGCTGCATACTGCCTGGCATCCTGCTTTCTGTTATACATTTTTCTTTTGTATATGAAGATTTTGGTTCAGAAGATTTTTATGGATGATGTAGAATCAATAGTTTATCTTTTGGCTTTGAAAGGGTTTACTGCTAGGCTTCATCTTCCATAAATCACTTAAGCAAAACTCTTGTTAAGATTTGGCCCATCATTCCTAATTCTTCTCTGTTTTAATACTTTTAAATCATTGTAACTGCTGACTTCATCTGAATTATTCCTGGTATGAGGCCTGAATGTGCATATGACTGTTCTTCCACAGTCATGAAAATGTCTATGTTCTTTTCATAAGCCAGATAATAACTTCTTTATACTTAATACTGGGATGGCTTGATAAAGGATATACTCTATTTTAACCAGCATTTACTTGACTAAATACAGAAATAGCTCAGAAGCTTGTTCTGAAACATAAGCCTGGTTGATTTTAATGGTCCCTTATCTTAAAATCTGAGGATTTCTGAATTCCTAAAATATACTGAAAATATTAAGGCAAACATATTAAAAGGCAACTTAAATGTTTTTATGGCCACTGCATAGCATGCCAGTGGCTGCCAATAGGTGCCCCTGTATTTTGTATATCATGTACATCCAGACTTTATGACTGATTTTAATTCCAGTCACATTAATGTTAAACTCACATTCTCTCTCATTTCTCTTAATGTGCCAGGGTACATCAGCTATCATGATTTCCATATGGTTACTAAATAATTAGGCATTCAAACACCTATTGGATGCAAATTTATGATCTGGAGGTGTTTGATAAACAGAAAATAGAAGACCCCATAACTTTAATGTTCCCTCTTCTCATTGCTATGGTTGTTGTTTGTTGTAACAGTAAAATCTTTACAGAAGCACAATATAAGTCTATTATAATGTGCTTTTGTAAGAGTTTTTTTTCCCCATTTGGCTGGACATTTGGTGGTCATTAATGACTGGACATAGTGATTAGTTATTCATCTGTACTAATATTCTGCAAAGGATCTTACAACCTATTCAATTTTTAATCACTGTCAGAATGTTTTTATTTAGAAGTGGAACCTTTAATTTTATATTTAAATCTTAGGAACTTCAACCCATAATGTCCAATTTTAATTCACAGCTTGGATTTTACTTAACAGCTTTTCAAGTTATGAAGTTTCTTTTCCCTCCCTGCACAACCCCCCCCGCCCCTCCCCCCCTACCCAGTTAAGGTTTACCCAATGGCAAAAACGTGAAAACCAGGCTTTCATTTCTAGTGGTAGAAAGTTGTGACAAATGTCCAGTACTAGAAATGTTTCTGGGAGAGGGATTAGAAAAGGCATTCTGCCTGAAGTTGCCCCCTCTCCCCTTCTTCTTGTTCCTTCCTGAGACTGAGGAGATCCCAGTTTGTGGAAGGCATGGGTAGCAGTTGCTGCCCCACTTTTCCCCTTCCCAGGGGGAGTAGAGCATCAGGGATATTTTCCCCATGCTTGTTTAAACTGGGGACACTCAAGTAAGGGGAATGGGCAGGGAGCCTTTCCCCACTGCTTCACTCCCCTCCTGTGAACTGGTCAGGGAAGAGAGTAGAGGAATGGGACGGAGCCATCAGCCTTTCCCCATACCAGGCAGTCCCTGGTCTGGAGAAGTTGGGGAGCATTGTTCTACTGCCTCCAGGAAAGCTTTCCCAAACTGTTTTCCAAATTCTGTGGCTTTAAAAACTTAAAATCTGCAGGGCCAGGGACCAGGACAAGACAGCTTCCTTGAGCCCACTTTCAGCTCCAGCCAGTTTTTAAATCATTGCCCTGTCAACTAGCTGGGCAGCAGGATTGGCAACATGAAGCTGGGGATGCATGGAAGTGGGCTCCTGGAAGTTCTTCCTGAGCCTACTTCCCACCCATGCAGGCTTTTAAATTGCACCTTGCCACCCAGTTGGGTGCCAGGGGCAGCAATGTGAAGCTGGGGTGTGAGGAAGCAAGGTTGGGGAGAGATTGAGGATTGCCTGGTTTGGGGAAGAAGCAGGGAACAGCAGCAGCTGTCTCCTCTCCTCTTCTCCTGGACTGGTCTGGGAAGGGAGGGGACCAACAGAGCAAAGTCCCCAGCTCATTACCCAAACTTGACAGGCTCCTGTTTGGGAAAGAGTTGGGGAGTATTGCTCTCAGGGGCTGTCAACTCAAGTTATAGATTCCTGTTTTGGATATCCCAGATTTGGTACTTCTTTCCAGTGACCCCCAAGGGAAATAGACTACACTTAATTCCTTTGTTCTTTGAGATCATCCTTGTTGTTACACTGTAAATTGTATAATCATTCTTAGTATAAACTTCCTTCCTGTTTCCTCCTTTAAACTAGTCAGCATGAGCTGTATTTGGCTGAGATGCAATTCAAGTACTTTTAGTGATCATCCAAGCCCAGGACTCACCAGAATGAGAGAGAAGGTATACCAGAACCAAAGATGTACACATTCCCCTGTGAATCATAGACTTAAGCAGTCAGGATAGAACCCATGCCCATAGTTACATTTTCATTAGTTGTAAAAATTTACAGCTTGGGAGGAATTTTAATTGAAGTTTTACTGTACATGTCATCTTTTGATAAGATGCAAAATAGCATTGCCTGTAAGTGGAGACATGCCATATTCCAAACAGTAGTGTTTATAAAAAAGAAAACAAAAAAACAGGATTTGCCAGTGTTTTCCACACAGCTTTATTCTTTATCTCTTCGGTATTATAACTGTGAAAGAATAAGATTAAACCTAACCTTAAAATAAGTTCAGAATTCTATAATTTCTTATAAGTAAACCTATGTTTCCCCTTAGAATAAAGTTGGCCTGTTACTTCTATCTTTGATTTCTAATGATCTGTTTGACTTAAAGGATAAGCACAAAGGCAACATTAGTTATAGATCCTGAAACCACCCTCCCCACTCCTGAGACCACCCCCTCCCCCACCTGCTTACCTCATTTTAGAGGCACAAATACCAGGGAACTATTTGCAGATTCAGGGCCACAATCAGTTAAGGCTCCATGCTGTTGTTTACATTTATATATTTAAAATATGCTTATACAAACTTTAGCATGTATGTGAGTTTTCAAATGTAGCCATCTTGTTAACAAGCCCATGACTGAAGTATAGTTTTTCTATGGGCACGTCTACATGTCACTGTACAGCAACATTGCTATGACACTGTGCTTTAGTACTTCCTGTTGGAAGTACTAAAGCATGGCAAAATAAGTACCTGTACTGCACCATGCATGCTGCGCAAGGTTACTTTTCACTTCTACATCACTGTAGTGGTGCACTATACTGGGGAAGCGCGCTGCTATGGCAACGTAGCTGCTGATCACGTGTAGACCCATGTGATTGCTACATCTCTGTAGTGTGCTGTACAGCAAAGTAGTGCATCACTACATTGCCATAGGGCAGTGTGTATGACTGGGGGTTATTGAAGAGTGAGTCAAATAAAATATCAATTAAGATAGTACAACAAAAGTACTCTTAGTGTTTTATGCCATTAGCATAAGGTAATCTTGTTTACCAAACTGAACTGCACTGTGGTAAGTAGCATTAGGAAATTAAGGACAACCCGGTAAATTGAAAATCGGTAGTTTAGGGTGCTTTCTCTTCCTGATTCCATGTTTTACTATACATAATATGCAATCCGTAGATTAAACCCATCTAATGCTTTTACAGTACTAAGAAAAAATATTTTTGATTTAATCAAAATGTCTAATGCAGTTCTATGGGTGAAATCAAAGCCCCTGGTTTGCTAAGATTTTTCTTTTTTAAATTAATGTCATAATCACATTAAATACACAAAATAATGAAATTATTGTAAAATACAGGCATATCAAAACCATTGCAACTTTAACCTTGTTCCATTCTTGGTTAAGTTTAGAGTCTATTAGCTTATTTGTACTGCTACCGGGGCATGCAAAGGTCATAGTTACATCAGAAAAAACTGATGACCTCCGGAGCTCCTCTTTCCCTTCTTAAGCAGTTAAAACTTTGCTAGTAGCCAGAGACCACCATTTAGAGTACTTCGTTAACATAAAAGGGAATTTAGAAAGGTATTTTTTCAAGCTTTCACAAACAGCAAGAGATTTCCATATAAAAAAAAAAACAACTAAGTACTCTCTGTAGAACTTTAAGGTGAGAACAGAAAATATACCATGGAAAAAGTGTATCAAGGGGCAGGTAATTGAAGGATGGTTGTTCAGCATCCCACTGTATTCTCCAAGGCCGGTCTCAGAACCCCTTCTTACAGACATTTTAAAGCAACAAAGAAACAATGTAAACAACAACATTAAAATCCATAGTTCAATAAATGCATTCCACATTAACTTATTTGGAGCTAATGCACAATAGAAACATTTTAATTCTCCTACCATGTAACCAAAAATCACTCTTTCAGGTTTGTTAAAATGTGAAGTACAGTTGTGTCAATGCTCTTCTCAATACTCTTTAACAAGCTTATCTTTGATATTTAAACCCAGTAATTAAGGAATCAGATTAGACACAAATTCAATGTGCTATCCAAGAGTCACCTACCCACCCCAGCACGCTCACATTTCTTTTTCTAATGTGATTATCACTTACTGTACTTCAGGTCTCCTATCAGTTGTCAAAGAAAAAAGAAAAAAAAAAGATGATGAGAATGTGAATCAGAAAACCTCTGCCCTGAATTTGAAGGTCCAATTTGAGTTGTACCATTCAGCATTCTGTGCCGCTGCCTCTGTTATTTTGAAGGTTATGTTTGAACAGGACTATTAGCATGGTACAGGGTGTGTCTATATGTACAATTAATATGAAACAATAAATGCTGGTGCTTATTGCACTGGAGTTTACTGCTCCTGGGAGCGCTGTTTGCACATGCACCCAGGTCCGCAGCACACTGAGCCAGGTCAGAGCTGCCACAGCTGGCAGAGGGCACTGGGGATTAGTCTGCCAGCCCAGGGCTGCTCCCCCTGGCCCAATGTGCTGCAGAGGGGCTGGCTGGGGCACAAGGGTGCTTCAGTGTGGGGTTAGCTGAACATGAGCCATCAATGTGATGCTGCTGCTAGTAAAGCGAGCAAAACTCTGGCTTGCATCCATTGATGCTTTTCAAGCAAATACCAGGGCGTCTCCCATTGTACTCAGCCTTTGTGAGGCCACAACTGGAGTACTGCATCCAGTTTTGGGCTCCACAATTCAAAAAGTATGTGGAGAAGCTTGAAAGAGTCCAGAGAAGAGCCACGCGCATGATCATAGGTCAGGAAAACGGAACTTATGATGAGAGGCTGAGAGTCATGGAACTCTTCATCCTGGAAAAGCGCAGGCTCAGGGGTGATCTGATGGCTGCCTATAAGTTTATCAGGGGTGCTCACCAGGATCTGGGGGAATGTTTGTTCACCAGAGCGCAGCAAGGGATGACGAGGTTGAACGGTCATAAACTCCTCCATGACCGTTTCAGGCTAGACATAAGGAAGAACTTCTTTACTGTTCAAGCCCCCAAGGTCTGGAATAGCCTGCCGCTGGAGGTGCTTCAAGCACCTATTTTGAACGCCTTAAAGAGAAATTAGGATGTTTATAGTTTCATAGTTTGTAGGGTCGGAAGGGACCTTGACAGATCATCAAGTCCGACCCCCTGCCATGGCAGGAAAGAGCACTGGGGTCAAACAATCCCAGCAAGGTGTTCATCTATCCTCCTCTTAAAGACCCCCAGGGTAGGAGCCAGCACCACTTCCCTTGGAAGTTGGTTCCAGATCCTAGCCACCCTGACTGTGAAGTAGCGCCTCCCAATGTTTAGTCTAAATCTACCCTCTGCCAGCTTGTGACGTTATTTCTAGTCACTTCTGGTAGTACTCGGGGGAACAGGGACTCCCCCAATGCCTGCTGGTCCCCCCTGACTAGTTTGTAACAGGCCACTAGATCCCCCCTCAGGCTTCTCTTGTGGAGGCTGAACAGGTTCAGGTCCCTTAGCCTTTCCTCGTAGGGCCTGCCCTGCTGTCCCCTGATCATGCAGGTGGCCCTCCTTTGGACCCTCTCAATGCTGTCCACATCCCTCCTGAAGTGCGGTGCCCAGAACTGGATGCAATACTCCAACTGCGGCCTGACCGGTGCCGTGTAGAGGGGGAGGATCACCTCCTTGGACCTGCTTGAGATGCATCTGTGGATGCATGACAAGGTGCGGTTGGCCTTCCTGACTGCGTCTCCACACTGTTGGCCCATGTTCATTTTGGCATCAATAATGATTCCAAGATCCTTTTCTGCCTCTGCACTGAGAAGAAGGGAGCTCCCCAGCCTGTAGGTATGCTGCTGGTTTTTCCCCCCCAGGTGCAGTACTTTGCACTTGTCAGTGCTGAAACCCATCCTGTTCTCATCTGCCCACCGCTGTAACCTGTCTAGGTCCAATTGCAGCCTATTCCTCCCTTCTAGCATGCCCACATCCCCCCCCCACATCTTAGTGTCATCAGCAAATTTGAACAGGGTGCTTTTTACCCCCTCGTCCAAGTCACTGATGAAGATGTTGAACAGTGCGGGTCCGAGGACTGAGCCTTGGGACCCCACTGCCCACATCTCTCCAGGTTGAAAATGACCCATCCACAACCACTCTCTGGGTGCAGCCCTCCAGCCAGTTAGCGACCCATTTGACTGTTTAAGTGTCAACACCACAGTCCCCTAGTTTTTTAATGAGAACAGGTTGAGAGACAATGTCGGAGGCCTTCCTGAAGTTCAGAAAGACTACGTCCACTACTACCCCCGCATCTAAGGATTTTGTGACCTGATCATAGAAGGCCACCAGGTTGGTCTGACAGGACTTGCCTCTAATGAACCTATGTTGATTACCCCTAAGCATATCTTGCTGGGATCCTATGATCCCTGCTGACTTCGTACCTCTGGGGCAGAGGGCTGGACTCGATGATCTTCTGAGGTCCCTTCCAGCCCTCATGTCTATGAAATATATGAAATCCTCATGTCCCTGCCAGCCAATGTAGTTGTCTATAAGTGCATTGCTGCAGAGTACAAAACTCCACAGCAGGACTGTACTTATATTTACAAGTACAATATTTCTGTGGAGCTAATTAGTTAATTAGTACAATCCTGCTTTGGAGTTAATTAGTTTACTCCAGCCTAATAGGGGCGCACGTGTAGACATGCAATGTTCACCGAGGAGCTAATTAGTCTTCTTTGTATTAAACATCTCAAGAAAATGTGCCTACAGTGTCATTTTGAATGCTCTCAGATCCCATGAATAGAGGGAACATATTGTCTGCTCTTAATTAGCCTTTAGCATCTTAAATCAAATGTCAGTTGTAGAATAATCACTTAAGATTATTGGTCATGAGAAAACACATCAGTGTGATTCAAAGAGTTGTCCATCAGGTTGCTGTAAAATACTTTTAGACAGCTGAGTTACTCTCTTACATTGTCCTTTTCTTGTTCATAGGAAAATTTGAAGGCATGGAAGTACATGGGTGACACAGTATTTTCTGCTTAGCCTATAAAATGATGTGAAGAAAAAAAAATCACGAGCCAGTTTTTTACTTAAGCATTTAACAAAATGGGGTTTAGTTTAACTCCTTTTTTTCAGAAATCTATCCAAAGTAATGTTAACCCAATAGTATGGGGATTGAGTTTGATGGTGTATGGCTCGTATAAGGCTTTTGGAGGAGTCAGATCATAAAATGAAAACTTTTTTGGGGGTCGGGGGGAAATGAAAAATATTTTCCCTTGAAATAAAGTTAGGCTGCTGATAAATTAGGTAGAACATGGTGGAAATTGAGGTGCAAAATAAATGGCAAATAAATAACCTTGTGCAATTAATAAACTGTAACATATTTGGAAAAAAAGGGAAAATATCACAAGAGCAACTGATCAATGTTTCTGTGCTATTGTAACAGACAGGCTGGAGCTCTCTGTTCCTCTAAGTGTAAAACAGCCCAACGAGGGAGCACTGCAGGGCAGGCAGGGTGCAGCAGTGGCCAGTTGCTAGGGCAACAGGGCAAATGGGGCAGTTAGCAGGCTGCTTGCAGATGCAGGCTAACTGGAAGTGGGCAGGGCTCCTAGGAGAATATAAGCCCAGGGATTTGGCAGGCAAGCTAGTCTAGCCACATCAGCTACAAGGTTAAGAGCTCCTGCCCAGGAGCTCCAGCAACCCAGGGATGCTGGGTGGATTGCTTTCCTGCCTGCAGGAACAGTGAGAAGTCCACTCCTTGTAGGGAGCTCACAAGGAGCCTAGGCTGGGAGGTATGCCAGCACAAGGGGTGAAGGAAGGTTTGCCCTCTTAAATGGGTAGAAGGCTGCTTCTGCCATTGTTTGTGTTTCTATTATAGCCTAGTGGCTCATGGTTAATGTTACTGTTTATACCAGCGGTTTGGGTTGGGACTATAAGGGGAAGTATAAGGAGGTCCCATTAGCATCTGAAGGCCATGCGATAACCTTAGGCCCTGTCAGGGACAGGTTCAAAGCTTATGCTACTGTTGAGCCCAGAGAGGGGCAGAGTGCAAGGCTGCAGAGCCAGACAGGGACAAGGGTCCTGACTCCCAAGTGGGATGCAGTGAGATGGGTAGGGGCCCAGCACCTAAGTGGGGTGCAGCAAGACAGGGCCCAGCAAACAGGGGCCAGGAGCCCAGTGCCTAAAAGGGCAAACCATAGATAGTGCCTCAAACCCGGGTCTGATACAGTGGGCCCAGGCTAGCAGGTCTAGCTATAATAAAGAGGCACAGGCTGAGGAGGATGAAGCCGCAACAGAGTGATGATGGTAACACCCATGAGGCTTGGGACATGGTATAGGGGAAGATTTGGAGCCACACAATTAACCCTTAAGGCTTGAGGTGCCCTATGGCAACATGGTTACATAAGGAGGTCCAGCCAGGGACCTGAGAACAGTGAGGTCCAGTAGGATGCTGGGGGAGCCCTAGTGGGGGTTCAAGTGAACTGGGGCCATGCAAAGGCCTGTGGGCAGCCTCCCTATTTATTATCATATTTCCATCAAGGTGTGGGAGGTGAGAAGGGAGGGTGCTCTAGGGGCAGAGCAGGGCATGGTTGCAGTTGCCAGGGTGTCACAGTCACCCCTTGGACCCTGATATGCTACAGTTATTTTATATCATTTCTGTCAAGACTATAAATGGATCAGTGAAAAATAATGTAAATAATATGTTTTAGCTAAATTAATCAGACTAATAAAACATTAGGCATGATTAATTTATAAAGATCTTATTAAATGGGATATTTAAACTCTTGAGACACAAATGTCATTTAACTTTGATTTGATTTTTACAACATTTTGATTGTATTGGTATACATTTGGCTGTCAGATTTACACTGACCAAATTTTGCTCCTATATATGATAGTATTCATAACAATTCCTCTGAAGTCAATGGAGGTGGTGTACACTTACATAAATAAGTCCTTGATTTTCAAATAATCTGTGCCTGACTTTGTGACCACAATTAAACAATATTATTATATGAATAGCCTTACTGAATTACCTGAGACGATTTTGTTACTAAAGTTACTATCTGTCCATTTTTTGCAGGATTTGGTTATATCTATTTTTGTTCTTAACTTTACTGTGGCAGACTTGCCAGTGGCAGCCCAGCTTGCCAGCTTGAGCTGGAGGACTCAAATTGATTGGTGGGGGCATTCCCCTTCCCTACTAATCAGGAGGAGGTAGGAGAGAATATCGGAAGGCCACAGAGGATTTAGTTCCCCCTCAGGCCCTGCCCTGACCTAGGGGTGAGGTGAAGAAGAGGGCCTGAGGGGGAACTAAATCCTCAGACTTTCCTATTGGTCATATATAATATATATGACCAAATCCTGAGGGGTTTTATCTATATCTATATCCAGTGCCCCTTTGCCTACTGCCTAGAGGTCCCACTGCAGAATATTGGAAGGCCACAAAGGATAGTCCTGTGCCTAGGTTCAGGGTTGAGAAGTGCTATTGCCTGTATAAATCTACATTTGTAAATAACATCTCTATATCTGGATCTAAACATATATAGATAACCAATACAATGAATTCAAATATAAAACAGCTTACAATCTTTTCCTAAAGCAATAAGGACGTGGGTTACACCAAGAATGTGTGTGTGTAAGTTTATGATTATAAGTTTTATATTATTTGTATTCATTAAACCTGTACATAGTTAAATGTTACTGAGTGTCCGGGGTCTCTGCTCTGCTCTGTAGTGAAAGGGAGGTGAGGGGGGCTACATCTAAGCAGCCACGCTCCCACTCACAGCATACATGCACATGCTGACATCCCTTCGACTGGAGAGGGAATACCTTCTGTGTACCACCTGGGTTACATTACATTTGGTATTAAATCTTTCTAATCTCTAATCAGAGGGTTAGGTGCTAAGGCTTAGCTTTTGTAATTCTAGGAAGGACTTAAATTGGAAACAAAGAAAAGAATCAGTGTGGACTGCAGCTGGAAACAGTATAAGCTTAAGGAGTAAACCCCACATATCTGGTTACTATTTTATACAGCGTACATTTAACATAGATTATATTTGAATTATTGAGGTTTCCCATGTGACAAGTTTGAATAATAAAAGAGAAGAGTGTACAAAACCATGTCTTTCATTACAATATCAGACAAATTCATAATCTCCAGCACTTTGGAAATAACTGACTTTCATCTGGGTGGCAGGATTACTTAATAGATAAAATGTCATAACAATTTTTTTAAGCTTTGCTTAGAGCAGCAGTGTTTGCCTCTAGTGTGTATTAATAGGGTGGAGCCTGATTCATTAATTGCCTACAAATGTATGTTATCATTAGGGATATGCTGATAGAGATTTTTTGGGCCAATACTGATGGCAGATTTTTAATGAGCCATATAGGGTGATACTGATCTGAGTGCTGATATGCAGCAGAGCAGCTTGGAGAGCAGTGTCTGACTGGTATGTCTGTTGTGGGGGAAAGGGTAAGGGGAGGAGGGAAGGGGCCTGGCGGGGGCAGATTGAGGCCCCCATGGTGAAGGAGGGAGTGGGGCAGGGGCAGGCACTGCCTAGCCAGGGTGGAGCATGGGACAGAGTCGCAAGCAGCTCATCTGGTGGGTGCAAGGTGGGGGGCAGCTCCTGCCACTGCCTGCACCCTAGGAGGGCATGGGAGACATGTGCCTCTGGATCTGCATGTGGGGTGAAGGCAGGCTGCCACTGTGTGCTGGGGCTGGGGAGGGGCCAAGCTCTTCCCGGAGAGGGGTGAAAGGCTGAGCTGCACACAGGGTGGGCAGTGGCAGCACTGGGAAGCAGGCTACAGGGGGGATGTAGCCACCCCAAAATTCACCATAGCCCCCCGTCTGAGCATCACCGCTGCCCAGCCTGAGTGCAGCCCAGCCCAGCCCCCCTGCCAGGAAGAGCATGGCACCGCTCCAGCCCCAGCTGGCAGTGGCAGCTCACCCTGCATGCAGATGTGGGGGCATATGCCCCTATGCCCTCCTGGGGTGCACACACTGGAGGGAGCCACCACTCCCTCCCCATGTCCCCCAGACGAGCTGCTAATGGCTCCAGCCCCTGCCCAAGTCCCACTCCCTTCCTCATTGCTGGGGCCTTCCGCTTCCCTCACAACAGACTTACCAGCCAGACCTGGCTGCTCTCCATGCTGCTGGGCTGCACTCCTGGCCATCTGCATGCTGCACATTTATTGGTGACATTGTTGGCCACATCAGCCCAAAAAAGCTGATTGTCAATAATGTCAATTTTCCTTATATTGGTGTACCTCTAGTTATCATAGCCTAACAGGGCATTAATACTTTATTTAAAAATTATTTGACTTGTTATGAGATTACATTTTAAAAGCACAGACTTGGTTTGTAATGGTGTTTAATTTATTGCACAACCAACACCAACAAAAGAAATTACAGAATGTCTTAGGGTAGGTACAGACATTAAACTTAATGAGCATTAAGTGTACAGAAAGTGCTTTAAAGGCATAACAGAACAGACATTCACAGCACTTAAAGTGCTTTAAAAATGATGGAACATGCTCTAAGTTAACCCTTGGTGGATGTGCTATAAGACTAAAGTGCTTTAGGTTTGAGCAATTTTTGAACATTTGTGCCACATCCATCATGTGTTAAGCTAGCTTGCATTCCCTAGCATCCCAGGGGCCCCTTGTAGAGCTTGTCAGCTTGGCCAGCCCTGTGCTCTTGGCTGTTATAGACCCAAGTCAGTGACAGCCTCTGTTCCTGGTTGGCTGTGAGCCACAGCCTAGCTGGGTAGGGGGCAGAGGGGAACAGAAGCAGAGTTTTTGTTCCCTGGAACCACCCTGACTCTGTGGCATGCTGCAACCTGGCTGGGGGAGGTGATTTCCCCAGCTGCAGCCTGCAAGTTCCCTATTCCACTGCTTCAAGACCTTTGGTGAGGGGCTGGAAAAGGAGCCTCCCTACCATGAGGGGACCCAGCTTGGCCCTCCCCCAAAACCCCAGCCAGAAAGCTGGGAAGGGGGCCTGCTTGGCAGGGGAGGGGGGCTCCTTTTCCAAAACCTGCCATCAGGGTTCACACCACAGAAAAAAGTGGCACCAGGAACTCATGCTGCCACTCTGGCTGCAGCTGAGGGAAAGGAGTACCAACCAAGCACACGTCTGTTTGGTTGGAATACACTCTAACTTATAGCAGTTTAAGTAAAATGCAATAGAGTGCTTTCTCCCATGGACTTTTTGAATATCTGTACTTAGTCTCAGATGCCAGTCATATTGGATAATTTGGAAAGAAGGCAAGCTATTTGAATTAATATATAAGTTTAAGAAATAGGAAGTATTGTTATAAGCTAGTTTTCAAAAGTGTTGAGTCCTACTGTTTATTAAAGATAGTGAGAGATATCAGTATCCATTGTCTCTCTAAACATAAAAGTCATTTTATTTAGGTGCTTAGAAATGTATTTAGGAGTCCAAAACTGTAATCATAGAAAATTAGGGATGGAAGGGACCTCAGGAGGTCATCTAGTCCAACCTCCTTCTCAAAGCAGGATCATCTGCAACTAGATCATCCCAGTTTTAAAAACCTCCAAGAATGGAGACTTCACAACCTCTCTAGGTCCTTATTGAAAACTCACAAGATTTCTTTTGGTTCAATATTCCAATTTGTCATGGTCTCTCTGTATCCTAGCCCTACCCTCCAGAGTATCTACTACTCTTCCTAGCTTGGTGTCATCTCCATCCCATCTTTCAGGTCACTGATGAAGATATTGAACAAAAACAGCCCTAAGACCAACTCCTGGGGCACTCCACTTAATAGTGGCTGCCAACTAGACATTGAGCCATTGACTACTATCCTCTGACCTTGATGATGCATGCAATTTTCTATCCACTTTAAAGTCCATTCATCCAACCCATATATCCTTAGCTTGCTTACAAGAATGGTGTGCAAGATGGTATCAAAAGTCTTGTTTATGTCCAGGTCAATTACATCCACTGGACTCCCTGCATCCACAGAGCCTTATCCTAGAAGGTAATCAGGTTGGTCAGGCATGATTTGCCCTTGGTGAATCCATACTGACTGTTCTTAAACACTTCTCCTCCAAGTGCTTAGAAATGGGTTCCTTGAGGATCTGATCTGTGATTTTTCCAGGGACTGAGATGAAACTAGCATGTCTGTAGTTCCCTGGATCCTCCTTGTTCCTTTCCTTAAATATGGGCCCTATATTTGCCCTTTTCCAATTATCTGGGACCTTTCCCAATCACCATAATTTTTCAAAGATGAAGGCCAGTGGCTTTGTGATCACATAGGCCAACTCCCTCATCAGTCTTGTGTGCATCCCATCCAGCCTCATGGACTTGTACATGTCCAGCTTTTCTAAATAGTCCCTAACCTGTTCTTTTGCCACTGTTGCCTGTGAGGACTGAGTTGAAAAAGGCATTGACTACTTCAGCCTTTTCTGCATCCTGTCAGTGGGTTGCCTCCTACATTTAGTAAAGGATCTATACTTTCCCTGATCCTCCTCTTGTTGCTGACATACTTGTAGAAACCTTTCTTGTTACCCTTGATGTCCCTTGCTAATTGCAACTCCAGTTGAGCTTTGGCCTTCCTGATTTCATCCCTGCATGCCTAAGCAATACTCTTCTACTCCTCCCTAATCATTTGTCCAAGTTTCCACTCCTTATAAGCTTTCTTTTTGTGTTTTAGCTTACTGAAGAGATCCCTGCTAAGCCAAGATGATCTTCTGCTGTATTTGCTAGTCTTCCTGGACATTGGGATGGTTCATTCTTGTACCCTCAGTAAGGTTTCCTTAAAGCACAGCCAGCTCTCCTGGACTCCTCTCCCTCTTAGACTGGCTCCCCAGGAGAGAGGAGTCTCCTGAATGAGCTGGGTGTCAGTCCTCTGATGTGCTCATGAGCTTCCTAAGTGAATTGAAGTCTGCTTTTATGAATTCCAGGGTTTGTATTCTGCTGGTCTCCTTCCTTCCTTTCCTTAGGATCCTGAACTCAATCATCTCATGTTTGCTGCTGCCCAAGATGCCATACACTATTACATTCTCCACCAATTCGTTCCTTTGTGAGCAGGTCAAGAAGAGCACAGCCCTAGTTGGCCTCTCCAGCACCTGCTGGAAGTTGTCCCCAACAGTCTCCAAAACTTCCTGGTTTGCCTGTGCATTTCTCTATTATGCTTTCAGAAGATTTCAGGGTGATTGAAGTCGCCCATGAGAACCAGGGTCTGTGATTTGGAAACTTCCACTACCTGTTTGAAGAAAGCCTCATCCATCACGTCCTCCAGGTCTGGTGGTCTATAGCAGACACTTACCATGACATCAACCTTGTTGCTCTCACCCTAATCCAGAGACTTTCAACAGGCATATCTCCAGTTTCATACTGGAGCTCTGAGCAGTCATACAGCTCTTTTACATAAAGCACAACTCTGTCTCCTCTTCTTTCCTGCCCGTCCTTCCTGAACAGTTTATACCTATCCATGAGAGTGCTCCAGTCATGTGAGCTATCCCACCAAGTCTCTGTTATTCCAATCATGTCATAGCTCTGTGATTGTGCAAGGCCTTCCAATTCTTTCTGCTCATTTCCCAGGCTCTGTGCACTCGTGTACAGACACTTGGGGTAACTAGATGATAACCCTACTTTCTCAGGAAGAATGAGAGTGCCTACCCTGTTTCCCCCTTCTGCTTGTGCTTCTTCCAAGTCACTCATTTCCCCACTTCCCTCAGGGCTTTGGTCTCCAACCCCTGGCAAACCTAATTTAAAGCCCTCTGCACTGGGTTACGAGGCTGTCTGCAATGATGCTCTTCCCCCTTTTCATCAGGTTGGTCCCATCTCTTCCTAGCAATTCTTCTTTTTGGAACAACATCCCATGGACAAAAAATCCAAAGCCCTGCTGGCAACACCATTTGTGCAGCCATGCATTGATCTGCAGGATGTCTCTGCTCTTTCCCCTTGGCCAGAAGGATCGAAGAGAACACCACCTGAATCCCTCTCCCCTTCATCCTTGTACCCAGAGCCCTGTAGTCACTTTTGATCTGATCAGGGTCTACCTTAGCAGTATGATTGGTGCCCACATGGATGAGCAGCATGCGGTAGTAGTCAGAGGACCAGATGTCTCAGTAATCCTTCCATGACATCTCAGATCCTGGCTCCAGGCATTTATATACTGAATTTTCATTATGCACTGAATTTTCAAGCACTGTTTTCTTATTGTTTCCTCAGTAAAATCACTGTTTGGACCTGATAGAGCACAATGTTTAACTGCATGCCTAATGTCTAGTATGCAAACAGTACCATAGTTGACTTTAGAGTTATGTGCACACATACATTTTGCTGAATGAGAGCTTTAGTTATGACTTGCTTCTGAAAGTTCTTATATGAGTGACTCTACTCACAAGTACTGTCATGTATTTCAATAGAAGTATTTACAGAAGTAAAGTTACTTGCATGCATATTTGCATATCCTTCATTTTATCTTCTGATTGTGTGGGTCTTTTATACAGAGAGGAGAAAAATGTAAAAGAAAAAAAGGGAAAATGTGATTTATAAAAATGTAAAAAAAAGATTGCAATAACACATAAAGTAGGAAAAGTGTGTGTGCATGAGACAGAAGAGCAGCTTCATTTCCTGAAGCTATTTTAAAATTACTTTATTTAAATTGATAAAATTCCATCTTGGCAGTATCTCTTTAAAATGTTTTTCTTGTGTAGCAAGGCTCCAGCTACCAGGAAAAATTATTTTTAGACATATCCTAAGTTAATGCAATGTTAATTCTTATGTTACTTCAAGTATGATTAAAATTTTATCTATGTGAGGATGATAGAGTTGTGTTTTTTATTATTAGCACACAAACGAAGCAGATATACTGTAGTCATCTGTATGTGTGAATCCTGAGTGCTGTTATCAGGGTATTGGGTATTCTGCTGATTCTTCTGGGAGAAGCCTGAAGTCTTATATGAAAGATACAGCTTCATTTGGATTTTGTAATTGAATTGGTATTTTATTTTCCCAAAGGAGTGCAGCAAAAATTTACCTAGCATATACAGTGCTTGGTATGCAATGCATGCTGGGAATGGGAAGGAGGAGGGACCATATCTTATATAGTAAGATATGGAAGTAATGTGATCCAGAAATCCTGAGACAGAATTTAAAAAAATGGGAGTATGAAGTCAGGCTCCTAAGTCTATGTTTTCCTAAGTATATTACCCAGTTTTTTCCATATCTACTTAATTACGTTTATATGACTTATTTAGTTCATCTCTGCAGTTTTCAAAGTGTTTAAAAACTAGTAGTTAGCCCTCTTACACATACAATATTTCCTAAATGAAAAATTAATCACAAGGCAATGAAAAGCTAGAAAGATTTTCCAGAGTCCTTGTGGTGATCTCTGGAAGTAAATGTGTCATTTGACATGGGCCTGTTTTTCCTAGGGTTTGATGCAGATCAAACCAGGCATGACACAGTTGCCTTTCCAGGATGCATTGCTGCTCCTCTGCCAGTGAGAACACACAGCTTGGCTAGCTTGTCGTGGGAAAAAGCTCAATAAACCTTGCAGGTGCATATAGAGATGTCTCAGGAAAATAAAATTAGCTCATTTTAAGCCACATAATTCAGAGGGACTTGAGCTGTGACAGTGAACTCGTATGTCTGAAGCATCCCAGGACAAGAAACTTTCTTCTGGAGCAAAAATAATATTTATTTGTGAGCTTTGAGGTATTGGAAAGAACACCTCTGCCCAGTTGTATCTCTGTCAAACTCTCAAGGTCCAGAGATGGGATCTGCCAAGCAGTAGAGGGAAATGACTAGTAAGATAGGGACAGAGATATTGGACTCAGAAAGAGAGAGGTGCAATTTTGAGTTGTATCAGTCCTTCAGAGATAACATGGAAAAGGAATCCTCTATTACTTTTGCCAAAGAACCCACCCCATGGTGAAGAGTCTTGTAACCGCATTGTTTATTCCGCAGAAGACAATCAAACACGATGCTCCCACTGAAGGATTTAGAAGAAACTCCATGGCCTCATCCACCCAAGCATATATGTGCATTTTGCTCCACCTCAAAGTTTGTTGAGGTACTGCAAAATACAGCCTGCACATGTGATTTGGTTCTCCATACTGCATTTTTACAGTGTGGAAACAAATTTAGATACTGGGAAATCTCAGTATCAAAAAAAGAGCATGGGAAAAAATAACCCAGTGTGGTGCATGTGGCAGTAGCTTGTGCCACCCAAAACCAGAGCCTGGCCAGCCAGAGCCATGCCTGCCTGCTGACCAGGCTCTGCATGCCCAGATTGCCACCACTGGAGTCCCAGGAAGCCCCCAGGATCCCAGGTAAGGCTTCTGAGGCCAGCCCAGGTGCTGGCCCACTTCCCCTATCCCACTTGAAGCATTTTTCTCCACATTTACCTCCTGCAGGGGTGTATGCCAAAAAAGCAGCAGCATGTATTTGTGCTACTGATTTTTTCCCCATGGCAAACTCATGATCCTGCTCATGGGGACACAGCCCATGTGGGAATCCATGCAGACTTTTCTCTTTTTGTTGGCCCTCTCCCTATTTGCTTTATTAGGGTGTGTTTACACGAGATACATTAATGCATATTAGCCTAATATACATTAAGGGTGTGTATCTGCACATGCCTGCCCTTAATACACATTCAAAATGGTGAAATTAGGATAATTACACTTATATTTGATACCTGCAAATGCAGGTATCAAATTTAGGTGTGATTAGCTAAAGCTCATTAGCACATATGTAGATACAACCCAGCACTAACTTTATTGCTGGATCTGCCCAGCAACTAGGGGCACATAGTAGAGCTGCAGGAACTTGCCACTAACTTTAGTGCCAAGTCTCTGCGCATGTAGATACCTGCCAAAAATCACTTAATGTACATTAAATTTGGTAGCACTTAAATGCATGTGTAGCTGCGCCTTTACAGTAGGGATTCATAGATGTTAGGGACGGAAGGGACCTCAATAGATCATCGAGTCCGACCCCCTGCATAAGCAGGAAAGACTGCTGGGTCTAGATGACCCCAGCTAGATGCTCATCTAACCTCCTCTTGAAGACCCCCAGGGTAGGGGAGAGCACCACCTCCCTTGGGAGCCTGTTCCAGACCCTGGCCACTCGAACTGTGAAGAAGTTCTTCCTAATGCCCAATCTAAATCTGCTCTCTGCCAGCTTGTGGCAATTATTTCTTGTAACCCCTGGGGGCGCCTTGGTGAATAAATACTCACCAATTCCCTTCTGTGCCCCCGTGATGAACTTATAGGCAGCCACAAGGTCGCCTCTCAACCTTCTCTTGCGGAGGCTGAAAAGGTCCAGTTTCTCTAGTCTCTCATTGTAGGGCTTGGTCTGCAGGCCCTTAACCATACGAGTGGCCCTTCTCTGGACCCTCTCCAGATTATCCGCATCCCTCTTGAATTGCGGCTCCCAGAATTGCACGCAGTACTCCAACTGCGGTCTGACCAGCGCCCTGTAGAGGGGAAGTATCACCTCCTTGGACCTATTCGTCATGCATCTACTGATGCACGATAAAGTGCCATTGGCTTTTTTGATGGCTTCATCACACTGCCGACTCATGTTCATCTTGGAGTCCACTAGGACTCCAAGATCCCTTTCCACTTCCGTGCTACTCAGCAGGTCATTCCCTAGGCTGTAGGTGTGCTGGACATTCTTCCTCCCTAGGTGCAGCACTTTGCATTTCTCCTTGTTGAACTGCATTCTGTTGTTTTCTGCCCACTTGTCCAACCTGTCCAGATCTGCTTGTAGCTGTTCCCTGCCCTCCGGCGTGTCCACCTCTCCCCATAGCTTTGTGTCATCTGCAAACTTGGACAGAGTACATTTCACTCCCTCGTCCAAGTCACTGATGAAGACATTAAAGAGTATCGGTCCAAGGACTGAACCCTGCGGGACCCCACTGCCCACACCCTTCCAGGTCAAAACCGACCCATCCACCACGACTCTCTGGGTGCGACCCTCCAGCCAATTCGCCACCCACCGGACTGTGTAGTCATCCACATCACAGCCTCTTAACTTGTTCACTAGTATGGGGTGGGGATACCTTATCGAAGGCCTTCCTGAAGTCTAAGTATACAACGTCCACCCCTCCTCCTGTGTCCAGGCATTTCGTAACCTGGTCATAAAAAGAAACTAGATTGGTCAGGCATGATCTGCCTGCCATGAACCCGTGCTGATTTCCCCTCAGCATAATTTGTCCTGCCGGGCTCTCACAAATGTGAGCCTTGATAATTTTTTCAAAGACTTTACCAAGGATGGAGGTGAGACTGACAGGTCTATAGTTGCCCGGGTCCTCCTTCCTCCCCTTTTTGAAAATGGGGACCACGTTGGCCCTTTTCCAGTCCTCCGGGACTTGGCCTGTGCGCCACGAGCTTTCAAATATTCCCGCCAGTTGCTCTGCAATGATGTCGGCCAGTGCCTTCAGCACCCTCGGATGGAGCTCATCCGGGCCTGCTGACTTAAAGGCATCCAGTTCTTCCAAATGACTCTGCACCATCTCAGGGTCTACGCATGGAAGTCTGGCGCCTTGCTGCTGCCTCTCTACAACCCCAGTGAGAGACTTGTCATGCCCCTCACTTAGGAACACTGAGGCAAAGAACTCATTGAGGAGTTCAGCCTTGTCCCCCCTGTCCGTCACCAATTGTTTCTGCCCATTTAGCAGGGGTCCTATTCCTCCCTGGGCCTTCCTTTTACTCCCTATATATCTAAAAAACAATTTCTTGTTGTCTTTTACTTGGGATGCCATCCTCAGCTCCATGGTAGCTTTGGCCCGTCTAACTGCCTTCCCACAAGCACGAGCAGAGGAGGTATATTCATCTTTGGTGATCTCTCCCTGTTTCCACTTTTTATGTGCTCCCCTTTTGGCCCTTAGGCTGCCCTGGATTTCTCTGGTCAGCCAGGGAAGCCTCCTGGCCCCTTTCCCTCTTTTGCCTCACTCGGGGATCGTCTCACTTTGTGCCCGAAGGATCGTTTCCTTAAGGCACAGCCACCCTTCTTGGGCTTCCATCTCTTCAAATCTCCTACTCTGCAGTGCGTCCTTGACTAATCGCCTAAGTTGATTGAAATCAGCTTTCCTAAAGTCTAGCACTTTCACCCTACTAGTTACCTTACCCACTCGCCATCTTATGGTGAATTCTATTATTAGGTGATCACTGTCCCCCAGATGGCTACCGATCTGGAGGTCTACTACCATGTCATCTCCCGTTGCCAATACCAGATCCAGTATGGCATTCCCCCTAGTGGGACCGTGTACCTCCTGAGTCAGGTGGAGGTCCTGTACACAGGTTAGAAACCTGTGTGAGCGGTGGGACTTTGTTGTCTGTGACTCCCAGCAGATGTCCGGGTAGTTTAGGTCCCCCATGACTACCGCCTCTTTAGCTTTTATGGTCTCCGAGATTTGCCTCAGGAGCCCCGAATCTCTTTCTTCCCCTTGATGTGGGGATAGTGACCATTATCTATTAGCACATGCCTGAAGTCATGAATCAATTCAATACCTGTAAATAGAACAAAGGAGCCCTGATTACAGGTCTTCTGCTCTTTCCATTCATTTTTCCCTTTAGTTTGAAAAAAATCATTTTTGCCAGTCTAGAACCAAAGAGGCCAGGTTTCATGAATGTTAACTTCTATTGTAGCGTTTGTGCTGTTAGGATTTTATATTTGTGGTTGTTTGTTTTCATAAGATGCTTTTCACAGACAATTTTTCATCTGCTAAACAAATTCAGATTAGTTCTGCTTTCATAACAACACACTATTAATACTACACAGTATTTCTGATGCTTGTTCTGGAAATTGGTTAAAAAAATACCTGCATTATTTCTCAGCAGAATTTCCATCAATAAAATAGTTAACAGTGGTGACATTTAGGCAGCTTTAAACCTACTGCCTATCAATAAAACAAGATTGTAATCTAGAGGAAGCCTTGTGAAATAAACAAAATGTTTTTCTTATCAGTTACGAGCTAATACGCTCCCATTATTTCATAACATATCTTTAATCAGTCAGTTCCATGACCAGCTGCCAAAACCTTAGCTTAACCAAATGAACCATGACAGAAAGTAGATGACCTTCACATATTGATAAACATTTGTGTGATTCACCCTGAATCATGATTCTGAATGGCAGTTATTGACAATGCTATTCTGTGACTCAGCGGGCTTGTCTACACAAGCTGTTTACTGTACAGCTGACTAATTAGCTGTGCAGTAAACTTCGTGCATCTACACATGTGCCCCTATTAGGCTGGACTATAGTAATTAACTCTGCATCATGGTAGTACTGATGAATACAAATACTATCCTGTGGCAGAGGTTTTTGCTCCACAGCAGCACACGTTTAGATGCTAGAGGGGCTGGCTAGGGCATGAGGGTGCTTCACTGTTGGGGCTGTCTACCAGTTAGCCCCACACTGGAGTACCCTTCCACCCTGGCCAGCCCCTCCACAGTACGCTGAGCCAGGTAGGAGCAGCCCCGGGCTGGCAGGCCTACTCCCTGGGCCCCCTGACAGCTGGGGCTGCTCTGACCTAGCTCAAGGTGCTGCAGTTCCAGGTGCACATTCAAATAACATGCCCAGGAGCAATAAACTCTGGAGCAATAAGGGACTCAGGGTTGAGTAGGCTGAGTAGAACTTTTCCTGCAAGTCCTTCTCTTAGTGTTACTGAACAGATGGTGGGGAAAGTGCCTGAGAATGGGGAGACATGCTGACACTCAGGCAACTCTAGGAGAAGAGGAATTACCTTATTTTTAATGCAAAGGAGACAAATATGAGGGAGGGGTTGCAGGAGCATAAGCAACAACAGGGGAAAGATAACAGGAATAACTGTGAGATGTTTGGACAGGTACCGAGGTCAAGAGAGGCAGTATTTGAGGGGAATAGATCAGAACAGAGATGGAAGAGGCCATGACCTGGGAGATGGAGCAGAAGCCAGAGATAGGTGAATAGGATCTGAGGGTTAAGGGGAGAGAACTTGAAGGAGGGGAGCTTTGATAAGGAACAGGAGCATCTTAATGTATTTCTCAGGTAAGCCTGAGATCCTGAGTTTCATCATTTCTATACTGTCACCAGATAACTCTTGCAACTTACTGATAACTGTAGTAGCTGGTTCACAGACAAGATTACAGCCCACTATTGCTGTATTTTATTTACTAAGATGGGGTACCTATTGTTAATGGATAATATTAGGTTTAATTTCTTTGTGCCTCAGTCCCCAGTTATATTATCAGGCTCATAATGGCACTAATTGTATTGGCAAGTTTAATAGATTTCATAAACATTAGGGTTGGAAGGGACCTCATAAGATCTTTGGGTCCAGCCCCCTGACCAAGGGGAAGGAAGTCAGCTAGGGTCAAAGGATCCCAGCAAGATAAACATCCAAATGTTTCTTGAAAGTGTCCAGAGTAGGCGTTTGCACCACCTGTGGGAAGAGTTTGTTCCAGGCCTTGGGGACTTAGACAGTAAAGAAGTTTTTCCTTATGCCCAGCCTAAAATGGTCTTGTAGGAGTTTGTGACTGTTGGACCTTGTCATCCCCTGGGGTGTTCTGGTGAACAGGTGTTCCCCCAAATCCTGATGCATACCCCTTATGTACTTATAGGCTGCCACCAAGTCACCCCTGAGCTTGCGCTTTTCCAGGATGAAGAGTCCCATAGCTTACAGCCTTTCTTCATAAGGCCTGTTCTCATACCGTCTGATCATGTGTGTGGCTCTCCTCTGGACTCTTTCAAGCTTTTCCACATCGTTCCTAAATTGTGGAGCCCAGAATTGGATGCTGTACTCCAGCTGTGGCCTCACCAAGGCCAGGTACAGCAGGAGGATGACATCCTGAGTCTTGCTCGAGATGCATCGGTAGATGCAAACCAGAGTTTTATTTTCTGTGCCAGCTGCAGTATCACATTGGTGGCTCATATTCATCTTGTGCTCAATCATGACTTCCAACTGTTTTTGCGTCAAGGTGCTAGCAAGCGTAGCATTGCCAAGCCTATAAATGTGATGTGGGTTTTTATTCCCGAGCTGGAGCACCTTGCATTTCTCCATATTGAATTCCATCAGATTTTCATCTGCCCACCTTGCAAGCCTATCAAGGTTGGCGTGGATCACCAGCCTATCCTCAAGTGTGGAGATTATTCCCCAAAATTTGGTGTTGTCAGTGAACTTGGCCAGTCCACTTTTGACACCAGTGTCCAGATCATTTATGAAGACATTAAAGAGCACAGGTCCAAGAATGGAGCCTTGGGGGACACCACTAGTCACTGAGTGCCATGTTGATTTGGTTCTGTCAACTACCACTCTCTGGGTCCAACCTCAGAGCAAGTTCTTCAGCCATCATACTGTGGAGTAACCAAGGCTGCAGTTGCCCACTTCTTCCAAGAGGACATCATGGGACACCAGGTCAAAGGCTTTTTTAAGTCCAAATATATGACATCAACCTCTTCCCTCTTGTCCAGGTGATATGTCATTTGGTCATAGAAGGAAATGAGATTGCATTGCAATGAGATCAAGCAAGACCTTCCCACAACAAACCAGTGCTGGCTATCCCTCAGAATGTTGCCTTCTGCTAGCCTGTAGAATGTTTTCTTTGATAATTTTTTCCAAAATCTTCCCAGGGATTGAAGTCAAACTGATTGGCCTGTAGTTTCCCGTGTCTTCTTTCCTCCCTTTCTTGAAGAGGCACCACATTGGCCCTCTTCCAATCTTCAGGTACTTCACTCAAGTGCCACGAATATCCCCACCAGTGGCTGCACTATGATGTCTGCCAGTTCCTTTAGCACTCTTGGGTGCAACTTATCCTGACCAGCTGATTTATGGGGCTCCAGCCTCTCAAGATGTTCCCTCACAAGATCCACACCAGTGGTGGGCATATATTCATCTTCACCCTGGTTATCCCACATCACATTAGGCAGGGTGGTCCCTCTGGGCTGGTGAAAAACCAATGCAAAGTATCATTAAGAAGACTGGCTTTTTCTGGGGTGTCAGTAGTCAGCTGCTCCAGCTGGTTTAGCAGGGGTCCAATGTTGCCCTTGGTTTTCTTTCAACTCCCCACATATCTGAAGAAGGACTTTTTATTGTCCTTGATTTGTGTAGCCAGGTGGAGTTCAGTTGCAGCCTTGGCTTTTCTAGTTCATTCCCTGAAGGTATGGACCAGTGCAGTATACTCATACTTAGTGGTGTTTCCTGTCCACCATCCATTATACTCCTCTCTTTTTTAGATGTAGGAGGTTCATGAGTTCCCTGTTGAGGCAAGGGGGTTGTTGATCCCTTTTACCATCTTTCCTACGGGTAAGGATGGACTCCTTGTACTTCTAGGATCACTTCCATAAGGAGCAACCACTCATCATGAACTCCCCTCCCTGTGAAATAATGGCCTCTCGGGGCCTCAAGAGCAAGCCTCCTGAGCTTATGAAAGTCAGCTTTCCTAAAGTCAAGGACTGTTTCATTGCTGGCTGACTTGCCAGCTTTGCGATAGATAGTGAAAGTGATCAACTTGTGGTTACTGTCACCCAGCTTCCCTTCAGTTCTTAGGTCACTGATTAGATTGTCCCCTTTGGCCAGTACCAGGTCCAGCAGCATCTTGCCTCTTGTTCGCCCATAAACTTCTTGGGATAGGTAGAGCTCATCCACACATGTAAGGAAGCTTTGTGACTGATTGGATTTGGCTGAGTGCTCGTCCCATGAGATGTCTGAGTAGTTGAAGTCTCCCATGATGACCATGCACTGAGAAAATGCAGCCTTGGCCGGTTCCCTGGCAAATTCTTGGTCAAGCATTTGTTCTGGTTTGGAGGTCTATAGTAGACTCTTACCATTGTATCCCCTTCACTATGTTCCCCTTGTATTCCAACCCAAAGGGTCTTCAGTCATCCTCCTTGGGTGCCAATCTCAGCTTATAGGGATATGTAGGTCTCCTTCATATAGAGAGCTACACCACCACCCCTTTTTTCAGTATGATCTCTCCTATATAGGTTATAACCATTTATACTAGTTGTCCAGTCATAGACGGAGTCCCACCAGGTCTCTGTTATCCCTATGAGATGGTAGTAATTTCTATTTAGCAGAAGGATCAGCTCCTCCTGTCTATTCCTCAAACTCCTAGCATTAGTGTACAGGCACATAAGTGTTGTTGGAGGCCCTAGGCTTCCTCCTACTCATGCAGAAGCTCTATTCTTGGGTTGGGGTAGGAGTGGGTTTCCTCGAGCATCCTAACCTGCTGGTTTTGCAGCTGATGCTTTGTAAGCTTGCTTGAATGGTTGTCTGCCTATCCCCTGGAGAGCTTAGTTTAAAGCCTGGTCGAGCAAGTCAGCCATTCTGGCTGAGAAGAGCTTCTTCTCCAGGGGGGTGAGATGGAGGCCAGCTCTTCCCAACAGACCACTGCCTGTCTCTCTAAAGGGTGAGCTGTGGTTGGAGAAGCTGAAGTCTTGACAGTGGCACCAGCACCACAGTCTTCTGTTTACTGCCTCAATTTGTCTTTGCTTCCCCTGCCCGTGCCCTGTAACTGGAAGGATTGAGGGAAAAACCACCTGTGCCCCCAGCCCCCTGAGCCCCACTCCTAGAGCCCTTTAGCCACACATGACCTGGCTGGGATTGCTCCAAGCCATATCATTTGTGCCCACATGGATAAGGAGCATAGGGTAGTGGTCAGAGAGCTGGATAAGGTTTTGGATCCTCTCAGCCACATTCTGGATATGGGCTCCTGGGAGGCAGCAAACCTCCCAGGCTAAGGGATCAGGGCAACAGATCGCTCTCTCAGTTCCCCTCAGGAGGGAGACACCCACAATGACCACTCTGCATTTCATCTTAGGGATCATAGCTGGTTGTGTTTCTTGGTCACCTGCAGTAGCTGGCAGCTCTGCAGGCTCTACTGGTGCTGCAAGAGGTTTGTACCTGTTGCAGAGATCCAGGGGGTGGTGACCTTGGTACATTGAGCCTTGGGGCCAGAGACAACCTTTGTCCAGCCCTCTGGCTGGACAATATGGGAGTAGCTCTTGGACTCCCTGGTCCTGGCAGGGGACCTAAGTCACTCTTCTGTCCTGGGGTGAAGGGCCTGGCAGTAGGAGTCAGTCTCCTGTTCACCATCCCTGATGGCTCACAGCCTTACTTGGCCCATCCCCCCAGGAAGCCATGAGACCGGAGCCTCACGAACGGACATGCTTCTAGGCCTGGCACACAAGTTAGCATGGGAGTAGGCCCAAGACCTCAGGCAAAGAACCTCAAGGGAGTGACTGGCACAGTATTAGTGCAACTACTACCGATACGATGGTGGGTGGGACACTTTGCACCCTGAGGTTCCCCCCTGTGGCTGGATCCCTCCCCTCTGGTACTTCTGAGGCCTCCAACCATATGAAACTCATGGTTCTGGCCTCCATTCAGACAGAGCCCCTGGCTCTTGGCTGTGGGGGCTGCCTGGCATGACTCCAGGCACATGGGATCAGGAGCACTGCAACTTACCCTTGTGAGGTTTGCTCCATATTGGAGTCTCTGGAATCCCAGATAGTGGAGCTCCAGACAGCAGTTCCAAGGCTAGGAGCTGGGGGGGTCGTGACCCTCCTTGGCTCCTCTCAGCTGCCTCCCCACAACTGAGCTACGTCCCTCCCACCACAGGCCCCTGCTTACCTCCAGCTAGGCTGGGGGTTGTCAGAAGTCCTGGGGGTCCTGTTGGTGGTCCCAGGGCTCACGGTTCACAATGGCCTTTCACCTGTGTGTCTCCCTGCAGAGCTGGGGGCCAAGTGCATCTTCTGCTATTGGCAGGTGCTTTTAAACTATGTGCATGCGCAGAAAAGCCTGCCAGTGCCGTACCACTTTTGGCAGGGGTGGGGCTGGGGTGTCCCTCCTGCACCAATGAAGGGGACAGGTGAATGTCTCCCCTTTCTCTGCCTTATGTGCCAGGTGGTACCAGTCACATGGCTCCCTGGGGAGCTAAGCCAAGTAGGAGCCGGGGGGGTGGGGTGACCCTCCTCAGCTCCTCTGAGCTGCCTCCCCGCAGCTGGGCTAAGTCCCTCCCACCATGGGCCCCTGCTTACCTCTAGCTACACTGGGGGGTCATCAGGGATCCTGGGGCTCACGGGGGTGCAAAGGGCTTCCTCCCATGTATATTGTTCTGGAGTCAGGGGCCCAGCCGGGGGCCAAGTTGTGCAGGTAAATTAATTAATGTGTGTAAAATACTCTGATCTTATGGTACAAGCACTGAAGAAGCATCAATATGTAAATTAATACTGTAATATTGAGTGAAACATTTGAATGGTCAGTATTTAAAATAGCCTAGGGATGCATGCCAAATGAGGATTACAAAGGGAGATTGAATAAAGAAGGTGTCTTGTGGAAAATATAGCATGAGATCACATAACTAAAGATTGTGACAAAATGCATGCATGTCAGTAGTCTGAATTAAAATAACATGGGGCCTCTTGATTTTGGCATTTGCTAATTTCAGGGTTCAATTTTTCAACCTTAGTATTCTTCTTATGTAATTTTTTGTGTAATATTAAAACATATGTTCCTTTCCAAATCTGCCAGAGTCTTAGATTTCAGCAGCTTGTGGTTACTATAGCAACACACCTGGCATCAGTGTTTGTGTCATTTTCAAATCTAATGCCAGCAAGTCTTTTCTCTTCTTTCTTTGATTTATCCATTTCATGAATATGCAATTAAAATGTACTGATAAATAATAAAAACTATTCACTTTAAGCTTACACTGTGCTGACAATATGGACAAGAATTAAACAAGGGTCAGGCTTTGGTTGCATCATTTATATTAACATCATAGGTAACCTGATGTAAAATATGATAAGGTACCAGTAATGTCATTCGTTTGTTATAGAATCTGCTATGCATCTGTTAATACTGTCCCCAGTGTACACACTGTCTAATTGGAGGCACTATTACTTTTGTCTTCCCCAAAACTTGAAGTTGTTATGATCACTTGAGATCACTTAATATTAATATGTCAGATTTCAAAACTTAATTAAATTTAATATTCTCAGCTTTAGAGACTAAGTATGATAATGTTAAGTATAAGAACACTGTTAATAAAAAAAATCAGAATAGCATTTGTCTCCTAGCAACAGAGAACCATGCTATAAAAAAAATACCATTTACTAATATGGTTTCTGTAATAGAGAAAGACAAGTACACTTTTTAACCTTTTAACCGTAGAATTGTGCTTTTACGAGCTAATGAAATACCATTTCCATTGGTTAAAAGTCAACATTTACAACATTGGTAAGTGATTTTACTATGGATATCGCCTGTTCCTTGGGTAACATTCTATACTAGAGTAAAGTTGGGCACAAACAAAAATGACATTTGTGATGAGATCGGCCCCTTGAAATCTGTCTAAACCCATGCCCAAACAGAAGAAGATCGTGGCTTCAGAGCCCTTTGCTCACAGGACAAATTAACCGTCATTGTATGAGGGTTCAAATGAAGCCGCTTCAAAGTGCAGAGACTTTGTTAATTTCTGTCTGCTCCAGCTGCAGCACAGCAAGCTGCAGCTACTGTCTCTCGATGGGAGGGGAAAAAGTCAGGGTAGGGAGGTCCCAGTTGCAGTGGGGAACTGGTGGATTGGAGCCCAATTTGTTCAGAACTGGTCAAGCTGGATATTTTTTCTGCTTATGCCACCCATAGCAGTATTTTATGTACAGTGCATAAGCCATGGGCAGTGATTCTGTTTGGAGCACTCCAAATATCTTTGAAGTACTCCAAACAGAAAAGTTGTAGATGTTCATGGCCAAAAAGCATTTCCAAATTGGCTAAAGCACTTTAAAATTACCCTTGAAAAAACAGGAACAACTTTGAAGTGCTTCCTATTGAGGTGCTTTCTGAAATGTCTGCACTGTCCAGGGGTCCCTTGGCACCCCACAGTGCTCTGCTCCCCAAACTACTCCCCTCCCCCCCCAAAGGTTGAGGCAGGGGTGGGGAACAGACAATGAGCACTGTCATGTGCGCTCAGCTGCCCTGGATAAAGTCCAGAGATCAGGGAATGATAGGTATCCAGTACTACTTGCTCTCTACCCCATGGCTAGAGAGCACTGCCCACTGCATACCTTTGCAGCCGTGTTGAAGTGCTGTGGGGACTGTGACTGCACTTCTTCACAGTGCTGGAGGATGCCAAGTTTGAAGTGTTCCAAGATATGGAGAGCTTCAAATGCATGACTCTCCTGGCCCATAGATCACGGTATAGAAGAAACAACTTCCTTCTTTCTATATTACCTTTCTATACAAGTAACGTCTTCTAATAATGATGACTAAGACATTTTAGCACTAAAGACTTTGGCACCATCCTATCCCAAACCCTGACCCATCCAAGGTTTACTCGCATTCAGCTGTCCCATTGATTTCACTTGGAGTTGAGTTTGTGAAGTCTCTAAATCTTAACAGACTCAGGACTTGAACCATTAAGGCATTCCTATTCCTGTAAATGAGGATTTCTGTATAAAAGCTGACAAAACTGCTATAGAATCATAGACTTCATATGTGAAATGTCCTTATTCTATATTTTCAAAATTCCCAGAAGTCCAGGAAGGTAATACTCTCAGCAGCATCAGCATTTCATTTCCTTTCCTCGGGGCTTTATTTTATTGATTCATAAACAAAGGATTCAAAGCAAAATCAATAGGTCCCAGTTGCCAGAGATGATTGCCAGCTATTAAGCCTGGTGGAAAGGAAAGAGCAAATCATCCCCACTACATCACAGATGTCAGAATAATTTATATTTCCACCCTATTTACACATGTGATAGGCAGAAGTATGGGTTAACTCTTCATGCACTGGAGCTTGTGGAGCACCTTTTTTTATCTTGTGACAGAAATCACAATCACACAAATCACATTTTTTATCTTGTGATTTGAAATAGTTACAAAAATAAAGTTATGAAGAATAGAGGTACATCTGACTAACTCTATGTATCTCTTTGCTTAGGGTGAGAACAAATGTTCACTGGACCCAGCTCAGCTTTAAACTAAGCTGCCTATACTTGTGCTGGGAGTCTGCAAGGGGGTCTGGCAGGCTCAGGGGGCTGGCAGATTTGCAATGCAGGGTGGAGGGTCTGTGGGTTGGGATGGATTGCCTGGTCCAGGGTTGGGCTGCTTGGGATGTGAAAAAATCACCTACTCAACCCTTTCAAAGCATCTCAGCTGCTTCAGCCTCCACTCTACCTCAGTGTTGGTTCTCCCCTCCTGGTCTTTCACCTCAACCCAGAACTGAAGTAAAATCTTGATTGAGCTCTCATCTTATGATTTCAGGACCAAGGAGGTTAAAACTCCATTTCTTACAGACAAAGCTGTTGTCTTATCGGTTATCAAACTAACATGAGTTTGATATTTCAAAATTAGCATCTATTTGATGCATATCATTATTATCATAATTAAACTGTATGTTAAATATAATTATAATATTTAACCAGTACATATCTATATATAGTGTGTGTGTGTGTTAAATAATATAATACTTAAAATTTACATCACATTAAACATACTAATAACATTGAAATATTATGACACAATAATACTATATAATATGATGATATAACTTGCTGTTGTAGCTTGTTGTTGTTGTTATTTGGATGCAACTGAAGTCAGTGACACAGTAGTAGCAAGAAATAAAAAGTAAGATGGCATTTACCACCCGTGTAATGAAATAGCTTTGCTAAGTACTGGTTTATGATTATCCAAAGATTAATTGTAAATTTGCAGAAATATGGAAGTTACATTCTAATCTAAGCTTTTTTTCTGGTGTTTATATGAATAATATAGCCTACTGTGCTTTCTGTCACCTAAAATGCATTGGAGGAGCATCTCCATTTCTTACTTTAACAAATGTTGCAGCTGTTATCATGTAACATCTTATCTAGACCAGAGCCTAGTGTATTTTTCATTTATTTTTCCTGTTGCACATAACTTGTATGTCTGAATTGGTTACTGTAACAGGACAAGGAACAGCCCTGTTCCTTTGGTGCTACAAAGTTGCCAGTGCAGGGGAGTCAGATCAGGGACAGGGCAAGGATAATTACTTTGTAGACAGTTGGGGAGAGGGATTACACCTGGGGTGAATGTTGCCTGATTAAGAGCCAGGGGCTATTGGCAGGGGGCTTTTCTTTGCCCCCTGGGGCATGGCGTGAGGAGAGTCAGCAGGGTAAGCCAGGAGCAGCAAATCCAGTGCTGGAACAGATCTCTGATAAGACCAGCTGACCCGGTGAAGGTAACCATAGTGACTGGTGAAGCAAATAGGTGAGAGAGAGAGAGAGGAGATACTTACCAGATTGATCCTCAGGCAGAGAGAAGGTTCCACAGAGGAAGAATCTGTTGATACCTGCTGTCATGGGACGGGGTCCTTAAAGGATGGCTGTGATCTCCCAAGGCCCCTTACCATGCCAAGTTGGCCCAATGGGCACCCTCAATTCTCGCCCACCACATCTTTGATGGAAAATATATAGTAGGGAGGCTGCCTGTGTCCTCTTGGGCATGGTTTGCTGTACTCTCTGGCCTCATGGGCCCTCTGGCCCTCGTGGGTCCCATTTTACAGTGGGTGTTTCCAGGCACCCTAGCCTTATGGGCTGTATGCGTGGCTCCAACCACCCCTTTACCACACCCCAAGCCTTGCTGATGGTACTGACATTGTTAGGTCTGGGCCTTGTTATACTTTGGCTCCCTTGTCCTTCCTGGGCCCTCCGCGGCCCTGTCTTGCTCCGTGCCTGATGGGCACTTGGTCTCTCCACAGACCTGTCTTGCTCGGCACCTCACTGGTGCTTGGGCTTCCCACAGTCCTGTCTCACTTGGCGCCTTACCAGCGCTTGGGCTCTCCGCAGCCCTGTTTCACTTGGCACATCACTGGTGCTTGGGCTCTCCGCAGCCCTATCTTACTCAGCACCTCACTGGTGCTTGGGCTTTCCACAGCCCTATCTCGCTCAGTGCCTCACAGGCGCTTGGGCTCTCAGCAGCCCTATCTCGCTTGGCGCCTCCCTGGCACTTGGGTTTTCTGCAGCCCTATCTTGCTCAGCACCTCACTGGTGCTTGGGCTTTCCACAACTCTGCAAAGTGCTGCACCCCCTTTGGTGTCTGGGCTTTCCATGGCTCTGCAAAGTGCTGCATCCCCTCTGGCACTGGGGTCTGTGTGTCCCAACTGCTGCACCCTCTCTGGCGCTGGGGTCCCCACGCTGTCGTGGGTCCCCTATGAGGTCTCCTCCATCCCCTAATAGCCTCACCCAAGCCACCAGTGTTTTATACAACAATAAACAAAACACAAGCCCCTGGGCTGTAACATAAATTCAAGCCGCTCAGCTATAACCTCAGACAAACCCTACCGGGGAATGCTCCGTCCCTTAACAGTATTGGAAGCTGCTCCTGAGACAGGCCTCTCCCCTTTGCTTGCTCTGGGAGAGCTCCTTCCCCCTTGGCTGCTGTCAGGGAACTGCTCACTCTGGGCCTGGTCCTTGGGTTTATATGGGCCCAGAGCCTTGCCCCTTCCGGTCAGTTGACCATGTGCAGGTGCAGGCTACTTTACCCTCTGGCCTGTTGCCCTGGCAACCTGCATCTGGGCTTCTGTCTCTCTCTCTCTGGGCCTCTTCCCAGGCACCCTCCACCCCTCTAGGAGCAGGGCACCTTTGTGTCCTGCAACACCTGCAAAGGAAGGAAAGAGAGTGGGAGTGGAGGTGAGCTGACAGGCTCAGGGGAGTGGGTTGCATGGCAGTGGAGGGTGAAGGAAGATCATGCACTGTGAGAAAAGCAGAGTTATCCACAACCCACAGGATATTCACTAATAAACCAATTTACTTTTATCCTGCTTCTTGGCTGATTTACTACACCCTCTCTTGCTGAGGAATTAACTTTTTATTCTTCCATCACTTCAAGGTGTGGCAGGACAGCCCCAGGGGGAGAGTTTTCATTATTCACCCCCACATGGCCACAGTTATGTATTAAATGTTGCTATGGCATCTTTCCCTAAAAAAAAATTAAACACAATATGTTTAGGTTGGAAACGGTCTAAATCCTAGAAATTCTAGTAATTTAATTATTCCTCATCATTGTCTATCCATTTTAGTCTAGGCTCAGTATTTTATCAAAATCTATTGCTTTTCCTAAATCATCACAGGGTAGTACATACATCTGTGTGTGCACATGTCTCTGTGTGAGAGAGACAAGAGAAGGACTGCTTCCGAAGTCTGGTTCTACTAAGTAAAACAAAAGCTGTTTCATATCCGTTTTCAAAATCTTTCCTACCACTATAATAAATTAAACTGATTTTTACCAGATCACCCTTAGATGCTTCCAGGTGTTTGGTTTTCCACTACCTTTATTTCACAAAATTTTGAATTATTGAATATGTAAGGGAAAATTAATCATAAAAGAGAAAATGTATGTTGTCATATGTGCTGGTATCTTAAAACTTCAAGCTTTATGTCTAATTGCAGTATTTTTAATAATTCTGTATATAAGTAGGAAATAATGTATATTTAGGCTCAATGGAGATTTCTCCTAATCCCCTTAGAGATTTTAAATGATTATCTTTTGAATACAAGATGCTTGTTATATATAGCCACCTTAGCTTATTTTATATATTGATGTAGCTTGCTTTGTAGCCTAAATTGTCACTCAGAGATCTGAATGATGTGGATCACGTATTCTGGGTATAAATCTCTTCTAAATGTTTTCTTGTGTAGAAAATGGGACTTCCTACAGGAATGCTACAGAGACCAAGGGTCTGGGTTCTGAGCTAGATGAAGCACAGAATGTGGAAGGTGTGTGCAGGTCAGAGTGGGGACTGGGCATGTTCACATCTTTCCGCTTTTTCCTGCAACGTGGACATTAGTCCCAACAGATAAGATATTACTGGGCTGTATTATCTTTCCTGTAATAAAAGAAAAAAACACCCTTTGTCATCTTGCCATACCCTTGCCTTAAGCTCTATACATTTTCCAGCTTCGGCAGCAAATGATGAAGAAGTCTTGAATACCCTATTCACTATACTAGTTTGATTGCATAGTTTAATCAGAGAACCATCCATTTTGTCCCCTGAATGCAGCAGGGGTTCTGTGATAAGCAATAGTATTTTACCATGTAATTAAAGACTTATCATAATGCATAAACACAGGACGACTAAATTAAGGTTGCCCTGGCAACCTTAAATGTGACATTTCCTAATTTTTGAGTGCTTGACTTCACAACTCTTTTTTGATTCAAAACTGTTTATGTTGTAGAATATATGCCATTACCACATAAATAGGCGTATGGAATGTGGGTGAAGCAATATTGCTCATTAACTTTTCCTTTGCTAGCTACTTTTAATTAACTCTGTATTAGCATCTTGTGCTTGTTTGTTGATTTATTCTAAATTAAACTCTAATTGCTCTGACTTCTTCTGTGTCATATTTCTGTTTTCCTTATGCACTAGACTCTTTACACTTTCTCTCTCAACACTGCAGCACTAACTTCTTAAATTTTATAGAAGAGAGAGTCTGATATCTCAGAGTAGTTTATTCCATCTAATGGGAAATCTATGTTCCATATAAATGCAAACATTCAGTTGTAGGTGCTACCATTTCTTTTAGTATGCCTCAAAATACACAATTCTTCAGTAGTATTTCAGGTTCTAAACACACTGCACCCGCTTTAGCCCTGAACCCTAACCATCTCCTGGGAGTTTCTGAAACTTCTACTAGTTTGAAGGTTGCGCAAACAGAATTAGCTTGACTTTTATTTATTTTTTTTTTAACTTCTGTGCAACAGTTATTCTTTCCATCTGATTGACTGTTATCCTGCCCTCACTAGAGGACTTAGCAGAGCCTGGCTTCCTTAAAGACCTGATATACTTCAAGGAAAAAAAATTATGACAAATTTCTAGAGTTATAGCTCCTATAAATAAAAAATGACACTATTTATATCAGCCTTGGCCTAGTAGTAATGGTCAGGTTTATTTTACTTCTATCTGCATGTTCACTAAGTGCCAACTTTAGCAATTTTACATATCTGCAATAATGTCTCTTTTCTTCAGTACTGTGCCTACAATATATCCTTTATGCTTCATTTTAAAATTTCTATTGAGACAAGATTGACAGATTCAGAGGCTTATTGGCTTTATGAGAGTCTCTTCAATGAATCAGAAACTGAGCCAGGTAGTTTATTCAATTATACTAAAAATGTTGCTGTCCATCAGTTGATAGTAATGAAGTCCTAGATTGTGCCATGTAAAAATCCTATTGCTGATCCTAAAAAAAAAAAAAAAGAGTGTATGGAAAATATAATAATTAGATGTGAAAGTACCCTCTTCATTTCACCCTGCTTCTGCATTTCATTACTGTAATGAACAAAAATATTTTTTTGGACCAAATGACCATATGATTAAATGACAAATCTTCCTGTATGACTCCAGACCTTTTTAATTTTGGCAGAATTGACCACTCTGATTTAATAATCTATGTTTTTACAAAAGATTAGCTCAAAGAAAATATGTATATAATACACATACAATAACAACCAGAAATAATAATAAATGCATCATTTACATTTATGCATGGGACCAGAAAAGCAAAACACAGAAGACTGCCAATAATTAAAGGCTAAAAGACTGTCTTATATGATCAGAGTGTGGGCATTCTTCCATGCTGGAGATGTCTAACATAAGACATTTAGTGTGCAGTTGCCTAATTAACTGCACAGTAAATGTCTTGGCATCTACCTGTGTACCCCTATTAGGGTGGACAAAACTAAGAAACTCCCGGCTGTAGAGTTTTTTCATGAGCAGCAGTGCATGTGTAGATACTGACTTAGCTGGCTGGAGCATGAAGGTGCTTCAGTGTGGGTGCTGCCTGCCAGCTAGCCTTGGACTGAAGCACCCTTGTGCCCTAGCCAGCCCCTCCACAGCACATTGAGCCCAGTCAGAACAGCCTTGGTCTGGGTGCTGCGGTCTGGGTGCACTTGCAGATGTGTGTCTGGCAGCAGTAAGCTCCAGAGTAATAAGCTCCAGAACTTATTGCTGCACATTAATAGGCACATGTAGATGTGCCCAATGATGCAGAGCATAAGTGAAAAAAATGTTTCTCCCCTAATGTATAATTTATAGTAGAAATGAACATGTATCCTGACTAATGCTGGCAGGGAATTGTTCAACACAACACTTCTTGGATGGAAAACACAAATTCATCAGGAGTGTTTTTCAGGTGGAATTTCTAGTCAGAGAGAAAAAGAAAGAACCAAAACTAGTCAGTGGTCTCATGGTGAGGAGATTCACCTGGTATGTCAAATCCTACTTAATACCCTTTCTGCATAGGTCTACATTCTGCCCTTTCCCCCACACCTACCTGTCTCACACCTATTATCTCCAATCGCCTCTGATCCTTGTTGCCATGCATTTGCATTTTCACAGACCTGCATTTTGCATATTGGCTTCTGTTCCATCCAGGAGAACACAAAACACGAGCAGACTCTCCCTATGCCAGAAGAAGGGTGTTTGTGCCTGAAAGCTTGCAAAGAACAATTTTTCCACCTATTTAGTTGGTCTAATGAAAATATCACATTTACCCAAACAACCATGTTTTTCTGTGTAGGGCTTTAGCCACTGGGCTATAGTCAGTCTTTTGTTGTTGCTCTTCTAGGGCATCTGTACATACTACAGGCTTTTAATTCTCATTAAATTAAATAGGTTTATACTTGTTTATAAATTTAAACTTGTTTATTTTGGAACGTTGCATCTGTGTTTGCACACACTAGGTTTTTGAACAAATTAAGCCGGGTCCTTGGCTGGAGCTGCAGGACAGCGGAACAGTCCAGCACTGCCCCCCAGCCTGGGGTCCCTACCCACCCTGTGCCCATTGCCCAGCCAGCGAAGCACACAAGGAAAAAAAAAAGTGAAATTATTTGAAAGTGAAAGCAATTTGAAGGGGTGAACCACAAAAAAGTTGCAGCATCATGTGGTGGACAAAGAGGCTCATTACACATCTTTGAGTGCCTTTGTGTTTGCACACAACAAATCCATGGATGCAACACTTTAATTCCTGGTGCACTGAACTAAACTACATCTAAGGAGCTTTAGTTTAATGCACCAGAAAGTCTTTTAAAGGATCCAGAAAACCTGCTCATGCAAATAGCTATGCAGTTGCAGAGCAAGAAAGGGCAAAAAATGTGGTGTGTATAAAGGCCCCTACTTTGTATAAAAAAATGCGTAGGTAGCTACAGACATAGTGGATGCATCTAGACCAGCATGCATGTGTGATATGTGGCAACATGACTTGTCTGTGATGCCACACATGCAGATGTTCCCTGTGTTGCTAATTTGCAGTGTGCGACCAGGGGTGGCAGGAAGAGGTGGGCAGGGATGACACCAGGAGATCCTGGTGTCAGAAACCCATGCTAGGAAACAGAGGGATGGTGCATGTAGTGGCAGCATGTGCCGCCTGAAATGAAAGCCTGGCCAGCTGGAGCCACACTCTGACTGCTGGCCAGGCTCCTTGCTGCTGGATCACCACTGATGGAGCCCCAGAAGGCATCCATGACCCCAGGTAAGGCTGCTGGGGCCAGCCCAGGTGCTGGCCTCAGCCTCCCTTAGCCCACCCAGGGCAATATGCCACATGCTGGAGTGTGCGGTCACGGGTGTTCCCTGAGAATAAGTAGCAGCAGCACAACTATGGGCCACTGCTGTTTATCCCCAGGGAAATGCATATGCATGCTCATCTGGATGTGCCTAGTGAGTCTATAGTGCAAGAACTGGGGCAGTAGTGTAACTAGGAGTGGGTAACCAGGCCACCAGCCCAGGATGCCCACTTAAAAGGGGCACAAGAATGGCAGCTGCTACTGCTCCTTGCCCTACTATCGCTGCTGCCACAGCCAAGCTAGCCTCTGCCCCCCTCCCCCCACCTTTGTTGATGCCCAGGGCACAGATTTATAATTATGCTTCTAGACTAGGACATTCACTTATGGCTGTAAAGTCTCTGCTCCAGTTTAGACCAGAAACTAGAATCTGATCTTCTTCATCCCAAATGAGACTCTAGTAGGTCAAGTTCCATTTAGTCCATCTCTTGTATGAAAAGCTCAGGAAGTCTTTTGTCTCATTCTGCTGTAAAGCAAACATTTAAAAATTGAAATGTTGTCATTTTTCAAGAAACAGTTTTTGATTGCTGCCCAGCCTGAGTCCTGGCATGTTTAACAAAAAATATTGATCGTTAGCTTGCCTGAAGTAATGACACCTCACATTGAACATTTGTTGGATATCAAAAGCTGAGCAACATTGGGCTGAAGGAATAACTCAAGTAAAAGCTAGTACTGGTAGAATCAGCAGGTAGTACACTTTGTTCTTTCCATACTTTTGTGTTAAATTAATCCAGAGAACAGTATTAATCGTTGCAGTGCTGTTTTTAGGTGCTATTTTTAGATTCAATGTCAAGCTTATCATTTTTGGCCATTAAAAATGTCATGATGATACTTCAGAGTATTAACATGATTACATTTCTATTTATTCTGTTAAACATTCTATTGATTACTTTGCATTAATGAGGTGAGAAGAAAGGATACATATGGCAATAAGCATATAAAATGTTTCATTTTTGAAATATCCTGTTTCTCTGATAACGATTACTGGGAAAGTCAAAGGTCCCAGAGACTTTTCAACTGTGCCTTCTAATTATGAAAGCTATACTCTTCCAACTACAGTGCAGTGCCTTATGGTTCATTTAGTATATCTTACTAATCACAACTCATGTATTAAGTATCATAGTTGTCCTATGTGTAGGAACACTCTCCCTCCCACCCTCCCAAAAGAAACACAGAAAAACCAAATAAACTGATCCCTGGTTATATTAGAAAAATAAATACATTCAGAGAATAAATCTACCCATCATGGACCTTCCTGTAGCACAAAAAATATTTATTGAGTAAATTATTTTCTTTTGAATTATATGGTATATTGTGGTGGAATCAGAATGTTATTCAAAGTTTAAAAAGTATAAAATATGGAAATATGCTCATCTACTCTAAGGTGAATTAAAAAAACAGCTCCAAAACCTTGGATTGAATAAGCATGGATCTATTTTGTGTTGCTCATTTAAATTGTAAATTCATGAGAGTTGTGGTGCAGAGGATAATCATAACTGTGTATTATGATAACTGCAAATAATCAGTTTAAAAAATATTTCTGAATGTTAGGGGCAGGGTCCTCTAAGATTTTTTTTCTAAAGTATATTTATAATAGTTTTGAGAAGTGGAGTTTGAATGAAGAAGCTTTATAGTGTTGCCTTGGGGGGTCAGGCCAACTCTCAGGATCTCAATATGTGCTGTTAGACAGGAGTGTGTGACACAATTGCACATATACAAACACACAAATCAATTAGGTGCATACACGCACACACTACCAGCTCAGGCACATACACATCCAAACCAGCCTAGGCACATGCATACCTATTACCAATTCAAGCACATACACTATGCACCCCCAAAATTAGACACATCACTAATTTGTATATCATGCACACAATGCCACACACACACACACACAAGCACTCACAATGGCAGCAGGAGAAAGAGACTCAGTGGAAGGGCTGGAGTCCAGGTAGGGAAGAGAAGCAGAGTCCAAGTCCTTGGTTGAAGAGGGGGTGGGGGTGATAGCTACCTATCCAGGCTGGAAAGGGGTCCTTGTCCAGTACGTGTTGTCCAGTAGGTGTTGTTCAGGCAGGGCTTCTGGGTGGATAGGTGGTGTGGCATGGTGCTGGTCCAGATGGAGAGGGAGTCCCACTGGGTCGTCTTCACTGCCCCTTTTTATAGGGGCAGACCTTGTGTGACCCTAGTGACAGGAGGCATGCCCAGGCAAGGGTTAGCCCCTGGTGTACTGAACATGTGTGCTCCATGCAGGGATGTGCAGTTTCAGGTGTCTGTAATGGTGGGGTACAATGGTAGAGTTGCTGGTTCTGAAGGGTCTTTTGTCTTTCAAATGTTGGGTTCTTGTCTCTGTTCCTGGGTGAGGTCCATAGTTCCTGGATGAATCAATGAGAGGTGATGGCCCAGTTGTTACAGGCCATTCAGTAGAGGCCTGCTACCATTGTAATTCAATCATTCCTGATCACTCTCATTCATTCAGGAACCAATTTACATTGGAGGGGTACATGACTCATACAGTTGCAACATAGGGGATACCCAGGCAGAGGACACAAGATGGAAACTTGACATTACTTTGGTTCACTTACAAACATAGGCCTAAACCATACAATATCCACATGAAACAATAAAAATCAATACAGAAATTATATAATACAATATACAACAGTAAGAATCAGTACAAACCTAATAATAGTACAATATAAAACAGTGGATATCCAAAACCAAAAACTTGCTACCAAAATAAAAATGTTAAAGCTTATCCTAAGCCTGAGCTCACTTATGCTTGTCTATAGGGAATAGAGAGGGAAAGAAAGAAAAGCCAGAAATAATTGGGGAAGGGAAGGGAATGCACATCTATCTCATATATATATATATATATATATATATATATATATATATTAGATAGATATTAGATATATATATATTAGATATATATATTAAAAAAGAAAAAATTAGGGTTTTGCTACAATAGAAAATAAATGACATTATTGTCACATGAAGTCACATTAAAAAGTGAGCTTACTGGTGAAACTTTAACACATGATTTATATTCCTTACAAGCTAGGCAGTTTTTTTTGGTTAGCAAATCATTCATGAACCAGTTCCGATTTGTGTGAATGTGTGTGCTAGACAATTTAGAGGAACATTTTTCAGCCTTTTTCATTGTTTGGGAACAGCTTAGTCACATATTGGCCATTTGTTATTCATCTTGTGTGTTGTTTCACTCAAGGCACAAAACACTTCTGCTCCCTGAGTGAACATTTTTAAACATGACAATAACAAATGGAGTATAGCACACTTCTATAACAAATGTTCAAGTGAACAAAAAGTCCTGTTAAAATAGGAACACAGGACTGCAAGGGGCCTTATGAGCCATCAAGTCTAGTCCCCTGTGTTCACAGGCTATCATTTACCAAAAGAAATTCCCAGATCACTACTTTGAACCCTTATTCCTAACAGCAGGGAAAAATATCCAAATGACCAAGAGCACCCTCCAATTTGCTTCAGGTAAAAAAATGAAGAGACATAAGTACTACTAATGCCATGCCTCTGCCATGACAAGGAAATAGTTAATGGTTGGAACTTTTTTCTGATTTACCAAAATGTTTATAAATGTATAGGTTTATCTGGAGAACAGTTACTGTAATTAGCAAAATGTATTATCGGGATTGAATTATTAGAAAGTTGTGAAGCAAAACAAAAACAAAAAAATCTGAAATTCAGGATAAGATTCAGGCTAGGGCTAGGAATGTGATTGAAGCAGAGCTTACATAGTTCCAGTGGGGTGTTTGGCAATACTAATACTATAATTAGTATTGCTGCTGATAGGGTTCTCTGGATTAGGTTTATGCTGATACTGCTTTATGTCCCCACATCAGGGTTAGGGTGCAATGATGAGGCCTTCGGGAGACGAGGCAACCTAATTTACAGTTAGGGTCTGAGTACATGGACCAAGAGGTGCTGCCATTTCATGAAGCCCCATATCTCGCAGATTCCTAGAAATGCAAATGTTAAAAAGAATAGAAAAAGAAGTCATAATTCTTATTCACAGCATTATATGATGCAATTTTTATATCTGAGTTCAGTCATTGCATTGATTAGTCACTGTTCGCTACATGTTTCTGATTGCAAATAGTGTATCCTTTGCTTTATAAACTTTATAGTAAAACATTTTGCATGAGAGAGCTAGTGAAGTTAATCACAATTAAAGCAAAGCGCATAGCCAGACAAGTTCTTTTGATAAAACAAGCTTTAATAGTAAATCTTTCTCTGTGTGTATCTGAATGCAACACTGATGAAAAAGATAAACATCTAGCTGAGTTCAGATGTAGTCGTGGAATGACTGAGCAGTTATATTAAAAAAATAATTAAAATAATGAATAATTCATCTTTTATTTAACTGAAGTATATTAAGTGCATGATTCTATTCTTTCTGAAATAATCTTTTAAATCAAGGCTAATTCAATATAGTTACTTCTCATTTAAGATGGTGCTAGTAAAAAAAAAGCAAGTGCTGACTTCTCTGTGAACGAAGTGCTTCTCTTTCTTTTTCTCTTCCTCTTTTTTTCTTTTTCTTTCCTGTGTATGTGTGCAGTGAATCTTATAGATTTTTAAGTTATTTACATGATAACCCTCAGGTAAAGGAATCTGAACCTTGACTATATGCCCAACCTATCATTTCCCTGTTTCCCCCAGTGCAGAGCCAATCTCTTATTATAAGGATGAGAAAAATTAACATTTCTCACTATAGATATTAAGAAGACATGACGTGAATATGAAAATGTACAGTTCACAGTATAATCTGACCACTAGTGTTTGCTGCTGAAATGTGACTAGAAAACCATTGAATGGGTTGCTCAAGAGCATTAACACAAAAGCCACTCTGCTAACGAGTTATTCTTTTGAGACAAGTGTGTGATGCATGTTAATGTTGAAAAGCCGGATCTCAAATGTCCTTTGCTACTAGGCAGATTTGCTACAAATTGTATTTCTATTCCCGCGTAGCCTCCTACAATATTTTATATGCTATAAAATATTGAGCCTGCCTGATCCCAAATCAATAAACTACACCAATTTACAACAGAGATGGTAGCTTATTATAGAATGTTATTATATAGTTTATAAAGTTGTAGAAGAAAACTGTGAGCAATACCTTTTCCAAATAGTATTCTGTCATACTAAGCGTACCTTTTGGAAGGAATTTGTGCAACATTAACATTCTGAAAACACTGGGCCAGAATTGCAAACAAGTATATCTACATTGTACAGACTCAAAAGTTAAGGTTAATTTCCTAATTTGCCAATGCATACAATTTGATGCCTATACACCTGAGTGACAGCAAGGAACTTGCTATAAAATCAGAGCACTGTGAATTTTTTTTGGCCCAATATTAACAATTAAAAATGGAGATTCAACAATGAACTCATTTGCAAATTTCTTTTGATTTTTTTCCCAAATTGTTCCTTAAAAAACAAACCCAAAAAAAAAAATGAAAGAGTTGAAATGTTTTATATTAATATTTTTAAATTGATGTTTGGATTTTTTAAAACATTTCTTTCAGATTTATATTGAAAAATATAAAAATGCAAAATTGAAGCACAACATTTCATTTGAGACTGATACTTTCTTTTTTCTATTTTCAGTTCACAAAAATAGTTTTAACAGCTTATTTGGGGATATTATTTTAACGTTTTTAAACTCCCAGTGAAACAAAAAATGAAAGCAGTTACATTTGTGTTAAGTTTTGTTTTCTCTGGAACAGACAGTTCTGCAAGCTCAGAAAGGTCTAGTTATCTTTTTGTTTCTAGGTTACCTAGAAACCTTTTGCATTAAGGGCTGGCTTATATTCAGGGCTTCTCTAGATGTTCAGGTAAAGGAGTGATAGGATCTGACATGTGACATTGCCATGGCTGTGAGCCCTGTCAAGTGGTGGGACTCTGGTTGCAGCAGTGCTTGGGATGCTGCCATGGCTGGGAGCCCTGTGAGCATGGGCGACTGGTGCCACCTTAGTCAGGGGGTGTACATGCCCTTCCTGCTACCTGTCCTGCAGACCGGAGGGGGAGTCCCCTGCGGACAATCCTGCGGTCCTGGGAGGAGGAGGAGGTCCTGCGATGGCTGATCACTGCGGGTGATCACTGCGCTTGCTGCAGCTGCTTCCGAGAGTGACTGTGGCCGCTTCTGCATGCAAGTTCCGGCTGATTGCTGCAGCCACTCCAAAAAGTAACTGTAGCAAGTGCAGTGATCAGCCAGCGCTTGCAGGGGGAGCACCGGCATTCTTGCCTGCCCCCGCTGCCCGTTGCCTAAGCAGTGAGCATGGCTGTCAGGGGGTGCACTGGCGCTCTCAGGGGGTGCATGTGCACCCCCTATGCATCGCCTCTTTCTGTGAGTTGCAGGATTCACAAGTGAAGTAGTGCATGGTGCACCCCTGCAGCTGGAAGCCCTGTCAGCTGGCGGGGCTCCCAGCCTCAGGGGCATACAAGACTGTACGTTCAATTGATGGTGTCGGGGCCGAGGGTCTGTGGCCAGCAGCCCGGGCACGTGGGCCGGGGAAAAGGTCGGCATGGCAAACTAGAATTAGGCACAGACGCGTAGAGGTTGATTAAAGATTATTTTACTTACACCGTAGATGGTTGCGGTGCAGGCAGGAAAACTTTCTTGAGTTGCAGTTACAAAAAAAACCACACACGTGGAGTTTCCTAGGCTCCACCGAAGACACACGAGCGTAGTTTGCTAGGCTCCGCTAAACGAACACCAACAGAGCTCTGGATACCACTCACGGAGTTTGCTAGGCTCCGTGGACCGTCTGAAATGAGAGTCCGAAAGGTGACTCACCACGAGCACGCAGGGTAGGGTACGTCGAGGGATCGTGCGGTGACGGGGAGAGGCTCTTGATGGCTGATCAAACCACCATTCGGTCCGAGATTTACGTAGAAGTCCATGAGGTAATCGTGGACTCCTTGCTGGAATTCTCTCGGATTTCTCCTGGAATTCTCGGAATCGGGGTTCTCAGGATCCTCCTGAGATTCTCGGAGATCTCTGACTTGGGCGGAAACTGCTCAAGCCTCTTATACGGCTAGGAAGCCAATAGCTAGCCGCCACGTGGGAATAAGTTAGAAACAGCCAATAGTGGGAAACAAATTTACATACAGGTGGCGGGAACTCCTTTGCACCGGGGTTTTCTCTATGCAACTGAGAATTGCACCATGCAAAGAAAGCTCTTTGTGGCGGGAAATAATTCTGCAGTGCCGAAGCACACACAAAATCATACCCTTTGGGTCATGACAGATGGCATGATAAAAAATGCCACAAAGTTATTACATATTTTGGTGAAATAAATTTGTGACTTATTCCTTGTTTTATCACACCATTAATTCATTGAACAGGTGGCTTCATCACAATTTAAGATGTGATTAATTGGTTAATCACATCTCAAGTGTAACATGTAGGTGGGGTTTCAGTCTACATATTATTCTATAAAGTTCAGACTGCAGATTGATCTCTGATCAGCAGAGTTGTTATAGTGATTTGCTGAGAAGTAGAATTTGAGGATATGTCTCCATTGCAATCCATATGTCTCTATTGCAACTTGAGCAGCCATTCCTGAGCTGGCTTTAACCACCAACTTAGGCAACAATAGTAGTTTCCTTTCAGTGATTTGGACTCCAGCAACCTCAAATAACCTTTCCTGAAAGTACTGAGGTCCTTAAACAGTTGGAAGAGGACCTAGGATTGAACAAGGACACAACAGAAACTGCAGAATATGCAGCTTCAGAATGTGCTGCTAATATTTGTTCTCATCCCGCAGGGTGCTATACATTTTGTCTCCTTGCCTTGCCTTTACAGAAAGCACAGAATAACAAGGACAGCATTTTCCCACCCTGAGATAATGAATATGTGGATGGGTAGTTCCTAGTTTACTACCTGAGGGGCAGCAGTGGTGGTAGACACCTCTTCCTGAGGACAGATGAGGTTTTTGTACTATATAGTAACATGCCTTATCTGCCTTTGATATATCATTAAATGAAATAATTTTATGAATTATTTCATATTTAATGAATGTTAGTACATTCCTGCTTGGGACCCTGCAGGAGGTTGGGGCTACCCATCTTCTTTCTCTAGCTTTCAAAAATAATATTATTGCTATTTCTATGTCTTCATCAAGCATTGTTGGATAATTTGTTTTGTTTAAGGCTAAACAATTCTTTGAAAAATGGAGGTTAGTGTAGAGCATGCAGAGACATAACAGCCAGCTCAGTGTCCTGGGCAGTGGTGGCACAGCCAGCCAGAAGCTGTAGTGACTTCTATTTTTGTGCCCCAGTCCTATCCCCACTGCAAGTGCCCAGGTCTGCTTTCCTAGTTGCCTTCTTCAGGTATACTAGAGAGGGCATGATCAGAGACTTGGCCTGTTCCTTTGATTTGTCCTATAAGAATCTGTCATTTTAAAATGAGTTTCAGACACCTTGGGCACATCCAAATGAGTGTGTACATGCCTGTTACCCTGCCTCAAACCCCTTTGAGGTGGGACAACAGACATGTGCGGGAATGAAAAAAAGTTCCTTGTGCTGCAAGTTTGCAGTGCGGGGAGAAAATTAGACCCCTGGGTATCCAGGGGTCTAAAAAAACTGCTCCGCAATAGAGCGGAGCAAGGCACAGTTCAAGACTGTGCTCAGAGTCAGTCCTCCAAAAGAGATGCTCTGGTTTTGGCCAGAGCATCTCTTTGGTGTTCCTGATGCCCCAATGCTGTCCAAGATAATTTGGGGGGCGGGGTTCATGGGTGTCAGGGGGATGAGGGGTGGCAGGGGGATGTGGGGGGGGGTTGGAGAGTGGTGGGGGGATGTCCCTGGGGCTGGGCAGGGGTGAGGACCTGGCCCAGATCCCTGAGGCTCGCTAGTCTGGCTTTGCACCAGAGTGGGTCTCACAGCTCTCGGAGGCGTGCACAGGAGTTATGCCTCCTGGAGCCCTGTGACCTGCTCTGGTGCAAAGCCAGACTAGTGAGCCACATGGGGCTGGGCCAGGTCCTCACCCTGGGCAGGCACAGGGCCAGAGGCAGGAGCTGGCCCTGGAGCCCAACCCATGCTGACAGGAGCTGGCGTGGCATGAGGTTCCCGCATGCTGCGCCAGGTCCTGCCGCCCAGCCAGGCCCTTATAACGGCAGGACCTGGCCTGGTCTGTGGGGACCACATGAAGCCAAGCCGGGTCCTGCTGGCCCTGGAACTGCTTGTGCTGCCTGGCAGCTGCCCAGCATGCCCTTGGGCACGTCCACACATACAAACATGTGTGCTTGCAGCAGCTCAAATAGAACTGGTGCAAATTTGAGCTGGGGCTTTTTGCCTCAGTGCAAGTGCTTAGACATGTACTTTGGTGTGGAGCAAATTGTGCCACTTGGGGCAAAATAACCCTGTCTGGCTGCTCCCAGATCTGCAGCCAGGAGAGCTAGAGCCCGGGGCCGGCACCTGTGCTGGCCCCTGCTGTATAAATAGCTGCCCTGGCAAAGTGGCTTAGGGCTACTAGCTCTCAGGAGCTCCTGGGGCCCAGCCAATTGGTACCTGGGGACACTACCCCTTGTGCCAGCTGGACAGATGAAGCAGCCCTGAGAGTTCCCTGCACCCTTTACCTACTGCAGCAGTCTGGCAGTGGGGGCTGCTGCCTGGCTGTGATCTGCTGTGCACCTGCCAGCCTTGGACGGGCACTGCAGAGCCAGTAGAGGCATCTGCCCCTCTGGGCCAGTTGCCAGTGGGCTGCGGTTGCAGGGTTGGCCTTTGTGTGTCACTATTGCCATTTCTGCCCCCTGCCCGGCCATCTGGGCAGCTATCACTCGGAAGATGTCCCGGGTGTGGTGGCCTGCTTTGAACTGCCCCACTTGTCCAGGAGGTCAGCCACAGCCAGCTGGGTCCAAGGTGCCAGCTCTGAGCAAGCAGGGTCCTGCCACTGGCTTCCCTAGCAGGAATTCTGTTGTTCTCTATTGGAAAACTGAAAAATCCCTGATAAAAAAAATCCCAAAGTCATTCTGTAAAATACCTCCAAATCCATGTTCCTCCACAAGTAAAACAAAAGACCACTATAAAGAGAGAGAGAGAGTGAGACAGAGACAGTGATCAGTTGGACAATATTTTATTGATATATCTACAGTGTTAAAGCAAGTCTCTTATCATAATAATAAAGTGAACTCTAAATATATGTTTCATGAATACATGTTTTGCTGCACTCTCACAGTGCAATGGCCCCCACACAAGGGATTTGGCCCCCCAACAGAGGGTTTGGCCCTTTCACAAGGGGTACGGCCCCCAACAGGGGGTTCAACCTCCAAACAAAGGGTTCGGCACCCCAACAGGGGGTTCAGCCCTTTCACAAGGGGTACAGGCCCCAAACAGGGGATTGAGCGCCCCCCTACAGGGGATTCAGGCCCCCACACAAAGGGTATGCCCCCACAACAGAGGGTTCAACCCCCAAACAAGGGGTACAGGCCCCCAAGAGGGGGCTCATCCCCCACACAAAGGGTACGGCCCCCCAATGGGGGCCAAATGGTCCCCACGGGGGCTACTACCCCCCTTGCAAGGCCCACGTGCCCTTCCCCAGCCCCCCAATTGCTGCCCCATGTGGCTCCATCCCTCACCAGTTGCTTCAGTCCCCCCAATGGCTGCCTCACTCAGCCCCACCCCTGCTCCCCCAGACCCCCAATGGCTGCCCCATCCAGCCTCTCCCCCCAGTTTGCACCCCCAGGTCCCCATGGCTACTCCCACAATGCCAGGCACCATGTCTTAAAAAAAAAATCAGGGAAAAGAAAAGAAAAAGGAAAAAAAGCCTCTGCTTACCTTAGAAGCAGGGGTGGTGGTGGGGGGGGGGGTTTCCAGGGCCTCCTGGCTGAGCCCCCTGGGGCAGCACAGGGCAGCGGGGGGCAGCAGGGCCCAGGATGGGGCTGCTCGGGCTGTCCCTCTGTCCTGCACTGTGCGGATGGGGCCCCAGGCAGCCAGACGCAGCCAGACTGCAGGTAAGTGCCGGGGTTTGTTTTGTTTTGTTTTTTAAAACTATAGGGTGGGAGGGCAAGGATCGGGGGGTGCTTGGGGGCATGGGGCTAGCCAGGGCAGGGATTGGGGGCATCAGGGAGCTGGCTGGGGGAGGGGCCGGCCACTACAGGCTTCGGGGGGGCTGGTGGGGGGAGGGGCCAACCCCGGCAGGGGTCAAGGGAGTTTCAGCACCAGTGTGAGGGCCATCCATAGAGATGCTGTGGCAGCCAGAGTGTCTCCATGGAGGACCCAGCCTCTGGTTACCTCGGGGTATGGTACAAAAAGATAGCACTGGAAATTAAATACACGTATACTTTTCTCAGACTAAAGTGCATGCAACAAGACTTTTTTCTGCCAGTCATTTATATAAAATAACAGGCATCAACAGGATCAGGAGGGACACATTTTGTAGTCCATTCACAGATAAAACTCCTTTAGGTACAGTGGAATTTATGACTGCAGAATATGGCAAGTATAATATCCCATTAACAGCAAATATAGTCTAGTGCTGTTAAGTTTAAGACTTCAATAGCCTTACTCTGATATTTCCAATATCTTCCTGAATCAAGAACAGGTGGTCATGCCACCTGTTGCACCCATGCTAATGAAAGCAACATAATCCTGTCTCTTGGTAATTTTTACTTTCAAATATCATTCCCAATGATGATGGTCTTCATCAACTAATTCTACTTGATGTCTTTAGTTAGTGGTAATTAAAATGTATGACAGGCTAATTTCTTGCCAAATTTCAAAGGTTTTTTGGAATAATACAATGGTTAACAGAGTGTCCACAAATGGTAATTTCACAGACTAATAGAGCTAAAAAATCTTGCTGTAATTCACTGATGCCAATACCTGTTCATGCTAAGTTACTCTCTTTCTAAACTTCCTCTCAAAATTAATACAATAAAATACTGACTATTGTATGACTTTAAAGGAAATTCATGAGTTCCTTATCATTTTTAATCTCTGGATGTTGCAACTATATCTAGAGATGCATCAGCAGGGCTAAACCCCAATCAAATAAGTGAGAGGGACTGATCAGGTTCTTAGGGTTTTGGCATTGAGATTTTAGGGTTCAATACAAAGAATCTAATTGACTTAATTGACTTTGGATCAGGTAGTATGGATTGGGCTGCTTTCAGAATACAGATGGTGCAAAGCTCTGTATCAGTATTTCAGTAGAACCATAGGGTTGGAAGGTTTTGCAAGGATTATGGGATGAAGAAGGCCTGTGTTGTTTTCCTATTTGCTGGGTAGGGCAATGTGGCAACTGCTCCCTCATCTGGGAAGGAAGGAACTGCTGCTGCAGTAGGTGATAGCAAATCCAACAGTAAAAAAGGATTTTGGAGGAAGAAGGATGAGACAATTTGGAAGTGATTGAGGAGAAGGGAGGCCAGCAGTAACAAGTTCCCCTGGAGCCCCACTGTTCTACCAGGAATTGAAGAAGGAAGGGAAGGCAGTAACCTTAGCATGGACCAGTCTGAAGGAGGCAGGAGCAATGAATGCTGCAAAATGAAAATGAGAGAGACTTGAAAGAGAGAAACTAGAGATGCCTGAGACTAGAAAAGCTTCTATAGAGGTGCAGGAAGCTTGTGGAAAAGGCAGAGATAAGGGAAGCAATGCAGACCCACCACCTAGTGGGTCTGGAGCATAGCTGCCGACTCTGTGGATGCTCCAGGGCTCAAGCACGCACCAAAAAAAATTACTGGGTGCTCAGCACTCATGAGCCATGTTGGATGAACCAGGTTGAGGTAACACACTCCCTCTTCTGGGCACCCGTGAGTCTTGGTACAGGAATGTGGGGAAAACAAACAAAAAAAAAGCATCCCTGGCAAAAACCAAAGTTGGTGCCACTGCCTACAGCTGAGTTCTGAAGACAACTGCTCACGAGCAGGAGCAGCCTGGGGAAGTGGTAGTGCTTCCCCAGACTCCAGATGATTGTTTGAAGAAAGGAAAAAAAGCAATGGTGATCATGAATGTGAGGGGGTCAGGAATGATGGAGGCAGGTGGCAGGAAACAGGAGAAGGAGGCAGGCTTGGGACAAGCCTCTTCATTGTAGGAGATTGGGGTAGAGGAGAGACTTGAGATGAATAGTAGCCAGGCCTGGAGTCTGGGAGATTTAGAGAAGGGGTGTGAGCCTTCAAGAAAAAGATGGGATACAAGTTGTCACAACCCAAAGTTGTGATTTTTGTTTTGTGTGTGCTTTGGCACTGCTAAATTATTTTTCCGCCAAATTTGTAGCTTTCTTTGCAGTGTGCATTTCTTTTTGCATCTGAGAAATGCTCGTTGCAAAGAGTTCCCGCCATTTGTATTAGAATTCGAGCCACATTATTGGCTAGTTCTAAATTATACACATGTGACGGCTAGTGATTGGCTTGCTAGCCGTATAAAAAGCTTGAGTGGTTTCCGCCCAAGTTGGATGACTCCACGAACACCAGGAGGAGGGATCTTCACGCTGTGTGAAGATCTCTAAGCGCTGCGGAGCCTATCGGACCCAGCACATTTCAAGCAGGCAACAGGGGTCTGATCAGCCTCTAGCCTCTCCCCGTCACCTTTCACAATCCTCGACGTATCCCTTTCCCTGCGCGCAAAAGGGTCCACGGAGCCTCAATAATTCTGTGGGAGAGACCCGAGCTTGTCGTAGTCCTCAAACGAGGATTTAATCGGAGCTGTGCCTGGAAAACTGTCCAGCCTACACCGCGACCATCTTCGGTGTAAGTAAACAATCTTGAATCAACCACTACGCATCCGTGACTAATTCTAGCGCGCCGCCTGTTTTCTCCGACCCCTCGTGCCCGGGCTGCTGGCCACAGCCCGCATGCACAAAAGGGCCCCGGATCGCTCCCGGCCCGCACACAAGTTAGGCCCCAGAGCAAGATTGTGTAACAGCCCATATTAATGGTCCTGGGTATGGACAACACATCACTAAGAATAAATGTGTTTTATTTTCCCTCCCCTTTGTCCCCATTCTCTAGTGTACTACGAAATCTGAGGAGGACATTACAGCATCAGGAGTGCAGAAATTTTGGAGAAGGTAAAAATAGAATGCTAAAAAGAAACTCAAATGAAGAAAGGATGGGATTGTAGCAAGAAACCCTTTTGTCTGCTCTTCCCCCCCCCCCCCCCCAATGTGAAGCTCCTTCACATGGCAAAAGCCCCTCTTTTAGTATTTGCCCCCTTTTGGGGATGCTTTCTCTTTTCTACCTTTTCTTCCTTCCTCTCTCCTTTTCTTTTATTATAACATTATTATTTTTATATAAGGTGTATTTGTAGTGAAAATAGAGCTTGTAGATGCTTTTAAATGTACTTTAAGTTTAAAAGTAAGTTGTACCATGTAACAATGTTAGCAAGAACAGGAATCTCTGTATGGAGCAGGTCCCTGAATGAATCATGGTTGATTGTGTAACACAGAAGCTAGTCTGGATAAGCATGTTAATGAGCAGCAATTAACACCTACAAAATTAGAGACCAAGGGGAGTAAATAATCAATAAAGAGCCAGGAATTCCCAGAAACTTCATTGTTAAAGGTACAGAAGCCCCCGTTTGAACTAATCAATGCTGGAAACAGACCCTTGGGGCTGAAATACCCCCTGATCAACCACTTTCAGAGCTCTGTTCATCATGGCAGTGAATCAATCAAAATTCATCAACAGACTCCTGAGACTGCACGTACATGTGGATGTAACCCCTAGGGCTGACAGCTGCTATCCAGCAGCTACCAAGAGGGATGTCCCTTGAGGTCAACCACCCCTGCATTGGGTAATCCTGAGAATTGGGGAGTCACCAAAGTCTGCCAGAGCGGGATAAAAGGCATCGAAGAATGACCCCCAAGGGTGCCCTCTTTGACCTGACCAGCACCCTGCCTGTCCAGCCATAAGGCCCAGCCAGCGACTTCCTTCTGCAACAACATCGCACTGAAAGAAGCCTCGACTGGTCATTGATGGTGAACTCCAGCACTTGGGAATAGCTATATCTTGACACCAGTGCTTCAGAGCTAGCTACTGTGAGTGTGTGTGCAAGAATGTGTGTGTTTGAGGGGATCAGCACCAAGGTTTATGGTCTGACTTTTGCACCCGTCCAATAAATTAGAATTTTATAATGATCCTGTGAGTTGGTCCTTTGTAGCCAACAGGATGAATCTTCTGGAAAATTGTTGTTCTGAAGTCTCCAAGGATGTGACAAGATTAACAGATTTCCAAGGAAGGCCCTGAAGAAACTTTGGGGAGGTTGCTTTGGCCCAATTAAGTTGAGCTGGAGATTTTGTGCTGCTACCTGCAGCAAAAAAAAGGGAAGAAGATTTAAGCTGGCATTTGGGGTGAAAGAAGGCAGAGGTACTAGGATAGAAGATATGCAGGAGGGTTGTTTTTATGCAGCAGTGGCATATAAGACCTACTCTTTTAGAAGAAAGGAGGGGGAGGATGGTGAGAGGTCAAATCTAGATGATGAGCCTAGACAAAAGGAGAATGACATACATGAGCTAGGGAGAGTCATAAAGGGCAGAAAAGCAGAAGAAAGAAAAATTTGTTCTTAGGCTGAGGCACAGATGTATGGGCTGACCTATGCTAGAGTGTGATAGGCTGATGGGTGAATTGATCTTAAATGGGATGATTTTTTTCCCCCAGAAAGACTTAATTGGGGCAATACAACTACTAGGATCAAGGGAACTTGACTTTTGTTTTAGATCAGATGAACTGATCAATTTTTTAATTGATCATTTTTGTAATAATATGCCAAGGTCAGGAAGAAAAAAAAGGGTGGCAGATACTTGCAATGGTCCTCCTTCATGATCAATGATTAAAAATGTTCCCATGCTCCTCATTCTACTGGCCCAAGGGACATAATTTTCTTGCTAAATGGCTTGAGAAGCAGGTTGCTTATATCAACATCTTTAAAGTAAAATGTCTGGTGCAGGATGAGAGCTCACATATCATAACTTTATAGGGCTTTATGGTTTTTCCAAGTTTTCCAAGCTGGTCCTAGTGGCCCATGATGATAAATAAGTTGCTTAATTTTTCATTCAACCTTTAATGAAATGTTATAAACTTGTGCTCTTAGGGGAATGGTAATTAAATAACCAATACAATGATTTATTGTTTCTCTGGGACATTTGGGCAGAGAACCCCAGCAGACTTGAAATGCCAAAGGTGATAAGACATGTTCAGAGTGACTGATCAGGCTTCATCACTGAAATAATGCAGTAGTTATTGGTCCCGCTTTTTAAAAGAGGTTAATTACGGAGCCCAATGTTATAAAATGTTGACTTATTCTTCAATATCAATGTATTTTATTAATGGTCTGATTCTCTGCATTTTGACCCAAAATGTCACAGTAGACGAGTACCTCCCCATCCCAACTCTCTCTACTGTGGAATAAAACTTAATGACAAAAAACACCCCCCCCCCCCAATGATTTACTGACACTTTTCATTACTGTGTGTCCAGGTTTTACAGTGTCCAGTTAGGATGTAAACCCACGCAGAAGACTCTGGAAACAAAACCTGGCAACACAGTGTAGCAAACAGAGGACTGGCTTGGAGATGGATGTTTTGCTGCTAAGCTACTATAAAACATGGGTGAGTCACTTTCCTTCTATGTCGGCAGTTTTCTTTCCATCCAATAATAGTCTTATAAGGCTATTGATTTTGAGGGGAGTTAATCACCTAAATACCTGTAAAAATCTGATTCCAAGCCCTTTTGCTCTTGTTTAATCATCTCACAGATCTTACTGCTGGTCCTTTTGATAACTGGGGGTGTCTCTAAGAGCTACTATGATACAAACAATAATTACATATAAAGGATGAGGTAAAAATAGTAAGGTTAAAAAAAGATAAGCTCTCAAAATTAAATTTACCTGTTCAACCTTAAATTGAGGTTGTGTGTATGCATGGTACAATCTTGGTTAAAATATGTTTTTTCCTGTAAATGTTGTGGCTCAATTAGTGTACAGAATAGACACAATACCACTTATTCAGAAGCTAATCTATATTTTGGAGTAGTCTCATGGTTCAAAATGAATGCCTCCTTTTACCACACACTATTCAAATCCTGCTCTGAATGTGGATTTTTTTGTTTCCTCAGAAGATTTTCTGTAGTGCTTATCACTATAGTATCTGGCTGCTTCATGGACATTAATGACTATTTTCACAGCACCTTTTGAGCTAAGCTGGTGGTATTATCCCCATTTCACAGATGATAAACCAAGGTGCAAAAATAAAGCAAGTGCAGTAAGCATAAAGAAGGAGCATACAGTAGCCATTTGTATAAAGTTTGACTTACATGATTTGCTCAGTATCATATAGGAATTCTGTGACTAAAGCAGGGAAAGAACTCATCCAGAGCAGCACTTAATGACTTTAACTTTAAGAACATCTTTTCACTTTGTGTACTCTCTTGCTTGATATCTTTCATTATTTGTAACAAATAATGTATCTGCAGAATGGAGGTTGAATGAAGCATAGACCCCATAGAAAAATAATATATGATCACGTAATTAAAGCCCCTGCCATAGTGTTTGCACAAGGGGATCCTATTTGGTTTGCATAAGCAATGCAAGATGGTATATAGTCCTAATATCCCATTCATTTAAATGACTGTTTCCTTAACGATGACATCTGGAGCAGACTCTCATAGTGGTTCAGGTTAATTTGGGGGCTTTGTTCCTATTCTATGGCTTTCATTGCATTACTTTATGCACAGGAGCTCTGAAAATTTATTTCCTGTGCCCTCATGCTTTCTTTCTGTATCTGTCTCTTTGCACGCATCTGCACAAGAAGTTTACTGCACAGTTGACTAATTAGCTGCATGGTAAAGTCTTGACGTCTACACATGCACCCCTGTTAGGCTGGAGTAAACTAATTTACTCCACAGCAGGATAATAAAAAACTCCACAGCTGTGCATGTGTAGATGTTAGAGGGTTTCATTGGAGGGTCTGCTGGCTCGCCCCTCACTGAAGCTCCCTCATATCCCAGTTAGTCCCTCCACAGCACATTGAACTAGGGAGTGCAGCCCCTGACTGGTAGGCTGGCCCCTGGGGCCTCCTGCTAGGTAGGGTTGCTCTGCCTGGGCTTCACATGCTGTGCCTGAAAAAACTGGGGAGCTTACTGCTCTGGGGTTAATTGTTCCTGGGTGCACATTCAAATGGTGCACCTGGGAGCAATTAAATGTGGAGCAATAAGCTCCAAAGTTTATTCATGCGATGTAATTATATGTATAGTTGTGCCCTTTGGGTGGAAACAGACTTCAGCTTTGTGCTGCCATAAAAATGTTTATAGCAGCATTGTAACAGGGAGCCAGAGGCTCCACAATGCTTAAAGGGGGAAACAACAGCAGAGAGTCCCTCAGGTAGAGGGAAACACTGTCCTTGAGCTGGCTGCAGGGGAATAGTCAGCCAGGGGCCAGAGGAGGGCCTGTTGCAGTACTAGCGGCTCTGCAGTAGGACAGTAGGGCAGAGCCCTGGTTGCTAAAGCAGTCAGAGAAGCTTATATTTTGGTTTACAGTTTAAACCAGTGGACCATAAGTAACTGACACGGGTGGAGGAGTCATGAAGTGTCCGAGGTGCATGGGGGCATTTTGAGCCCTGGCAGGCAGATACCAGGAAGCCTGAGCTAAGAGAAACAATAGAGCTGGCCATAAGTCAGGAGAGCCAGGGGCCACTAGCACCCAAAAGGGGTGAAACCCAGGACCAGGCTCCTACCAGCACCCAAGAGGAGTAGAACCAGTTCCAGGGGCCCACCAGCACCTAAGAGGGGCCCTGAGCTCACCCCAAAGCCAAGTCCAATGCAGTGGGCCTAGGCTAAGGGGCCAGCTAGAGTAGAAGGGTGGAAGCTGGGAAGGCTAAGGCCCCAACAAGGTCATAGAGGCCTAAGATGACCTGGTATTGGCTATTGACAAAGTGCCCCACCTAAATGCTGAGCAGTAACATCTGTGAGGCAGTAACAGTAACATACCTGCAGTAGCAATATAACTGCAGGGGAGGTCGGAGGCCATGAAATTAGCCCTTAAGGAATTAATGTGATAGAGCACAGCCAGGCTAGGAGGACCTCACCTGATAACTGACTGCTGCATGGGGATCAATGGTGTTCAGGAGGAACCCACAGGCTGGGAGGAGAGAAAGGCTCACTCTGGGACTCTAGGGGCAGCTTCCTTTTTTTCCAATAAAATACAAACAGCAAGGCATGGAAGGTGAGGGAGCAAAAGGGAGGGTACCAGGAGAGCCAGAACAGGGCAGGAGTCACGAGGCCACTAGGGAGTGTCACGGCCACCCCTGGGATTCAGTCCTGCTACAAGCACAAAGAAAAAGCAAACAGAGATATCTACCTTATGTCATAACACAAATGCTCAAATTTGTGGCCACAACAGAAGGTAGTGATAAATTGAGCCATAGATGCAGTGGGCATCTGTCTGTTTATGGCGGGAGAGTGTGGGCAGCCTGAAGATGCCTGCACTCACCAGCTGTCCCAGTCAGGGGCTCTGTGGGCTTGAGAAACCTGAGTCTACACCCCCTGGGAATTCCCAGGCAGGTTCAGGGAGGTCCTCCCCTCAAGTCTTGCAAGCACCTGCTTACTTTCCCTGCTTACCTAGATGTGTTCCAGGATTCTCTAGGGATGCATCTTGGTAAGCTGGCAAAGTTGGGGTTTTCTTGGTTACCCAGATGCATTGCCAGGGTCCCTGGGACATGTCTGAATAAGTGGGAAATTCAGGGTTTCACCCTGACATAGGGGTTCCCCGCTTGAATAGACACAACTGTGCCAGAGCACAGCAGTGCTATGTGCAGCGGAGGGAACCCCCTGCAGGGGATTTCTCCAGTGCACAAACTTGGAGGGGGATCGCCCATGGGGGCTTTTCCCACTCTGCTTACAGACATGTGTCCCATATCAGGGTGCAGATACATGCACTGGGAGAATCCCTCTGCTGCTTCTGTCACAGGCTGAAGACATGGAGGTGGACTCCCTATGGTATTTTCCCCTTCCGCACTTACAGATAGGTGCTGGGGAATCTCCTGTGGGAGAGATTTTCCCATAATATGTACCTGTGCCCTGATATGGGGCATCCATCTGCAAGTGTGCAGGGAGCATAGGCAATGTGTAGCGGGGGAGCACAGGGGGGCATGTGCCCCCCCCCCCCGAGATCGGCTGCCACTGGCTTCTGCAAGCAGTTGCCACCTTCCTTCGCTGCAGATGTGGCTGCGTACGGTCCCCACTTGCCGCTCGCCACCACTGACCGTGCGGGTGGCGACTGTGGGTAGTTCCCGCTTGTCGCCATGCTGCACCCCCTGCAATTGTGGGAGGCACCAGTCATTCATGGAAGGGAGGGACCTGTATGGGAGTTGCCCGTTCCATGCTTGCAGATGCGTGTTGGGGCAATCCCATGCAGTCCCACTCCTCAATACAGAGGGCATGTCTGCCAAGAGGTGGTTTCTCCCACATGCAGACACACCCCAAGGTGATGTGCCGCACCTGGTGATGTCTGTAAACTTATGTGGAGTGAGAGCACATGCTGCGATATGTCGTTGTATATCCACAAGTGACATCTATCTTTAGTCTTTCTTTTGCATCTGATCAGAAGGGACCAAGGGGATTAGAGTAGTACTTGGGGAGGGTATGGGGCTAATTTGTCTTACACCTGGCAAAATGGTTGCACCCCTCCGCCCAAATTACAATATGTGTTGAGCTCCAACAGCAGTTTTCTGTGCCCTCATCTTTTCTGTCTGCATGTCTCTTTCAACCTCCCTCACCTCCAAACACATGGAGTGTAATATTCCCTTGGTGAAAATTGTGAGGTTTTTTTTAATGTCCTTGTATTATTATTCTGTTCCCTCAAAGGGTACTTCTGCTTCAAGGCAATCCTTTAGATCAGCCTGATTATTAAAGCAATGGATTGTTTTCAGACCTTTTCAATGTTATTACGTACTCATGAAAGGATGAGTCATACTGATCCTCCAGCTGCCTTAGTAGGTCGCTGATAAGTTGTGGAAATGCACTACCTAAACCCTATATTCATCCCACGGATTTAAATGGAAAAGGTCTAAGTGACAGCAGCACAGCAGATGCTCTTGAGAACCAGCAGTGATATAATTAAATAGTCCTAATATTTCACTGATTGGTTAAACAATAATTTTTATTTGACTACTATTTCTCAGGGTATTAAGTTAACCCAGACTGACACTATCTGCTAATTGTACATCTACAGGGAAAGATTTTTTCCTTTAACTTTTGGCCAGTGTAGTGTTTGGAGAAATAATCAAATATACTAAGGGTACTGAATTAAGTTCTAAATTTTCAGTAGAGGTAGATGAGTTATAATGAACAACTCATGATACATTTTTCCCCTCTTCTTCTCCACGGGTGACTTGTGTACAGAATGACTCCTGTAAATGTGTTCTTTGTTCAGAATTACTAATTGAAAATTTCACATGAGGTTATATCAGCCTAGAGATTGTTCATATATGGTTCACAGCATATGTTCACTATATTTATTAGTTGTTATTGCTGCTCAGTAATGGTTCATATTACTCACATGATATTGGTTTTGTTCCTTGACTGTGTATGAGTCTTAATAAAAAGGGAGAAGTTTGTAATGATAGAAAGTCAACAGAACTAGGAATTTCTGGATTGAACAGTACTAAGGTTCTGACACAGGTGTGTAATTTTTTTGCATCTGAAAACTGGTGAGTGGAATCATGGCCCAAAATGCAGAAGATCCATGTTCAGTTTCCTGCTCTGTCTTATGCAAAGCTGAGCATTTTTTTCTTTTTTTTTCTTCCAAATAATAGGAACTTGAACTTAGTGCCTATATTTCAGGCTTTTACCCTAACCACCCAGATGTACATTCTCTTTTTCTGTGCCTAAGACACAGAAATCATTTTTGACAAACTATTTTTTGAAACCCAGATATCTTCATGAAGCTCTTTTTGCTTCAACAAATCAGCACATATATATTGTTTTCTAAAATTTCACTTCAATATTCTTAAACTGAAGGGTGAAAATGAAAGAAGGGAGAAAAAAGGACCAGCATACTGGCCAGGTAGTCAAGATGCTACTGGTACAGCTTGCTGCAAAATATGCAAGGCTTTGTGTACATATAGACAAAGTGTAGATAAAGTAGGAGAAGCTTCAGGCTACCTTCCATATATCAATATTTTTCATGAATGATCTCAAGTAAAAAATCCTAAATGTCTTTCTGCCTCTACTTCTTGACATCAGTGGATAAATTTGGCTTACCTAATTAACAATAAAACAATTTAAAAATGGCATACACTTAACATTATGATGTACTGTTTTCACTCTCAATCTCTGCGAGGGGTATTTTTTTTCCTTCTCTAGCTCTGTTTCCTTGTTAATGAACAATATCTGACAATACACAAAAGCAAGAAAACTGAGTGTAGAAGCAGCTGCCATTTCTAACAAACCTACCATTCTGAGATAGATTAGTCAATCTATTGCAGTCCATATAGAGAACCCCTGGTCTGTCATACAATGTGGAGAGACAGTTGCAACTTCAGTTCCCTGTTTCCTTGCTTTTGCAGTTTTAAATCAGACTTGTGGTGTTACCTTTATGTTGGTGATTTTCCCCATTTTTCTGTGAGTTTTCATTACCTATTCTAGTGATGGCTGACCTCCTACCGTTCTGCATATATCTAATCCACCAACAGCAGAAGGAAACCTGCCTGCAGGAAACATTCATTTCATGCTGGTTTGCATCTTCATTTCAACTGGGTAAAATACTAGATGAACAACAGCTAGTTTTTTCAAGGGCAAGCAGGTATATAACATATACTCTTTAAATACTGATTGTGTCTTCATGTCCAAAGACAACATTGTTTGGAACTTCAAACCATATACAGTGCCTATTTTCATGTCATTCTGGTGTTTTCAACTAGAAAAATACTTTCATTCAGGAGTTTTTACTTATTTGTATTAGATTTAAAAAGCAAACACTGTCTGTGAACACACCCACACACACATTGTAACAAGGCACTTGTCCTGGGTAGGGTGGCTGCAATGCCCCTGGGTGGCCACTCAGCTCCAGCTTGGTCCATACTTCGATGTTATGTTTTGTATCTGAGGGAAGCTGCCCCAGGTCTTCCCAGTCTAGGCTTTAGGCCCTGGTTCATGGACTAAGAGATATCTTGGAGAGCCTGTATGTGCTCAAAGGCTGCACCATTCTGCATAAGTCCCTTTGTATTTTGTCTGGGTTCCATAGCCTAGCCCACTGCACTGGACCTGCTTCTAGGTCCTGGCCTTGTTCTGGCCCTCTGTGGGCCTTATCTGCCCTGCTCTGGGCTTACTACCTCCCCTTACTATGTCCCTCCTGCACAGCCCCACCAGGGGAGATGCCTTATTGGACCTGGTCCTGGCCATGTGCAATGACCTGGTGAGGGGTCTGCGGGTGCTCGACCACCTGGGCGACAGTGATCATCGCCTGCTGGAATTCACCATCCAGCTCAAGGTGGTAAGGGTCTGCAGCAAAGCAGCAGCCCTGGACTTCAGGAGGGTGGACTTCAATGAGGTAAGGAGAATAGTTGTGGAGGCACTGAGGTCCCAGAGGGCAGAGGAGTCAGATGTCCAAGAAGAGTGGCCATTTCTTAAGGAGATGATCATCCAAGCCCAAAGGGAGGTAATCCCAATGCAGATCAAAGGGGGCAAGAGGGCGCAAAAGCATACAGCAACGTCTCCTAGCTAAAAAGGAGGCGTACACCCAATGGAAAGGAGGGGCTATCACCAGGGAGGACTATACCTCGGTTTCTCGGGGCTGTGGGTGGGCGGTCAGGAAGGCCAAGGCAGAGATGGAACTGGGACTAGCTACCTGGATCAAGGATAACAAGAAGTCCTTTTTTAAATACATAGGGGGTAAAAAGAAGGTACTGGATAACATGGGGCCTCTGCAAGACACGCTAGGAAATCTGGTCGTCACACCAGATGACAAAGCTAACCTATTTAACAATTTATTTGCCTCCATTTTTCTGAGCAGGGACCAGGTCACCCATCCCCCCCACTGGCACCCCCGTAGACCCCAGGGAAGGCACACCCAGAACTAGGGTCATTGAGGACCTAGTCAGGGAACTTCTGAAGGGACTGGACATATTTAAATCAGATGGCCCCAATGATCTCCACCCCAGAGTGCTGAGGGAATTAGCAAAGGTCATTGCAGGACCCCTGGCATGGCTTTATGAGCACTCATGGTGCTCTGGCATGGGGCCAGAGGACTGGAAAAGGGCCAATGTTGTTCCCATTTTCAAAAAATGGAGGAAGGAGGACCCAGAAAACTATAGGCCATTAATTTTACCTCTACCCTGGGTAAGCTTTTTGAGAGAATTATCCTGGTGCATGTCCACGAGGGGCCAGCAGTAGAGATTATGCTTAGGGGCAACCAACATGGGTTCATTAGAGGCAGGTCCTGTCAGACCAACCTGGTGGCCATCTATGACCAGGTCAGACAATCCTTAGATGCAGGTGTAGCAGTGGACATAGTCTTTCTGGACTTTAGGAAGGCCTGTCTCTCACCCCATTCTCATTAAAAAACTAGGAGACTGTGGCATCAACACCCACACAGTCAAATGGGTCACTAACTGGCTGGAGGGCCTCACCCAGAGAGTGGTGGTGGACGGGTCTTATTCGACCTGGAGGGATGTGGGCAGTGGGGTTCTCCAGGGCTCGGGCCTCAGGCCCTCGCTGTTCAACATCTTCATCAGCGACTTGGATGAGGAGGTAAAAAGCACCCTGTTCAAGTTCGCAGATGATACTAAGATGTGGGGGGATGTGGGCATGCTAGAAGGAAGGAATAGGCTGCAATCAGACCTAGACAAGTTACAGGGGTGGGCGGATGAGAACAGAATGGGTTTCAACACTGACAAGGGCAAGGTACTGCACCTGTTGGGGAAGAACCAGCAGCATACCTAAAGGCTGGGCAACTCCTTTCTCATCAGTGCAGAGGCAGAAAAGGATCTTGGAATCATTATTGATGCCAAAATGAACATGGGCTGATAGTGTGGGGACGTGGTTAGGAAGGGCGACTGTACCTTGTAATGCATCCACAGATGCATCTCAAGCAGGTCCAGGGAGGTGATCCTCCCCCTCTACGCGACACTGGTCAGGCCACAGTTGAAGTACTGCATCCAGTTCTGGGCTCTGCACTTCAGGAGGGAGGGGGACAACATGGAGAGGGTCCAGAGGAGGGCCACTCGCATGATCAGGGGGCAGCAGGGCAGGCCCTACGAGGAGAGGCTAAGGGATGTGAACCTGTTCAGCCTCCACAAGAGAAGGCTGAGGGGGGATCTAGTGGCCTGTTACAAACTAGTTAGAGGAGACCAGCAGGCATTGAGGGAGTCCCTGTTCCCCCGAGCACTACCACGAGTGACTAGAAATAATGGTCACAAGCTGGCAGAGGGTAGATTCAGACTAGACATCAGGAGGCGCTACTTCACTGTCAGGGCGACTAGGATCTGGAACCAGCTTTCAAGTGAAGTGGTGCTGGCTCCTACCCTGGTGGTCTTTAAGAAGAGGCTGGATGAACACCTTGCCAGGGTTGTTTGACCCCAGTACTTTTTCCTGCCATGGCAGGGGGTCGGACTTGATGATCTGCTCAGGTCCCTTGTGACTCTACCAACTATGAAACTATAAATGCCTTAAATCTGCTCCTAGCAGGGCTCAAGGCAAGTACATGACCCTAGGTCATTAATAGAACCTCCAAATACCTCCCCTTGGAGTCCTAACCCAAACCATCAGTCTAAACTACAATAAAAAAGGAAACCCTTATGTTATAACACAAACTCTCTCTTCTGGGTGATCAAACACCAACCAATGGAAAAACAGCATGCTGTCACTTTGAACATAGGAAAACCTTCTACCCCCATCAAGGTGGATAAGCAAGCACCCAGGGGAGCCCTCCCTGGGTGCCAACATAACCTCTGCTTTGGGTTATGTCTCCCAATAGACTTGAACAGCCTGGCTGGTAGCTCCCAGGCTGCACAGAAGTCTGACAGGTGCTGCTTGGCAACTTTCTGTTGAGGAGCTCTCCCACCTCTGCTGCTTGCAGGGCCTATGTTTTTGTATGATTCCTTGGCTCAGCCCCTTGCTGGCCATCTGTTTCCCAAAGCAGTGGCAAGTGATTCCTGATCTGGCTTGTTATAGGCAGCCCCAGGTGGCCTCTTGCTGCTAGGTCTGCAGGGTTTCTCTGTAAGCCCCCAAGTCCTGCTACTGCCATTGCTGCTGGCTCTGGGTTGAGTGTTTGCTCAGGTCTTTTCCTCTCTTAGGTCTTTTCCTCACCTGGTCTTGTCTGGCTGGCAGGCTCCTGGGTTTGCTCCCCAATCTCAGTAATGGGGTAGGGGTCCCATTACACACACACATGCACATGCGCGCACACACACATGCACATCACTCCCTGACCTATCAAAACAAACAAACTGAATGCCCACATCCATTTGGCAAGTCTCTATGTTCCAGAGTCACTCATCAGTGTTTATGGTTTATGAATCCCCTGAGAAGATTAAGGCAGACAAGGTTCTTTGGGTAAATGCAATATCTTTTATTAGAACAACTAAATAGTTAGAAAAAATGTTTGTTGCAAGCTTTCAGGGACAAACTCCCTTCTTCAGGCATAGGAAGAGTCTTCTTGTGTTTTTGTTCTCCTGGATGGAATAGAAGCCAAATGCAAAATGCAGATCTGTGAAAATGCAAATGCATGGAAGCAAGGATCAGAGGTGATAGGAGACAGTAGGTATGAGACAGGTAGGTGGTGGGGGAAGGGGAGAATGTTGACCTGGTGATAAAATGTAGCTGATAAAATGCAGACAGGTTACCTGGTGTTATCAGATGTTAGGCAGGTTATAATATGCAATAATCCAATGTTTATATTTAGTCCATGATTTTTTGTAGATTTATGAAGTGAAGTTCATAGGCTCATCTATGAAAGGTGTTTTTGAAATTCTATTTGAGGATTAGAACTGAGAAATAGGAGAGGGTATGGTTGTCTTGTAAGACATGTACACTCACAGGTAATTGGATATTTTTGTCTTTGATAGATTTCTGATATGAGTTCATTCTGGTACACAGTTGTTGTTTGGTTTCTCCTACATATTGGACTGAGATGAGGTTGGTGAGGTTTGGTGCTTATTTAAAGGCTAGGATAGGTACTTTTGGGAAGATCTTTTTAAGAACCTGGAACCTATATGGAAAATTCTCAAACAATTGGAACCCATACTAGAAGAAGACCCAATTCTTAAACAGATCTTCCCAGATCTCTTTAATGAATTCCCAATGGAAATTCATTATGTTGCTTATAACCTGATACCTACTTCAATATTTTGTTTAGTGTAATTACTCTCACAGGGTGCATCCACACATGCAGCAGCTCAAATAGAAGTTGTTCAAATTTGAGCCGGGGCTTTTGGCCTCAGTTCACATGCTCGGACATGCACTTTGTTGTGGAGCAAATTGTGCCACTTGGGGCAAAATAACCTTGCCTGGTTTCTCCTGGATCTGAAGCCAGGGGGAGCTAGAGCCCATGGCCAGCACCTGTCCTGGCCCTATCAGTACAATAAGCTCCCCTGGCAACTAGCTTAGGGCTACTAGGTCTCAGGAGCTTCTGGGACCCAGCCAATTGGTACCTGGGGACACTACCCTTGTGCCAGCTGGACTGCTGAAGCAGCCCTAAGAGTTCCCTGCACCCTCTGCCCACTGCAGAAGTCTGGCAGTGGGGGTTGCTGCCTGGCTGTGACCTGCTGTGCACCTGCCAGTGGGCTGTGGCTGCAGAGCTGGCCTTTGTGCTGCACTACTGCCATGTGTGCCCCCTGTCCAGCCATCTGGGCAGCTATCGCCTGGAAGATGTTCCGGGTGTGGTGGCCTGCTTTGGACTGTCAAAGTATGTCCTCCCGGTCCCATTTGTTCAGGAGGTCAGCCACATCCAGATGGGTCCAAGCTGCCAGCTCTGAGCAGGCAGGGTCCTGCCACTGGTCTCCCTAGCAGGAATTTTGGCGTTCCCTATTGGAAAACTGAAAAATCCCTGATAAAAATATCCCAAAGTCACTCTGTAAAATACCACAAAAATCCATGTTCCTCCACAATAAAAACAAAAGACCACGAGAGAGAGAAACAGAGAGAGAGAGAGCGAGCGAGCGATCAGTTGGGCAATATTTTATTGATATAGCTACAGTGTTAAAGCAATTTGGAAAACTACCAGCATTGCTATCATAATACTAAAGTGAACTCTAAATACATGTCATGAATACATGAATATATATTTTGCTGCCCCTCTTAGGGGCTATAGGGCCCACAGGGGCCACAGCCCCTCCCCCTGCAGGGGCCTCATACCCCACCCCACCCCCACTAGGTCCTCCAGCCCCCTGGATTGCTGCTCCACCTGGCCCCATCCCCCACCAGCTCCTGCAGCCCCTCTGATGGTTGCCCCCCAAGCCCTCCCCAGACCCCCCAATGGCTACCTGCCCAGCCCCATCCCTCACTTTCACCCCCAGCCCCCCATGGCTGCCCCCATAATCCCAGCTTCCAACACTTTAAAAAAATAAAAGCCTCTACTCACCAAGCAAGGGCTGTGGGGGCAGGCAGGGGGTGGGGCCTGGCAGGGAAGGGCTCAGGGGGCTGGGGGAGTGGGCAGGACCAGCAGGGGTCCCCCCATGTTCCCCTCCCCCCTGCTCCAGCCCCCTGACCCCCTACTTACCAGCAGTGGAACCTGGGTCCAGCTGCCTGCTTCAGCACCAGGGCAAGGGCTAACCATAGAGATGCTCTGGCATCTAGAGCATCTCTATAGAGGACCCAACCTCTGGTTGCCTCAGAGCGTGATCTGGGACCGTGCCCTGCCCTACTTTTTTTTTCTGTGGGTTTTTTGACCCCTGGATATCCAGGGGTCTAATTTTGCCCTCGCGCTGCAAACTTGCAGTGGGGGGAGCCTTTTCTTGTTCCTGCACATGCCTCTTGCAGCATCTCAAAGGGGTTTGAGATGCTGCAAGAAGCACATGTGAGCTCATCTGTACGTGCCCCTTGTGTGTAAGTTGAACCTCTGGCAGATTAGAAACACCCTTTGGGTTCCAGCACTCCGACCCTCCTGTTGTGAGTGTACTTGGCATAGGAGATGGTTTGGCAAAATTTTTAGGATACATAGATGAGAACAGCACAGAAGCAATGGCCTCTTGGAATCATTTGTTGTTGCTATAGAGCAATTCAGTGTCTGGTGGATTCATTCTCCATCCTTAGTCAAGCTGAGCACACTTGGTCATATTTTAGATCTGTTTAGAGGCCATAGATCTGTCCCCTGAGAGTTAAAATAGGGGGAAAAATCAATTAAATATTCTGTCTAGCATAGAGAAATGGAAACAGTATTTGTCTGTGGCATCACGGATTCCTTATTGCTCAGATACCAAGTGATTTGCTCCAGGAATGGCCCTGACTTTTCTCAGAGGCACCATGTCCTCTCACGAGCACAGCAGTGACTGAAAATATGAAGGTTTTACACAGCTTCCTTTGCATTCAGTATCTGGACATCTGAGCAAGAGAAAAAGCCCTATTTAAGGCTAGCAGAGGAGTATGATGTGTATTAAACACCCACTGAAATCTAAATGATTCCTTTATCAGCACTAAATGTGAAAAAAATGGTGCTATATATTTGTACTTACTTTATCCCAAGACTTCATCTTGAAGTAAGTTTTTGATGTCCAGCTGGCTCCTTATTTAGGCATTCAGCTATGATGTAAGGACTTGACTCTGAACTCTTTCTGAAGCCAAATGTACTTCTGACAGCTTGTTGTCTCTCTTTCTTACCTGAGATATCACACTATGCCCATTTTGTCACTTGTCAGTCTCTCTCATCCATTTGTGATAAGTGACAGTTTATGAGCCCCCAACTTTAATCAGCAACTTTTAAGAATTGGCGTTTGACACTTATAAACATTTCTTCATCTTGTTCCACTTTTCCAATCAAAATTCATACTAGAATGAATATGGCACGGGAATACAGAAATCTACAAGGTAAAAAGAGTCAATAATATCGAGTTGCAAAAGTGCCTTTGTTTGACAATTTTCATGAAGACTGGAGGGATGTATAAATATACAGCAGACAAATGGGCTCCACAGGGACTCCTTTAAGATCTTTATGCATATTTGAAAGGGCATCTGGATCCATGGCTACACAGGGCAATCAATTGCTATGAATTTTTATTTCCCCATGCACTCAGTAGGAATGACATGACAGGTATGTATTATCAGCAAGCTTCACTTTAAGAAATATGAGGCTTCCTTATGATGGGATTGAGAGACTCAGAAAGGCATTCCTTCCCTTTCATAAATAACATTTAAACTGAGGGCAGGTCAGCAGATTATCTGCAACAATTATAGTAAAATTAAATGGCTCCTGTTGTTTTTAGATGCTCTCTCAGTTCCTGAACTGCTCCTTTTGAAAGATGCTTTTTGACTTGCTCTGGAGTCTGCAGAAATAAATAATAAAAGAAACCTTTTAAAGGGATTTAACTTCAAGTTAGAAATTGGGGTCCTGAAGTAGAAGTTTCAGAATGCCTGACTATTTAAAAATGTGTATACATTGTTGAAAAATCTGTACTGGTTCTCATTTTTGGTGTCATTCTGATGTCTCAACACACTTCACAAACCTTAATTATGACCAAGGCAATACTACATTTAATTTAAACTAAATGAAAGCACCAGGGACTTGGTTTAATGTCTTTAGAAATCAATGGAAAGACTACCAGACCATTAGGATCAAAGTGTAATATTCCACACGTAAGCATGTAGAAGCAGGGGAAGTTTTTGAGGTGGGACCATATAGAAGGACAGGGGCCAGGAAACTAAAAGAAAGTGGTCTATGCCTGTGGTACAACCACACACATGACAACCAATATATCTTTGTTGAGGGTCTTTATCTTATCACAAATGTGGTCATCTGATATGTCATGACTCTATTGATTTAACCAATGATAAACATTTATACTGCTTGCTCCAGCAATGATGTGTAGAAGGTATAGAAGGAAGACTTAATATAGAAGGTGTGTGCATTTTGTTATATGACTTCTTCCATGCTGGGCACAATTAGTTGCATTGGTTTCCATGGGAGCTTACTATACAGTATATGGTCCCCATTTCTGTCCTGTTTCTGTTAGTCCCGCTCCTCATGAACTATTTAATTCCAAAAATATTGTTGGCATATAGACAGTGAGTATATGTAATGGGAAGGAAAGAATCAATGGAGCTGGTGAAACCCATCGTAACCTTGATGAATGCACTTGCAGCCCCTTGTCCATGAACCCAAAACAAAAGAATCATATTTTTTAAAGCAGAAGATATCATAAAAAAAAAAGCTGAGGGTAGAAATTTGAAAGATAGCAAATATTTGTAGAGTAGTGATTTTGCGTGAATTTGGGAGTATTTGATTAGCAATTAGGATGTTTGACTACAGTATACTAGTATATGTTTATGTCTTCATATTGCTGCATTTCCCAGTCATGATAAGCTAGTGAAATGTACAGCCACTCAAATATGTTTACAAGGTCCACTGGTTGAGTAATAATAAAGTTTGTAAGTTATTACAGTCTAATAGTTCTATTAAACAGACATATAAATCTTGCAAGTTTACTTGTTTATTTCAGGATTGGATTTTCTACTTTCTTACTAAATTTTCATGAGTGATGGTGATGTTGATAGCAGTTTAATAAATTAAAGAAAATTGCACTGATTCAGGGTGAATGTGGTCCAATTTTTGTGAGATATATTATTAATTTTATGATATATATTTATATACATTTAAAAACCAGGTAATATAGAAGTTAAGATTTTAATGTCAGTGTTAAGCATTAGTTGCATTTGGGATCTATTTTCTATCACTGGTTTCTAAATTAAATGTTAATTAAATATTCACAGATAAGTCTGATTCTGTACCATATAATCATTGCCCTTGGTATCAAGTGTTCTTCTTTAAAATAGTCTGAATCTGCTTATTCCTAATTTTGGGACCAACCTTTTATTCTTAGCCTTTATTCCTGAAATTACTCACACACACATTATTCTTGTTGTCCCTGGGGGTGGGGGGTGGTGGTGAGAGCACAGGCCCTAATTTTGCAGGCCCCAGGCCCTCTGGTGTTCACGTCTGCTGGGGGTGTGGAGCCTCCTGACTCAAGGTGGACTTCCCCACTACTTGCCTGCCAAGTCTCATAAGTCAGGAACTCATTGATGGAAAGGGAGAGTCCTTCAGAGATAGGGTACCCTCCCCTTGGGCTGGCTTGGTGCTATATCAAGTGGCTTGGGGCTACACCACGTCCACTCGCTAACCAGATGGAGTCGCAGTGATGGTAATATGCTGGGCTGCCACCCAAGGTAGATGCCAGGATTGACCCCCGCCCCCTGATGTGTGAGCGGGGTGCCTTTACTGGCCATGTGTTTCCACAGTCAATGATGCTGTTGTGTGACCCTGAGGCATCTTGGTTTCAGCCTACTCCTTACTCCACAGTCAGTATAGCCCAGCGTATTTCCCCCACTCAGGCTCTCTCTCACCAGAATGAGCTCAGGCCTGCCTGGCTTCCCTTGCCAGGCCTCTGTGGGCTTTGCCAGGATTCTCCCATGCTGGCTCCCACTTCCAATAATAATAAAAAAAATGGAACCCCCACTAAAAAGAAAGGACCAAAAAAGAAAACCCCTGGAGCACCTCAACTAACACTGCATGGGGGAAAGGGTTGAACTCACAGATCTGGCTTTTGATCCCTGGGCTTAGTCCATGGGTGGGTCCCATCAGTTGGGTGCTTGTCCTTTATGCTCAGTCTTTGTGGATAGAGATCCCACCAGGTCTCTCCCAATTTAGCTCTTTGGCAGCTCTCCAGCATCCTTGTCAGTTCATCCCAGAACTGTGAGGAAGCTTATAGTAACTGGAGCTACTGCTGCTTCCTTACTATCTGCTGCCCCACGCTGGAGCTCCAGATGCCTTTTTATGGTGTCATCAGTTGTGCATCTCCCCACATGCAGGGAGCATGTGCTTTTTAAATGGTGTGGGAGCACTGCACACATTTTGGCTTCTAGGGCTCAGCTTGCTCCAGGTAAGGAAAAATGACAGTCAGCTCTTTCCGGATCCAGTCTCTTTCTATTGGTCAGGGGACTGCTGGGGGTGAGGGGGGAGGCATGAATCCCCCCTGCTCCTGGGGTACCTGGGAGCCTCATCACCTCCTATGGTGACACTTGTGAATAGTCACTTTAAGGAATGTTTTTGAATATTTTTTTACAAATGGGATTGGTACAGACATTCAAAAAGCCCAAGGCAGAAATAGATCTCGGTTATATGGTTTTTTGTAAGCGGTGTAGTTTAGAGTAGTAATGAACACAACATACATTCTTCCTTGGGGGGGGGGGGGGGGGAATCTTAGACTAGGTTCCACCATTTTTAAATATGCTGAAATTCTGTTCTGTTACTGGTATAGACAGGTTTGCAATCACTTATACCAGTACAAATGTAATATCTATACCTGGCCACAAACAAGTATTTGCAGTGTTGGGCTTAATGAGGGGAGAATTCATGCTAAATTCAGTGTGATTTCAGACTAAGGAAGCAGTATGGAACTAGGCTGATTTTTCCAGAACCACCAGCTCTTTATCCTTTCAGAAAAAAAAGCAGTTTTCTTCAATCAACTTTTATAAATCATCTTTGCAGTTTTGAAAACATTTATTAGGCCATCTCAGATTTTTCTTCTCCTACAAACTATGTTAAAATACAATCCTGTCAGAAAGTCCCTAATCTTGAATACCAATCATAGATCAAATTCTACTTCACTAGTATTGGATATGCTAATTTTAGGCCTTCAGTCACAGGATGGAGGGGGAGATATAATCCTTTTGCTTGACAAGACTTTTAAAATAAAAAGAGGATTGGAATGCACAAACAAGTCATAAAGCTATAGAACTGAAAAATTTTAACCAGAATAATTGGTGGA